>NC_057742.1:21209457-21456082 GCF_004010195.1 Chiloscyllium plagiosum
TTGCTGAACAAAGAGACCTTGGAGTGCAGGTTCATAGCTCCTTGAAAGTGGAGTCGCAGGTAGATAGGATAGTGAAGAAGGCGTTTGGTATGCTTTCCTTTATTGGTCAGAGTATTGAGTACAGGAGTTGTGATGTCATGTTGCGGCTGTACAGGACATTGGTTAGGCCACTGTTGGAATATTGAGTGAGCAATTTTGGTCTCCTTCCTATCGGAATGATGTTGTGAAACCTGAAAGTGTTCAGAAAAGATTTACAAGGATGTTGCCAGGGTTGGACGATTTGAGCTATAGGGACAGGCTGAACAGGCTGGGGCTGTTTTCCCTGGAGCGTCGGAGGCTGAGGGGTGACCTTATAGAGGTTTACAAAATTGAGGGGCATGGATAGGATAAATAGGCAAAGTCTTTTCCCTGGGGTGGAGGAGTCCAGAACTATAGGGCATAGGTTTAGGGTGAGAGGGGAAAGATATAAAAGACACCTAAGGGGCAACTTTTTCACGCTGAGGGTGGTAAGTATATGGAATGAGCTGCCAGAGGATGTGGTGGAGGCTAGTACAATTGCAACATTTAAGAGGCATTTGGATGGGTATATGAATAGGAAGGGTTTGGAGGGATATGGGCCAGGTGCTGGCGGGTGGGACTAGTTTGGGTTGGGATATCTGGTCAGCATGGACAGGTTGGACCAAAGGGTCTGTTTCCATGCTGTACATCTCTATGACTATGAGAATTTATAATGGAAATATATATAGACATAACACCCCTAATGCTCATGGATCTTCAAATGTGTTATTTTGGTATATCAATTAGTCATAAAATGTTCATATATTTCCTGTCAATGAAACATACTTCGTGTTGTGACAATACTTGCTCACAGTTTTTTATGTCAATGCTTTGCATGGTAAAATCTCTAGCATTACTGTCTAAATTCCTGTGTGCTTACACGTCTGCCTTCAAGTCATTCTCAAAAATTCTATTTTCAAGTTAGCTTTAAGTCACATCTCTTAGTTCTCATACTGTGACTTTGTGTTTGTGTATTTTTAAAAAATGTACTATCTTTCCTTCTCTTCATCTTGCAATGTGAGCTGTTTAAGGCTGTACTGTGCAGTGAATGCCATGCACATATATTCAGTGTCCTCCTTTCCCGACAAATGTAATTGGTTACTGCAACAGCCACTTATTGCACAAACCCCAAAGAGCATTGTGTTTTGTGGAATGTTACTGGCAGATAGGGAAGTACAGTAGCAAATCAGAAATGCTTACTAATGTAATCCAAATGGTAATTTTACCTGGAGGAATAATCAAGAAGAACCAAATAAAATTCAAATGTCATGAGATCTTTACTAAGCAGAAAGTAGAAACATCACAAACATGACCGATATATCAAAAATTGTTATGGATAATCCCATATTTAAAAAATGGTCCAGCAATATTAACCCCATTATTCATATTATTTAAGCACCCTATATAATTCATTGCAATTTCAAATTTGCACAGTCACTGGACCTTGTGTTGCTTTTGAGCACAGGATTTTACTGTCAATAAGTTATGTACCGTATTATTATGCAGTCCTATTCAGGATCTTTTAATTAAATCACAATTTTACTGTGGCCTTTACAGACAGAATTAAAATATTTTATACAGTTTCTGAAATGATCTGTTATAACTTTAGACAGAATTTTTTAACTGCTTTAGAGATGTATAATTAAACTAACCAAGTGTTTTAGAACTTTTCAAAAACATTCCAATTATCTTTGTAAGTAGTGGCATTAGGTTTTAGATCATCATCCTTTCAAAAAGTCATAGTTCAAAGATTTTTCTTGTTATTACAGTTTATTAGAGTTTCTCATAGTACAACATTCCATATTTACACACAGTATTCACTAAAGAACAACCATTGGATGTAATTTCTAAACATAGAGTCAATGATTTGCCTCTTAAAGTATAATTAAGTGACTTTTTAGAAGGGGTTGGGAAATTAAAGTATGCAGGTCCCTGATAATGTAGTGTTATTTATAATCAAGATCTATCAAAGCTTTACTTCCACATTGTTCTCTTTATATGTCAAATAGGTTAGCGAAAACATTGTTTTCCGTTCAATAATATTTTTTGAAATAGCAGAGACTACAAGGTAATTTTGGGGTGTTATCATCAATGTAAATATGGATATTATAATTTTTCGGGACACTGGGATTTTTCTGACCTCACTTCCTGAAGAACTATGGCTTGCAAATGAACAAACACATCCCTCTCACATTCTGTGCCTTGCACAATTTCACCAACAGGTAATAAACACGAAGTGGGAAATCTGTAGACCTGAGTGACAACATTGGGAAGAACAATTTATATTTGTGCATTTTCTGTTTAAAATGAGGTCTTAAAGAAAACTTAACTGTACCAATAAGTTAAAATTTTAAAAAGGCAAGCATTATATATATTTTGTCGGACAATATGCTAAGCAGCCTGTGTAGGATAATATGCTAAGCAGCCTGCACGTTGTAATTTCATCTGACGGGCAATAGGACCCAGTGAGTGCCGATTACTGTAGTCTGGTGTAGGTTGATAATGCAGAAGGAACAAGCGATCAGCCTTTTGCGATCAAAATGATACAATCAAAGGATTAAATGTTTGCAATCCATCAGGCGGCTTGCATTCTTTGATGTTGCATTTGGCGCTTTATTCCTGGATTTTTATTTTAGTCTTTGTTTTTTTTCCCCCTCCTCCCCTTTTGTAGATGGAGGACTAGCAGCCTTCTTGAGGTCGGCAGAATTGCAACCATGAGCCTTATGCTGTAGCTGTTTCTTTCTCTGTGTGTCTGCCGGTCGGGAAGAATGCAGCTCTGGGGAAGAGGAGCGCTGCATTAAACATGATGAAGACCGATACATCCTCAGCATCAGCAGCAGCGAGCTTGAGGAGCCCATCTCCGCACCGCAATGCCTATGAGGCAGAGATTCAGGCTCTGCAGCAAAACAGCAGCGACAGCAAACCCACTGCCAATGGAGAGCAGAAAGCAGCCGAGGATGCCGAGGGGAGGAAGCAGAGCCGGGGCAAGAAGTATGGATCCAATGTCCACAGGATCAAAAACATGTTCCTGCAGAAGATGGGCACCACCCCAAATGAAGCGACTGGCATCCCAGCCAAAGGCAAGGAGAGATCTGTGCGCCTGTCCCTGCCCAGAGCCAGCAGCCTGAATGAGAATGTAGACCACAGTGCCCTCTTGAAGCTTGGCACTAGTGTCTCTGAGAGAGTGAGCCGCTTTGACACCAAGAACGAGCGACCCTTCTCCAAGCTGCAGGAGACCAGGAAGCTCTTTGAGAAGAACATCCAGGAGAAGAATGTCTCCAACCGGATCTTGCTGAAAAAGGAAAGGGCCGGGCTCAAGGACAGCAAGTTGGATGTGGTGGTCCGCTTCAATGGCAGCACCGAGTCACTGGACAGCCTTGAGACGGAGGCCATTTCGCCCACGGTCAGTCAGCTCAGTGCTGTCTTCGAAAGTGGTGCCAACCAACGCAAAGCCCTGGAGCGAGGGCCACGGCCAAGCACCTGCCCTCTCAGTTCCAAACCACTGTCCAGAAAATCCAAATTAGTTCTTAAGAACCAGCAAGAGGCGCTTAAGACAGAAGGTGGGGGCAACAGTGATGGCGACTTCTCTCTTGATCTACCTGGGACCTCTGGCCAAATTAGAAAAGAAGCTGAGGAGCAGCAGTCTGACAAGTCTCTGGGTGGTTCCTCATCCAGAAATAATTTAGCCAGCAAGTTGGCATCTCTTGTGAAGCATGGGGACAGCTTGAAAGAAACCAGGCCAACCGCAACTGCACAGAGGTCACAGAAAGTCGAGGAGGTCAGAAAAATTAGGCCAGTGGAAGTGGAAGATGCTGTAGTGTCAGATCAGGAATCTGGACCTACGGATGATGGAAGGGAGGATCTAGAGTCCATTGTTAAGGACTCTGAAAATGGCACTGGACTCCAACAGGGAGATGCCATTTTGGAAACTTGTGAGGTTAAACTGGTTGAGACCGGAGAACTGCTCCATGATGCTGGTTCAGAAAATGGAGATCTTCCCAAAGACTCTTTGGATCATTTCCTGTCCCCTCCTTTGGAATCCGCAGAAGGGACTGTGCAACAGGTCGAGGAGTCCTTGTCATCTAAAGCAGATTCCTTTGAAGAGGGTGAGCAGGTTAAAAATGACCTAGATCTTTTCGATCATTGCAAAAAAAATGAAGGTGTTTCTGAGGCAGATATGGTGGATATTAGCGCCTTTAGTGGGGTTGGTGATGAATCTGAAGGAAGTTGTCTGGATGATGATGAGGATGATGCCTTTGAACCAGAAAGTGGCTACTCAGAGATCACTGGATTATCTGATGAAGAGGAACCCATGCCACACAGAAAGATTCGCTTCAGCACTGCATCAATTAAAGTAAGTCCTGTTAAAAAGGAACATGCCTAGTCATTGGAAATGTCTATTAAAGACTTATGTGTTTAAATGACCTGAAGTTTCAGGAAAGGATCATTTTAAATATGCTACAGTTTATAACATGTAATCTTAAATTTTTGGTGAATGAAAAGCTTTATGGTTTTCATATCCAGACTAAACATGAATAATTATTCTTAATCTTTGAAGTATGGAAATATGCATTAATAATATTATACGTTCTTGGTTATTATCTGACAGTTACATCAGAATTAAACAACTTAATAGATAAATAGTGGCTATAATCAATTTTAGTAGAATGCTACTTTGTCTAGTATTACCAACTTAATTATTTTTAGGACTCCCTTGTAAACAACTGGTGTGGAATTATAGTCACTTTATAATGAGGTGGCAGTCTGAATATTTTTTTCACAGCAGTAGATGGACATTTTACAAATTAACCAGCAATTCTAAAAGGCTGTTAACTCCAGGCAGCATATCACCAGGAAATTAGTAACTGAAATCATCAATATTCCTATACGAGGGTGGGATCAGTTTGACTGCATTTGCACATCTTAATTTAGCACTGTCATCAAGTTAGTTTCTTATGTTGAAAGGTGAACATGAAGTATCAAGGTAAAATGTTATGTTCATTGGTATACTAAGTGTATCAATCAATTTTATTACATAACCATACTTTACGTTTTAAGTTAGTGCATTGTTCCTTCACAATGTATATTGGAGTCTGCTGCTGTAAATTAAGGAAAACTATCAACTGTGGGGATGCTAGGAGTATTTCGGATTCAATGATAAATGCAATCTGAAGTTAATTGACATTTTTTCTTTTATTATATTAACATGAATTTAACTATGAACGTTTAAAAGTCAAAAGAATAATATTAAGTGAGATTGTTTGACAAATCTGTAAATTTCATTGAATAGTTAGGTTTTGGAATTTAATGAACACTGTTGTGATTTAGTTATTGTCAGATTACCAGTGATTTAAACGGTCTGCACCAGCCACATTTATGACCTTTTTAAGTTGTCAAATGAGAGCTATTGAATTTTAGAACTGTTGCCATTTCTCCCTTTTCCCACTTTATTATTCAGAATTGGTTGACTAATTGGTCACCACAGAATCTCCTACACACAACAGGAAGCAACATGACAGGACTTCCTGTGTAAAAGTTTCAAATGAAAATTGAGTTCAATTTAAAGACAGCTTTCAACATCAGCGATCTTGTTTAGTCAGGGATTATATATCGTAAGCAGTGTTGATTTTGTTAAGATATTTATAATAAGTTGGAATTTTGTTGACATTTTAACCCAATGAAATTGTTGTTCTATCAGCTGCATTCTTGAATTTCTTAGTGAATGTTACGACATGATGAAAGGATAGGCCAGTCAGCCAATCACCTCATCCATCCAAGAAATATGTGTCGCCACTTCTCTTCTCAATGTCCGGTTTCGTCTTAAGTACTGTCAAACCTGTCATGTCTCATCTGGAAGTTAATTGCCTATCTGATCTATAAAATTGCATTTTTTTTAAGTTCTGAATCTTGTTTGCTTTGCAATTTTAAAAAAATCCACAAGTCCCAGTGCTTTTTAATTCACATGCTTTCTGTCTGACGTGTAATCAATTATTTGTTGATCTTTGTAATGAGGAGAAAGGCTAATACCTGTATTTATACTCTATATGTTGTGTCTCAGAGTCAATTAATTTTGAAGTACAGTTGTCATTGTACACAGGATGTCACACTCTCATGAAAGAAATGTCTCACTTTCAGTTAGTTCATTGTACGAATTGACCACTGCTATTGTCAACAAAAAAGACGAGTATTTTTGTTTTCTTAAGGCAGTACCATCCCAGGATTTTCTCACAATATTTAATACTTGACTCAGCTTGTTGTGTGTATGGACTTTCAGAAAGTGTTTGCAGAAGTGCTACATCATGGACTTGTTGGCAAAATGAAAGGGCACAGGATTAAAAGGGACAGGATACAATATAAACTGAGTGGCAACATACAGAAAGTAGTGGTGAATGGTGATTTTTTTTGGACTGGAATCCATACCCTATGGGTCAGTATTTGGACCATGGTACTTATATATATATTAGTGACCCAGAATTGACTATTCAGAGCATAGTTTCAAAGGTTTAAAATCATGAGAAACTTGGGAATGTTATAAACAATGAGAGAGATTATAAAATATAACACTTCAATAAGAAGTAGACAGACTGATCAAGTGAGTAGACTCAAGACAGATAATATTGAACATATAAAAGTGTGAAATGATTCTTATTTGCATGGAGAATATGAATGCAGAGAGTCTATAAAATTTAAATAGTACAGTTTTGAATGGAGAGACCTAGGAGTGTATGTACATGCGTGTCTTTGACGACAAGCTAAAAAAGTTGTTAGAATTGCATCTGGATTTCTTCACTTTATTAGCCAAAGGCATGTTAAAGCTGGCTAGTCCTCAGATGAGGTTTTGTGTTCAATTCTGGGCATGAGACTAACTCTTTGAAGAGAATGCAGAAGAGATTTACTAGAAGGCACCAGGTTTGAGGGGCTTAACCTATGTACAGAGACTGAAACAGCTGATGCAGTGTTCCTTTGAGCAGAGATAGAAAGGAAGAGATGAGTAATTTTGGTAATGTCTGAAAAACACCATCGTGGCTATATCCTGTCATCAAGGTATCCTTTATTTACATGTGGAACATTCTTGACACTGATTGAGTATCCTCAGAGCCAACTCTCAGAGGGAACAGAATATCTGACATGCCTATTTTTTTTCCTTTTTTTCTTTTTAAAAAAAAATTTAACCCCCACACTACTACCTAACATGGTGTGTATGTGCAGGTGTGAGACACAGTGAAAGACACAAAGTGCACAAATCTTTATTCAATTTCCACCACCAGGAAGAAAGGAAAACATCCGAGTGGCCAGTGACAGGCAGTGCCCTTCACAAAAAAGGGCAATGCGGTGTGACACCCTGTTTTTTTTTTTTCTTTTCTCTCTGCTCTTTTTTCTTTTTTTTTTCTTTTTCTTTTTTTCCATGGTGTGTGTGTGCAGGGGTGAGACACAGTGAAAGACACAAAGTGCACGAATCTTTATTCAAGTTCCACCACCAGGAAGAAAGGAAAACACCCGAGTGGCCAGTGACAGGCAGTGCCCTTCACAAAAAAGGACAATGCTGTGTGACACGCCTGTTTTTATCTGTCAGTCAGTGCTCCCTGATTGGACCAGATTAAGGTTCAGGTAGATGGGATGGTCATGAATAAGAATGAATTACTTCTGAGTTGCTTGGAGCGCAAGACGTGAGCTACTGTGTGTTACCATCTGTATCTGAGGCAGAGTCGTAAGAACCTGACCCGGTGCTAAAACACCCCAGGAGAAGCTACAAAAAAAAAGACTGGTCAATGTCTTTGGACTCGGGGGGAATATGTAGTGACTGTAACAAGGTCAGCCAGGTAGACCTCCATAGAATATGAGTTCCCTTCCCCTCTGAGTCTGAAGATGTAGGCCAGTTGTTTTTTTGTTGTAGCTTCTGCTGGGGAGTCTTGGCACTGAGTCATGTTCCTACGACTCTGCCTCAGATACAGGCGGTAATGCACAGTAGATCGTTTCTTGTGCTTGGAGCATCTCAGAAGAAATTCATTCTTATTCATGACCATCTCATCTACCTGAACCGTATACTTCACAGGGCCTGACCTCGCATCGACCTTGCTCCTTTCCCATGCAGGGAAATCCCCATGGTGTCTTCGCCAAACCTGGTCGCCTGTATCAAACTGTTTCACTCACTTGGTGGAGTCTTGCGTCCAGCATTGATGCTCCTATAATGCTGTTTCACCCTTCCTCTCAAGTCCGGGAAGATCAGATTTAACCTGGCGTGGAGTCTTCCGATTAGCTTCTCTGTTGGAGCTATCCCCGTGGTTGTGTGAGGGCTGGTCCTATAATCAAATAGGAACTGGGACAAGTTGGTATCGAGTGAAGCTGTGGGCTATTTCTTTAAGCCGAATTTCAAAGTTTGGACTGCTTTTTCTGCCAGGCCATTGGATGATGGATGGAATGAAGTTGTCTTTATATGATGAATACTATTTGATTTTAGGAAATACTCAAATTCCCTGCTGATAAGTGTTGTATTTTGGAAAAGCAAATCTTAGCAGGACTTACCATTAAGTGTATAAGATCCTAGGGAGTGTTGCTGAACAAAGAGACCTTGGAGTGCAGGTTCACAGATCCTTGAAAGTGGAGTCACAGGTAGATAGGATAGTGAGGAAGGCATTTGGAATGCTTTCCTTTATTGGTCAGAGTATTGAGTACAGGAGTTGGGGGGGGGTCATGTTGCGGCTGTACAGGACATTGTTTAGGTCACTGTTAGAATATTGAGCTATAGGGAGAGGCTGAATAGGCTGGTGCTGTTTTCCCTAGAGCGTTAGAGGCTGACGGGTGACCTTTATAGAGGTTTATAAAATCATGGATAGGTTAAATAGACAAGGTCTTTTCAAAGCAAATCTTAGCAGGACTTATACACTTAATGGTAAGGTCCTAGGGAGTGTTGCTGAACAAAGAGACCTTGGAGTCCAGGTTCATAGATCCTTGAAAGTGGAGTCTCAGGTAGATAGGATAGTGAGGAAGGCATTTGGAATGCTTTCCTTTATTGGTCATAGTATTAATACAGGAGTTGGGGGGTCATGTTGCGGCTGTACGGGACATTGTTTAGGTCACTGTTAAAATATTGAGCTATAGGGAGAGGCTGAATAGGCTGGGGCTGTTTTCCCTAGAGCGTTAGAGACTGAGGGGTGACCTTTATAGAGGTTTATAAAATCATGGATAGGTTAAATAGACAAGGTCTTTTCTCTGGGGTGGGGGAGTTCAGAACTAGAGGGCATAGGTTTAGAATGCAAGGGGAAAAATATAAGAGACCTAAGGGGCAACTTTTTCACAGAGGGTGGTGCTTGTATGGAGTGAGCTGCAAGAGGAAGTTGTGGAGGCTGGTACAATTACAAAGTTTAAAAGTCATCTGGATGGGTACATGAACAGGAAGGGTTTAGAGGGAGATGGGCCAAGTGCTGGCGAATGGGTCTGAAGTAGGTTAGGATATCTGGTTGGCATGGACGAGTTGGACCAAAGGGTCTTTTTTCCGTGCTGTACATATCTATGTCTCTAAATGATGGCCCTTTATCTATGACCAACACTTCTGGGAGTCTGTGTACTGCAAAAGATGTGCCCAGTTTTTCTGTCTTTGTACCTGTGTTAATGAATGAACTCTATGCACATCTATCCATTTTGGATTGGGTGTCCACAATGACTAAGAACATTGAGCCCGTGAAAGGACCTGCATAGTCGATGTGTTACTGAGTCCAGCATTTATCCTGCCATTCCCACAAATATGGAGGAGCTGCAGGTGGTAATTGTATTCCTTGTTGGCACCCTGAGCACTGCCCCACCAATGCAGCTATGTCTGCATTCAATCCTGACCATTAGGCATAATTTACCATCACCATCTCCATTTTGGAAACCCCTGCATGACCCTGGCAGAGTTCAGCCAGTACCTGGCAGCGACCGTTGCTCAGTACAATCATTCTTGTTCCCCATAATAATACACTGTCCTGTATGGTGATAGAGGTAAGTCCAGTACAGACATGGGAACTGGGGCACTTTGATCGCCCTCACTTTATCTTTCAATGGTCTTGTTGACTCTGTAATCCAGGTAAGTCACTTGGGGTCCCTGGAATATATTTTTCCTTTCTAATATCTATGCCTGCTGGGGAAAAATGTCGAAGGACAATATCCAAGTTGTCGAAGTGCACCTATTGGTTCTTCCCTGTAATTAGCTTGCATATAGCAACCTGAGGTAGATCTTGGAAAATGTTTTCCATCATCTGCTGAAAAATTACAAAGGCTGACGATGCTCCAAATGGTACTCTTGTATATTGGTACAAACCTTTATGCATATTAATTATCGTATACTTCTGGGAATCTTCATCTAACTGCAATTGCAAGTACACATGGTTCATGTCAAACTTGATGAAAGACATTCCCCCCTTTGCATATGAATCTTTGCATATGAATCCTCTATGTGAAGGATCGTGCATTTATCCAACAAAAAAAATGGTTTACCATTTGTTTAAAATTCCCACAAAGTGAACTGAACTGTTGGGCTTCACCAATGGTATGACTGGTGCTGCCCATTCCGCAAACTGGACGGGTTTGAAGATTCCTTCATTTTCCAGCCTTCTGATTTCTGCCTCTGCTTTTTCCTTTAAGGTAAATGGCACCAGGTGGGCCTTGCAGAATTAGGGAGTTGCTTCCAGGTCAACATGCCAGGTGGCCTTGGCTCCTTTGGTAGTCCCTTGACCTTCCTGACAAATCTGAGTATTTAATTAGTACTTCACTCAGGCAGCCATTTCCTAATTGACAAATGTTGAACCAATCTAAGTGAATCTTTCTTTCTCAACCAATTTCGACCCATCAAGTTTTGGCCCGAGTATTTTTCTACAATCAATGCGAACTGAACCAGCTGTTCCTCATAAGAGACCGGAACTGAAGTTATACTTTAATCTGTAGGAGTTCGCCAGTATAGGTTCTCAGTCTACAGAGAAGGGTTAGAGTCCAGAGTGAGTTTTGTTAAAGATTGGTTTTGTGATCATTGAAATGTCGACACTGGTATTGACCTCCATTAGAACCGGAAGATATTTAACCAGAAGTTTATTTTGATTGGTTCTGATTTGGATGTTGCCAAGCAATTTAACCATTCCAACCTAGATGTAGGTAGGTTTTTGAGGGTGTGCACTCTCCTGCATATCCGCCTGTGAGTTCTCTTATACAGTTTAAGTCTAGTGTGACTCTTTTGCTCTATCAAGCCCACATACTGACAGCAACTGCAGTAGCTTGCCTGCCCAGCCCCTGAAGAAAATTTTAACTGTTGGCCGAGGCTTGGCATTGTTTTGGGGTTTTGCTGTGGGCTCACTAGGATCCTGTATTCAGGAGATGTCCTGTGCGAGGCTATGCAATTACCTTCCCTCAAGTGGTGTTTTCCAAGTCGGTCAGGCTGGTGAGGGTGTCCACTTCCATTGGAATACCCTCAACTGAAATGCTCCACTTGCTGCATTTTCCAAACAGAAATTGAGTTGAAGTGCCTGTTTGAAGTCCCATTGGGCTTCAGCAAGTAGGTGCTTTTGCATGGTCACGTCATTGACTCCACATACCAAACAGTCAGCATCTCATAAAGGGTTAAACATGCCTCTGCCAGTCATCATAAATCCCAATACAGATGCCCTTGGTTCTTAACGCCAAGTAAAAGCAATAGCATCTCAGAATTGGAGGAGGCTTGGGGTCGTAATATTCCTTTAACTAAATCCATCAACTCTTGAAAGGGTTTAGGAACCTGTGAATCAGGGAAAGTTAGGGCCCTAATAATCGAAAAACTACCCATCCACAAACTGTCAGGAGAATTATTCGTTACTTTTCACCTTGTCCAGTGCCATTTGGCCAGAAAAAAGAATGCATTCTTTCCACATAATGAGCCTAGTCTTCGACAGCAGGTTCGAACGAGTCAAGCTTCCTAAATAATGGCATGATGCTAGAAATGGTTACCCCAACTCAAAGGCAACTGTTGCAAGCAATTTTTTTCAGGAGCGCACTTTAATCTTGTTGCCACTGAGATAATGTAATGTGCCGGTATCACAAGTCACCCTTTATTTACATATGGAATATCCTTGACACTGACCCAGCTTCCTCAGATCCAGCTCTCAGAATGAACATGATCTCTGACAATCCTTATCTGTTAGCCAGGGTTCCTTGATTGGGCCTTTTAATCTGGGTCAATCACGACTCATATTCTATGAGGTCCAACTGGCTGACCTTGCTACAATCACTACAATGACCATGGAGAAAATGGCTTCTAATCATAGGAGACACATTTTTAGAGAATCAGTAAAATAACTGGAGGCAACACATGGAATCTTTCTTTTACCCAGTGAGTTATACGGAATGCTAGTGGAGGTTGATTCAATATTAACACCCAAGAGAGTCCTTGAAGGAGAGAATAATACCAGGACCATACGGAAGGAGCAAGTGATTGGGACTAATTCGATAGCTCTCTCAAAGAGACAGCACAGGCACAATGGGCCTAATGGCCTCCTCCTGTGCTGTATTCTGATATTCTGATGTCTTTATATATGATGGATTAAAACAAAGGCAAAAGAAACAAACAGAAGAGCAAATACACTTTTCAATAAATTGGCATTGATTTGCATGGGTTCTGGTATTCAAAATACTCTGAAGGACAAACACAACCTGTGCTTGTTTGCCAGTAAAGCTGATAACTTATCTTGGTGTTTGAAATGTTTTCTTCAACTGTGTTAAACAATATCAATTAATCTAATTATCTCAATACTACTTCGCTGAAGCTGTTTCAGGCTAGTCCTGTTCCTTCATTAGAATGTTTGTCTTAGTATTAAGGAAAACTAGCAAACTAACCAAACTTTCAACTAAATGTTTAAAGACAGCCTTATCAGGAATAACCTGCTGTCAATCTTGCTTCATCTTGCTCTAATTAAAGCTTAGGATCTATCATGGAACAACATTTGAAATGTTCAGTCATGTTCATAATCCATTGTGAAGATCATGGTTTTCTGTAAAGTATTGTATTGCTTTGTCATTGTCAAAAAAAACTCTACACCTTTAATGAATGGAAACATTCCAGAGTGTTTGTTGCACAGGAATGCAATTAGACAAACATTGACACTGAACAATGGAAAGAATATGTATGAAAGGTGATTCAAAAATTAGCCAAAGAACTGGGCTGTATAGTGGGTCCGAAGAGAAATGGACAAGTTTATGGAAGAATTCCAGAGCTTCAGGCAGAGCTACCACTGACAAGGTGGAGGCTGTGAGGGATTTGTAAAGTGTCAGAATTGGATGGACACAGAATTCCATACGGATGAAGTGTATTAGGGAAATGTAGAGGATCGAGCCATCAAAGGGATTTGAGATATTGGTGGGTCAGGAATTAATGTTGACTGGCGAGCAAAAGGGTAAACAAAACTTGGTTTTGGAGTTGGATACAGGCAGCAGAGCTTTGGGTAAGTTGAAATATCTGAAGGGTATAAGTTGGGAGATTGGCCAGTACAAAATTGGACATGTTGAATGTGAAGCTAATTAAAGTGTCTTTGAGTGTTTCAGCAGCTGATGAGCTGAGGCAGGGGAAAAGTTAACTGATGTGAAGTAGTTTGTCTTTACCAGGTGGAATACAAGGTGTGAAGCTCAGAATTTTAACAGTCTGGTTCAGACTGAAACAGTGACCAGGGAGGCGTAGGGAGCTTAGGTCTGTGGCAGTGGATCAAAACCAATGATGTTGGTCTTCTCAAAATAAGTGAGTCTGGATGGAATTAAGATGGAACATTGTCAGCAAAATACATCATGCAAGGCCTAGCTTAGTGTTACTACTGGAGATCAACTAATTTCCTCGCTGATGTTTCTACAGAGACTTTTGTTCTGATATTTTTTACTCTACATTTTAATCAAAGAGATTACACGATGTGCGTGGGCTGCTCTGATGTCTGAGTGCTCAGTAAACCAGTGAAAACACTCAAAGCTGTATCAGAACACAGTCGATCCAGCACATGTTATCATAGGTTGTGAGTGAAGGGTTTGAAGTATGATTCTTCCTGACATATCTGAATAAACCACAAATTTCTCCACATTATCCCATGATAGATGACTAGCCACATACCTAACTTACTAACACTGAGACGTGTTAATCATTCCATATGTCTTGATTAAGTTACCATGTTTTTCTTTTGAAGATGAGGTGGAGAATTTCCTCTGAAGTCCTGGCTGATCGTTATCTTTTAACCAGCACACTAAAAGCAGATAAACAACAATGAAATAAATACCAGGTTATGGGAATTTGCTCTGCACAAATCGCCACATTTCCAGTGGGAAAACGACTTCTTCAAAAGTACTTAATTGGTAATAAAGCACTTCCCCGCAAGGGAATGAAAGGTGCCACATGAATTAAAGTTCTTATGTCCTACTCAGTTTTTGAAAATTTTATTTTGCTTTGTATGACATCATAATCCATGTGGAAGAGATATCAATGTTGCATGCATTAGTTGGTTAAGTGTGAAAATTGAAGCATTTAACTGTCCTTGATAAAGAGTAGGAATTCAACATTCAAAAGGTTGTTGACATAAAATCAGAATTTTTTAATGATATTACCAATTAAAATGTTTATTGCAGTTGTATGATATTCCTCTGTCTTCATTTTAAGGAAGATTTATTTCATGATTATTTATTGAAAGTGAACAGGTTGGTACATGTACAGAGTAGTTGAGAGGACAATATACTTTGCAATAATTCTGAGGAATCTAAACAAAACATGAAACTATAATTTTTCAGATAACTTGCAATAAATTTAGAACATTCAGAATAAATGGAAAGACATTTGCATAGGTTCAGTGGCATCATGTTCTTCCAGGTTACAGATTTACATTATTCAAACAGGATTGAGAGCAGCAGATGGTGAAAGCAATTCCAACCCAGTAAACCCTGTAAAATCCTCCTCATGGAATTATTATGCAAGGAAGTATAGCATTCTTGTTACCATCATAACAAGGAGCATCTCCATGGTTGGTGAGTATATATGATGTACACTCAGACAAGTAAGAATCTGAATGTTCATGGTGCTTGAATTTTGTGGTTCCCCAAACCAGTTATATTACTCTTCGATGTCTTACTCTAATGCTTCCCTGATTTAGATGACTTTGTGCAAATATTTTTATGACTGACTGCAATATCAGAGTGATTAAATTGTGCAGAATGAGTAAATGGACAACAGTGCTGAGTGGCCCTTAGTTATAAAAGATGACTGTTCCTTCCTTCTTTTTGTTGTAGCATCAGAATGTCTTCAAAGATTCGGGGAAGCTGAAGTTGCTCTAACCACTGAGGAGCTATTGAATTGCCCAGCGTTCAGCCTGAAAGGGGTATACCAATGTCAACTACCAATGGCATTCACTGAGATTCAATACCTCAGGCCCTGCTTTGATTTTTGCATCATCTTTTTAAAAAGACAAGCACTTGGTTCAACCCCTGCAAAAGGGCCTTCTGCCTTTTAGGATAATCACAATAACTACACAAATGGTGGAGATCCTAGGGGAAGAATTGGCTGTCTGTTGCATTTGGCACTTGGGGAACAATGAAAGTCAATTTAATGATGGAGGCTGACATTGTTTTGTTTGAAATTAACAACAAATTATTAATGCAAACATTATTTCAATTGATTGAGTCAGTGGCAACATTGTGAGGTGTGTTGATACAGCTTGATAGTGGTATTTCAAATTGTAGTCCAAAATCCTTTTACCATCTGCTTCAGTGTAAATACAACTTTGACTTCTTGGGATTGATGTTATGAAATAACATTATGGAATTCAAACATTTGAGGTGCTATTATTTTTTCAATTAGGTACAAACCTTATTCAGATTAGATTAGATTAGATTACTTACAATGTGGAAACAGGCCCTTCGGCCCAACAAGTCCACACCGCCCCGCCGAAGCGCAACCCACCCATACCCCTACATGTACCCCTTACCTAACACTACGGGCAATTTAGCATGGCCAATTCACCAGACCTGCACATCTTTGGACTGTGGGAGGAAACCCACGCAGATACGGGGAGAGCGTGCAAACTCCACACAGTCGCCTGAGGCGGGAATTGAAGCCGGGTCTCTGGCGCTGTGAGGCAGCAGTGCTAACCACTGTGCCACCGTGCTGCCCACCAATTATGAAGAAGCAAGATGTTAGTGTATGGTCCAGTACATCAGTTCCTTATGACATTTGGAAAATATTCTTTCCTGTCATCGCCTAGTTAGTTTTGGTGCCCACTAGTTGAAACCTGGTGTTTCCTGTAATTCAAGCGATTAGTTTGTTCTTAACTCACTGATCTCCTCCCAGGGTGTTGCTAACAGGCGCTCTGAGCTTGGCAGCAGAGTCATGCCTACATGGTGAAAAGGCATTTAATCCAACCTTGCAGGCCACTCTTCAGATTCATACTTGTCTGAGTGTACATTGTATGTCGTGACTTCCTGTGGGATTACTCTTTGTAAATCAGGTGTTATGCTGGTGACAAGAAAGCAATACTCTGTGCTTAATATTTCCTTGAGGAGAATTTTACAGTGTTTACTGGGCTGGGATCGCTTGAGCCATATCCTGGTGCAGTGCTTTCGGTTTTTTTTCTTCAGTTTCTCGGGATTTCTTACCAGAGAAAGCGTGCTAGATTGCTTCTGAGACATATGAAGAGTTAGATATATTGGTTAAAACAGGAGTCATGTGTTGGTCAGACTGAGAAAGACTGGCATTCTCTTTCACTGAAAGACATCAGGGAATTTTTTTGCTGCTATCAGAATTCTTGAAATTAATTCGACAAAATTTGAAGCAACCACCTCTGGACCTATCCAGTACCATCATCGCTGGGCTTCTGTTCTATATAATTCAATGCCTGTCATGCTATATGTCAGCATTCTGACTGTTTGCCTTTTTAATGAATAACTGGTGAAATCAATTAAGTATTAAAGCATTCTATTAAAAGGCTTTCTGAAAATAATTCTATTTGTTAGTGAAATAAGTTTTTTTTTCCTTCTATTCATCTGTGATCCTTTATTTATTATAAATGCATAACATTTTACAGCAGTTGAAAAATCATGGTTGACATTAATTGCTTTTGAGAGGCACCATTTTAAGGTGACAGTTCTGCCTTAACATTACTCACAGACCAGCTTGTTGCAAGATGAGTCTTTACCACTACTCATTATGTTATCGGGTAGATTTTCTGTTACCAGCCTCTGTCCTGGTAGAGATCTACAGAGCTTCCTTGCTCTCGTGTGGTAGAGAAAAGCCACTTGATAATCCATCAAGAAGAGACTCTTGCCTTAAATGAGATTGATGTTCATTCACACAGCAACTATATGCACTTTACATTGATGTGATAGACATTTGGTGGAATCATATAGGGCTGTGATTAGTGTGGGCTTTAGCGAGACTGTGACAGAGTGAGACAGGAAGTCCAGCTAGCCATATTGTGTGAGCATTTCATTTCATCTTTTACGTTTTTGTTGAGCATAGCATGAAGAGTTTCTCCTTAGGCAGAGGCCAGTTGCAAATTAAAGGGGATTATTACTTGTTAAATGCCTTGTTGATGGTCCAAATTGCTTCATTAACAATCAATGTCCTTCTTACTGAATATGCCAGATGTTGAGAAATCTCCACATGGAAATCAGAGAAGGTAGCAGATGACTTCAGCTCATCGCTGTCTGCAGCCAGCCTCTCAGTCAATCACAAAACAGCATTGCAGGGCACAATCCACAGGCACTAACCATACCAACCTCTTGAAAATGGACATTAACATCTGACAATTGCCAACACCTCACAATCATTGTGGTCCCTCTCTGATCCAATTGCAGGCCATTTAGGAAGCACTGACCTACAAAACCGTGCAATCTGACAACTTGTATTGCTGCAGTAAGGACACTTTATGTGCAGGGACAGGCTCCCAGCTTATAGATTGAGTCAGGCAATATCTCAGGGCTGCTCACTTGCCCTCCTAGCGCTCGGATGGTTAGCACCTACCCTGTGTGCTTACAGCATCCATACCTTGTCTTGTCCTGCCTGGTCCTTCAAACAGAGCTGAGAGCTATCATTACTGCTATATTGACAGGCTGTTTTATGCAGACACACAGACATGTTGCTTGTCAGTAGAGATCTGTCTGGGGGGCATCTTGCTTTCTGGTCCACACAGTGATGTCAATTTAACACCTAAAGCATGTGCCAGCTGTCTGCATGGCAAACACACTGCACAGTTGTTCAACCAAATGGCCAAGTCAGAAAATGGATCTAGTTTGCAGTTCACTCAAGGGGGAGTCAGAGGGTCCCAATATCATCAGTCAGAGGCACAGTCTGCACACAGTGCAGGGGGTAGGGCCCAGTCAGTTTTCAACTTGGGATGCTCACCATCAAGTGGTCTGTCTGACTGCAACCCTGGAAACGGGTAATGGTCCGTCTTGTGGAGCCAGCAGCAGCTATCGGGAAATCGTTGGAAAAAGAGAGAATTCGGGTCTGATCACTCGTGTCTACGAAGTGTTTGTCAAAGTCATTTGGAGGTCTGGGGCAAATACAATCCTGGATTGTTATGGAGGGTTAGTGGGAGAAACCTGAGGGGGCAGAATGGAGATCAAAAGCGGTGGCAAATTCAAGGCTTTGATGGAAAAGCAGAGGCAGTTGTGGAGATATGAACATGGAGATTGAAGGAAGGAAACACAAGATGGTTTGAGGGTATGCGGAGCAGCATCAAAGGGCATTGGAGGCTGAGAGGTCAGGGTGGGGGAGGAGGGAGGTTGTTGACAGTGACCACCACCAAGGCCTCCATAGAAGGAATGTAGAGGAGGTGTGTGGGACATCATCAAGGTGTAAGGTTGAAGCTCGGGAATTAGGGAGGGCACTTCAAGGTGAAGTTCGATGTAGTGAGTTTCCACACGGTGGGAGGTTGGGTGAGGCTGGAAGTGGACTGTTGGGATACTTTGGGATAAAGGGGATGTCGAGGCTCTGAGAGGTCTGCCTGGGGAATAGGCAGAACCTCAAGCTGACATTGTCTGTTGTGAGCTGCATTGCCTGCCATCACTTGTCATTCTCTAGATGCGCAGCACAATTGAGAATTATCTCGGACAAGGCCGAGTGTGGGCAGTGTGAGTGTCAATTTAATGGATGCAATTGCAGGATGCATCTCTGCTGGAAGCTCGGACATTGAAGGGGCAAACGTGTGATTTTGTAAACTGCATTTACACATTTCTTCACACATGTGCAATGCATACAGAGTGAACATGTTTTTGCACTAAATGTCGATCAGAAGCAGATTTTGCAGTGCTGTCGGTGCTTGCTGAACTAATGTTGTCCTCTTGTTGATGGAGAAATTATCAGTAATAACAAAAGTGGATCCTGGAGAAAAGCAGCCCGTCGTTGGTAGACCTTCCACGGGTGCTGTGGGATTATGGGGGACATCGCTGTAAGATAATCCCATGGAAGTCTGACAGTGGGATTTAAGGAATGAGCTGCTAGAGGTGGGTAACAATTATAACATTTAAAAGGTATCTGGATGGATATATGAATAGGAAGGCTTTCGAGGGATGTGGGCAACATGCTGACAAGTGGGACAAGATAAATTTAGGATAGTTGGTCAGTAAGGTTGAGTTGGAATGAAGGATCTGTTTCCATACTGTATAAGTCTGTGACTCCATGAATGTAATAAAGAGAGATATTGATATTGGGTGATATTTTTGTGCTCCAGCCTTCTTTCCCAAATAGCGTTTGCACCAACTTCACCGAATTGCTCAAGCAGGACCCGGTGCAACAAGCATTTGGGCTCCTGAAGATTTGGTTGGGCAGTGGGTTTGGGGGCGGGGGGGGAGGGGATGTGGCAGCAGTATAGTCTGGACAAAGTGTGCTGGACCATCCTGGCATGCTGTGTTTCACACAATCGGAGTAGGTAACTCAACCATACTGACCGCTATCCTAAACTGATCTCGTCCCACTTGCCAGCATTTGGCCCAATTGGTCCCTGATTCTGGTAGATGAGAGCTGGGTTCAGCAGATAGCGATAAACTGCAAACTAGTAGTTGGTCGTGAAATAGTAGCAGGGACTTAGAGGGTCTTCAGCTGGGATGTATCTCAAGGCAGGTAAAGCATGCGGCCTGGTGGTCAAATTGCAACTAGGGTGAGAGAATGCATGTGCGAAGCAGTGTCAGTTTTGGACAGTGTGGCAGTTGTGCCGTTATGTTGCTCGTGAGGGGAAACAGCAGATTGCCCATGCTTGTCTGACTGCACAGTGACCTTTCAAAGATGGATAGGCACAAGCGATGCCAGTCTTCCAATGGCTAGTACGGAGTAGTGATTTGTTTGTGGAATGACACATGGTAAAATGGACTGAGAATTGAATGTGAGGAATGCCATGGGGTGAGGCACAATTGATAAGGTATGATGAGAAAACCGACTGGGCCTCATGGGCAAGAATCCCTGCAAAACTTCCAACCATAACTTGCACTTAGTCAAAGAAATCACAAGATTCAGTGTGTTGTTACAGAGACCATGAGTAAGATCCTGATAGTGTGTCTTAATCCTTCAATATATTCAGCTTTTCTCTCACCAAGTTGATATGAGATCATCATAGTGAGTGGTATCTAAGGCACTCCTCCACATTAATCCTTTCAGATCCTTCTTACACAATACAGACGATACATGGTCTTCAAAGGGCAGGAGTGCTGTGCTGTCTAATGTACAATGTTATGTTCAGCTGGTAAAATCACCCCCCGTTTGTTTAAGGACACTAATTCTTAAAGTGATAAGAATTTGGGTCATGCATGTACTCTTTAGTCAAGCAACTTTGTAAGTTGGAATATACTTGGTTTAATATTGTATGGTATTTGAAACGAAACAAATAATGTCTGCAAACGATGCTTACATGACCTGAACGTTCTTGACAAGGCAGGATATCACGAACCAAAAAGAACAAGTGCTGGAGAAACGCAGCAAGTCTTGCAGTGTCTGGTGGAGACAGAAACCGAGTTAATGTTTCGGTCCAATACAGTACATTCAAGGAAGTTTATTGGAAGGGCAGAGTGCTGATTGGCCACATCGGGCATCTTTGTTGCCTTTTGAAGTGTCAAAACAAAACTGGAAAATTAAACGAAAATACTCAGCTATCCCAGCGGTAGGTTGTTTCGGCCTTTAAAATTTGAAGGATTCCTTCAACTGCTCAAGTAACATAAATGATGAAGAATGCATCAATGGACATGCTTGTGTTGTTTGTACAACATTAGTTACCTCACCAGTTTATGCGAAGATGTGTTGTTGTCCCCTAATTTGTGCAACAGCCAATTGGAAAAATGGTCAAGGAGACCCAGGAGCAGCTGAAGTGCTGCATCCAGGAACAACTCCCCCCTACATTAGGTCAAGGAAGGGATTCTGTAAATATGCTAGTCCCAGTTTTATCAGTGATAAAGGTTTTTGATGTGTCTCATTCGAGACACAGTTTCACAGGTCACTTGAACAAAGCAGAACTAAACTAAGGAGAGCTATTTGGCTCCGGGGACAAAACAGCTAAAGCCTGGTATTATTCTTACTTGATATTAAATAAGTGTAAATCAGAAAATATAGATTGTGAAAACTGTCTAATTCTCTGAATGACAGAGCATTGGCATTTGACCAGCCATTTGACTATTTTTAGTTTGAACCAGTTTTCCAACAATTAAACAAGAAGTCTCCCCTCATTACTGTGTCATCCATAATTGGGGCAGCTTCCTTGGAATGTCAGAAGTACATTGTAGAGCAAAGTGAAGTTGCAGAGGGAACAGTGCCTCTGCAGTGCTGCACTATGCTGCCAGGCAAATGTGACACTGCAAGTTGAACTAGATTTTATCGTGGAGCTATGGGTGTGGGAGGCAGTGGTGAAAAAGCCTTGACAAGTGACTTCAAAGCCTCCTATAGTTAGTGCACACTGCAGGCATAGTATGCTAGTGGTGGAAGGATTGGCTGCTAATCTCTCTCTGTTCAGCATCTGCAGAGAAAAAAATCTCCTTCATGTTTCAAATTTTTTTGTAGACCCATGTTTCAGCACAATGTTAATTTACATGGCACTTGTATGAAAATCCAATAGCCCTCGACGCTGGTTGCAACTCACATGGCTTTGAATCTTATTTGAATTTTTAGATGCACTCTGACATATAATCTGTTGAGCATTCAAATTTACAATTTGCCATTGAAAGCAGTTCGCTCACATTTGTTTACGTCATTTGTTTATGTAAGTAAAACATGAAGAGTGGTAGTCCATTGTAAATCCTGAGTCAGGCAATGTGACCGTTTGTGGTTATGTTTGACTGGGGAAATTTTTAAATCAGTCATAACTCACATTATATGATAATTCAACACCTTTTGGAACATTAAATACTGAGTTTGCTATTGCGTTCCTCTCTTGAAATGATTGCATTTTGAACCGAGGAAACAACTATATATGTCAGGAGTATGCTGTATTTTTATTTGAGATGTAAACTCAAGAACATCAATAACTCAGAAGTGGGAAACAAAATAACAAATGTTCAGATACTTTTCCCTCACAGTTCTCAACTAACTGTGTCATATGTACTGCATTTATGTTATGGACAGAAGTGGATACTGCAGATGCTGGAGATTAGAGTCAAGATTAGAGTAGTGCTGGAAAAGCATAGCAAGTCAGGCAGCATCTGAGGACCAGGAAAATTGATGTTTTGGGTATAAGCCCTTCATCAGGAATGGTATTCCTGAAATAGCCATTCCTGATGAAGGGCTTTTGCTCAAAACGTCGATTTCGTTGCTCCTCGGATGCTGCCTGACCTGCTGTGCTTTTCCAACCCCACTTTAATCTTGACCTTGCATTTATGTTATACATGCTGCAAGTAGATTGGCAATAGGATATACTCTGGAAGTTCAGGATCTATGGTTTGGTTTGTGATATGATCTAGTCAATCTCCAGAACCTTCGTGTGACATGCGAAATCGCAGTGGAATGCCATTGCAATATCCCATCAGATTTATCAAGGCAATGGAGTAGAATTATAACCTGGTTTCTTCTGATCCCTCAGTATAATTTTGTCGAAGGTTGATGAAAATCTCTGAGAAAGGGTTTGAATGATCATTTCCAGTGTTGCTGTGGGGTGTCCAGCAAAGTTCTGTTGGAAACTTCCAAAAATCTCTCAATAATTCCCCACGTTATGTCATGTTGCTGATGTGAAGTGCAAACATGATGTTGGTACCAAAAGATACAAAACCCCTCAGAGGTCATGTTTGTAAAACATTTTTTAAAACACTTTTTGCAGCGTTGTCTATAAATGCTGACAATGCAGATGCTGATGCATCCAAAGCAGAAACTAGTGATGATCGAAGATCCAGCAGGGAGTTCTACTGATGTTCCTGCCCAGTGTCTGCCCTTCAACCAACATTACGAAAAGCAGATTCAGCTCTTCAAAGGGAATTGGATAAATGCTAAAAAGGGAAAGTTTGCAGAGGAACTGTGGGACTAATCGTTTAGTTCTTTCAAAAAGCCATCACAAAGCATCAGTTCCCACTCCTCTCATTGGACTCCGCTGTCTGCCCACTCCGCCAACTTGCCTTTGTCCTTTATAAGAGTTCAACACTGGACTCCTCACAGCTTACAATGCTTCCACATTTTTTTTTAATATAAACTATAAACAATTAAGTTATGCACCAAAATCTAGATCAACACTATGTATGAGGAAAAAGAAAGGACCCAATATTAAATCCCGCTCCCCCTCATTTTCCAGCAGGTTAGATTTATCTGCGTGCTTTAAGCTACTTATCAAGCAGGCAAGGTTAAAATTGCTGTGCTATTTCCAGTGTATACTCCTCACCAGAGTGAGGAATGAAATGATACCAAAGAAAGAGATTATTTGACCCATTTGATTGAATGCTTCTGTGATGATTGACTCTAATACTGACTGATCGCGGGAACGATTGAAGCTTAATCAGTGTCAGACATGGTTATTTAAGGCGATTAATTGAAATGTGACACACAGATTTGACACAGGTATGACATTCATTGTTGACATCATGCAGCTATCTATCTTTTTCTTATACATGAATCACTGAGTTGTAGTCGTGTAGATTTTAGCTTTGACGTTGCATGAGATTTCCCTGCTCCCCTGCAGTAACCAAGTGAAAACTATTGAAAATGATGTTTACTGTGTTTTGTTCGAACTCCCTCTGGTCTTGTATTGCTCTGATAGTAGATGGGGGTACCTCAAAGAATTTCAGAGCTTTTATTGTTATGTCTTATTTCTACAGCTTCTCATTCTGACCCAGCCAATTCATAAAATTGCCAACAAATGAAACAGCTCCTCAGAGGCTGGCACCCCGTCGTCAAGTCATGCTTTTTATTTACACACAAGCAGCCCTTGACTTTGGTACTGCCTCAGCTAGTGTTAGTTACCAGAGTGACAATATCTCTGACGCTCTCTCCCTTTTGTCTGTCAGCCAGGGCTCCCTGATTGAACCAGGTTAACAACCCCTTCTGTGAAGTCCAGGTGGCTGACCTCATAACAATCACTACAACAATGTTACAGTTAAATGGGATATTTCTCTTATCTGTGTATGGTCAATAAATGCACCCCTCGCTAGCACCTCTTGTCCACTTCCTTTCAACTATGGTTTTAAAATGGCCAGTGTATAAAATATAGTATGACAGTCATAATAATATGATTATATAGACAGTGTTGTGAATGGGTAAAGGTCCGACAGTCATAAAGTTGCACAGCACAGAAACAAACACTTCAATCCAATGGCAACCAGATATGCTAAATTAATCCAGTCTCATTTGCCAGCATTTGGCCTATATCCCTCTGAACACTTCTCATTCATGTGCCTTTTAGATGTTATAATTAAACCAGCCTCCACCACTTCCTCTGGCAGCTTGTACACATACCATCCTCTGCATGGAAAAGTTGCCCCTTCGATCCCTTTTAAATCTTTCTCCCTTACCCTAAACCTATTCCCTGTAGTTTTTGACTTTACTACCGTTTGGAAAAAGACTTCGATAAAGCACCCTATCCACGCCCCTCATGATTTTATAAATCTCTATAAGGTCACCCTTCAATCTTTGCTTCAGGAAAAATAGCCCCAGCCTATCCTACCCCTCCCTACTCCTGATGAAGGGCTTATGCCCGAAACGTTGACTGTCTTGTTCCTCGGATGCTGTCTGATCTGTTGTGCTTTTCCAGCACCGCATTTTTAGACTGAATCCATCTGACACCTTCAGCATCCTTGTGAATCTTTTCTGTATCTTTTCAAATTTAACAACATCTTTCCTATAGCAGTGAGACCAGAAATGAATGCAATATTCCAATAGTGGCCTAACTAGTGTCTTGTACAGCCACAACAAGACATCCCAACTCTTATACTGAATGCATTCACCATTAAAGGCAAATGTACGAAATGCCTTCTTCACTACCCTGTCTGCCCATGACTTCACTTTCAAGGAGCTATGACCCTGCACTCCAAGGTCTCTTTGTTCAGCAACACTCCCAGGACCCTACCATTAAATGGTTAAGTCCTTCCCTGACTTGCCTTACCAAAATGCAATATCTTACACTTACCTAAATTAAACTCCACCTGCCACTCTTCAGAGCTTTGGTCTGTCTGATCAAGGTCCTATTATACTCAGATAACGTTCTTCAGTGTCCACTACACCACCAATTTTAGTGTCATCTGCAAATGTACTAACCATTCCTCCCATATTCCAAACCATTTATACAAATTACAAAAGGCAACAGACCCAGCATCACACCGCTGGTCACAAGCCTCCAGTCCGATAACCAATCCTACATCATCACCCTCTGTCCCTCAATTTCAAACCAATTTTGTATCCAAATGGCTAGCCTCCATGGATACCATGTGATCTATCCTTGCTAACTAGTCGACCATGCAGAACCTTGTCAAACGCCTTGCTGAAGTCCATATGGACAGCACCCACCACTCTGCCTTCATCAGTCTGCTTTGTCACTTCTTCAAAAAGCTCCATCAAGTTAGTGAGACACAATTTCCCATGCACAATACCATGTTGACTATCACTAATCAGTCTTTGCCTTTCCAAATACATGTAATTCCTGTCCCTCAGAATCCGCTCCAGCAACTTATCCACCACTAATGTCAGGCTCATTGATCTATGATTTCCTGATTTTTCCTTCTCAGCTTTCTTAAATAATTGTAGCACATGAGCCACCCGCCAGTCTTCCACACTTCACTCGTGGCTATCAATGATACAAAGATCTCAGCAAGGGGCCCAGCAATCATTTCCCTCGCTTCTCTCAAAGTTTGAAAAAGTTAATGCACCGCCCAATATAATGTTGTCACATGGTCTTGGACAAGAGAACAGCTTTGGTTCTTTAAGGAGTAAGACTTATCATTGAGGTGTCCCTTATATTCTCAGCTGCAATACCTACCATTAAATGTACTTTGGGCTTAGTTGCTAGCCCACAATAAACTACATCTTGTTTAATAGGAGAGCCTCTTCACATTGGCTAGCAGGTGCCTTTTCCTTTACCACACACTACAAAAGCAAGCTCTGTAAGTTTTTGTCAGGAAGGAGAATGGTAGCAGGTTTGCTGATGTAAAAGAATTTGAGCATAGTATTTAATTTGTGAGGACAGTATTTTTGACAGAGATACAAAGTAATAGAAAAAAACAAAATTATTGCCCAATTAAGAATGTAATGATTAAAGCTACTCATAAATCTGTTAATCTGATGAGGCATAAGAATTTCCAGTCCACTCCCAATTCTCTAACCCTGTATGTTCAGTGTTGTGTGTTATATAAAGGGTGTAATATGCATTATCTTTACAAGGTTACGCGTGATGTATCATAAATAAAGGGAAGATGGGTGCATTTGGCCAGAACCCTGAGCATTTAGAGTGACCAAAATCTCCTTGGTGTTTACATCTTGTGTACCATCTGGTTCATGTATAACACGCTAAAGAGGTGTATCATACAGTGTCAGCTGATGTTATCCAAATTGGTTGGCTATTACTGTCTGTACAAGGTTATTTCACTACTTGATTTTGTTTTTTATCTTCCCAGCTTGACCTTATACAGTTTTTCTTTGCCTCCGATTTTCTCTGTGAGTGATCTGTTTCTTACCAGGCAATACAACCAGAATTGGCAAAATTTAACCTGAAGAATGCAAGTTTTAAAAGATAACCACGAAGGACTGTCTTTTGGTTCTGCTGGTGCAGTGTCTTGTTTTCCACTTCTAAGTTTCCCTTTACTGATACCATCCGAGCATTGTGATGTTGAATGTTTTAATCTTGTGTCTGGGCATTTAAGGAAGTGTTATAGTAAACTTCTGAGATTTTTTAAAAACAAGTAATTACTTGGGAGAAAGTGAGGGCTGCAGGTGCTGGAGATCAGAGTTGAGAGTGTAGTGCTGGAAAAGCACAGCAGGTCAGGCAGCATCCGAGGAGCAGGAGAATTGACATTTTTGGCATAAGCCCTTCATTAGGACTGAGGGTTGTGGGTCGGGGCTGAGCGATAAATGGGAGAGGGGTGAGGTTGAGGGGTGGTAGCTGGGAATGTAGTAGGTGGATGAAGGTGAAGGAGAAGGTGATAGGTCAGAGGGGGCAGTGTTGGATGGGTCCGGGGGGTGGTGCCAAGTTGGAGGCTTGGGACTGGAATAATGTGGAGGAAGAAGAAATGAGGAAGCTGTTGAAATCCACACTTATCCTGTGTGGTTGCAGCGTCCCAAGGCAGAATATGAGGTGTTCCTCCTCCAGGCGTCAGGTGGTAACAGTTTGGCAGTGGAGGAGGCCTAGGTCCTGCATGTCCTTGATAAAGTGGGAGTGGGTGTTGAAGTGTTCAGCGGTGGGGTTGGTGGGTGTGGATGTTCTCTGAAACGATCCGCAAGAAGGCATCCTGTCTCCCCAGTGTAGAGGAGGCCACACCGGGTGCAACGGATGCAATAGGTGACATTACTTGGGAGGTCATGTTGCGGCTGCACAGGGCATTGGTTAGGCCACTTTTGGAATATTGTTTGCAATTCTGGCCTCCTTGCTATAGGAAGGATGTTGTGAAACCTGAAAGGGTTCGAAAAGATTTACAAGGATGTTGTCTGGGTTGGAGTGTTTGAGCTAGGGGGAGAGGCTGAATAGGTTGGCACTGTTTTCCCTGTAGGCTGAGGGGTGACCTTTATAGAGGTTTATAAAATCATGAGTGGCATGCTTAGGGTAAATAGACAAGGTGTTTTCCCTCATGTGGGGGAGTTCAGAACTAGAGGGCATAGATATAGGGTGAGAGGGGAAAGTTTAAAAGGGATCTAAGGAGTAACTTTTTCCCACAGAAGATTGTGCATGTGTGGAATGAGCTGCCAGAGGAAGTGGTGGAGGCTGGTACAATTGCAGCAGTTAAAAGGCATTTGGATGAGTATATGAATAGGAAGGGTTTAGAGGATTATGGGCCAAGTGCTGGCAAATTGGACTAGATTAATTTAGGATATCTGTTTGGCATCGCGAGTTAACTGAAGGGTCTGTTTCTTAGCTGTACATCTCAATGACTCTACTTCCTTTTACTCACATATGTCTTTTAAAAAACATCTTTTCGACTACTCCATTTATATTTCCTTCAGTTGAACATACCTCAGGGTGATCTGCTGTACAGTGTTGCTTGTTTTCATTGTGTTTGGAGCTCCCTATTTAGCTTAAAATTTAAGTAATATTTAAAATCTGGAATAGTCGCCTTCTGTATTCTGTTTGCAGATCAGTCGTACCTATATTATTAGATGTATGTATTTCAGGTTTCAGTGTAAAACATGGTCATTGCAGTGCCACATCCCTGGTGTTGAGAAGTGTAAGTTAAACATGTTTGCTTGTATTTTGATTTCTTGGAAAATTATTTGGATAAATGAAGTAATGAAAAGCAGCGCATTTTAAAAACAAAAGTTTAACATTTGTAACAATAACATTTTCAGTGCAGCTACAAAATAATAGCATTAAAATATTCTCCCCTTATAGTTCAGACAAAGATCAAAGTTACTACTTTGTCCACCATTCTTTCACTGGACCAGGTTTGTTCTGAAAACGATTTAGAATGAATCCAATAGTGTCAAGTCTAGTTTTCAAAGACATTAAATGCCGTATTTTTTTTGACAGTTTCAAATTCACAGTTGTTCACAATTTTGTCTGGATTATTGACCTACAACCTATTCTTTGGCTCCTTTTAATGGGAAAAGACAGTACACAGAGTTGCTAATGTGAAGCAATAACAGAAATTGCTACAAAAAGTCAGCAGGTCTGGCAGTATTTGTGGAGAGAAAGCAGAGTTAAGGTTTTGGATCCAGTGACTCTTCAGAATTCCTGATGTGAAGGTTTCTTCCAGTGAGGAGAATAATTGATTTGTTCAACATAGCTGGTCTAAACTTAAGTCAAAAGCATTTATTGATTAGTAGCTATTGGAATTGTGCGCTAACAGCATTCCTCTGAAATAACATCACTGCTTTAATCTGCTTCAATAAAGGCTGTATTCTGATATGAATTTAAGCAGGCAGATAAGTTAATGATGTGTCACGGAGAATCAGTTAATGAAGTATTTGATTTAAATGATGCATGAATATCCTCTTTATGTTGCTTTTATATGTTTATTAAGATAAAATATTACAGTGCTTGCCTTTCGGTGACTATAAAATAGACTAAAATTTGCCATTAGGCACAATAGAACTAGTTTTCACTGTATTCACTGAAGTAGTCTATTAAAATATAATTAATAGGACTCCTTGTATCAGAGATTGGTTATTTTAAAAATGTGCATTACATTGATACATATTCAATCTAAAGTGTCCATGAGACGCGAAGGGTAAGTTGAGATTCACATTAAACTATTTGCAGGCTGGACTTTCTTAATGGGCAACTTAATTTAAATTACCTAGCTTCAACATGAATGATTTGGTTCATAACCTGAAAAAAAAGCTTTCAGCCATAATCCTGAATGAAAACATTGAATGGCACTGCTTAAAACAACAATGTTTATTTATATAACACATCCAAAGTAACAAACCATCCCAAAGGACTTCACAGGGACATTATAAAATAAAACATGACAAGCCACATTTCGTAAATATTTGTTTCAAGTACCAAAAGTTTCATTAAAGAAACAAAAATAGAAATTTCTGAACTCTTCTTTAGATCCTTATTCACTGGATTGAAACTTTAACTCTGATTTTTCTCCACAGATACTGCTAAACCTGCTGAGATTTTCCAGCAATTTCTGATTTTGTTTCAGACTTTCTGCATCTGCAGTTCTTTCTTTGTTTCTCAAGTGCTTCTTTAAAGAAAACATTTTAAAGAATGTCTTGAAGGAGCACTGAGATAGAGAGGTGGCAATATTTCGGGTGAGAATTTCAGAGGTTAAGGTCACAGGAACTGAAGGTGCAGCCAACAATAATGAAGTGATTAAAATCAGGATATTCAGGTTAAGTTTATAGGAGTTTACAGGTGGTGGGGCGGGAGAAGATGACAGAAATAGGCAGTGGTGAGGCCACAGAGAGATTTTAAAACAAGGATGAACATTTAAAATCAAAGTGTCACTTGACAGGAGCCAATGCAGATGGATGAAAAGGACTTAGTGGGTGTTCATCGAGTCGTAGTTATCGAGATGTACAAAAGCATGGAAACAGACCCTTCGGTCCAACTCGTGCATACCGACCAGATGTCCTAACCTTATCTAGCCCCATTTACCAGCATTTGTCACATATCCCTCTAAAACCTTCCTATTCATATACCCATCCAGATGACTTTTAAATGTTGTAATTGTACCAGTCTTCATTACTTCCTCTGGCAGCTGATTTCATACAGAAACTACCCTCTATGTAAAAACGTTGCCTCTTAGGTCCCTCTTAAATATTTCCCCTTTCACCCTCAACCTATGCCCTCTAGTTCTGGGCTCCACCATCCCTTGTCTTTTCACCCTATCGACGCTTCTCGTGATTTTATAAACCACTGTGAGGTCACCCCTCAGCCTCCGACGCTCAGAGAAATCAGTTCCTGCCAATTCAGCCTCTCCCTATAGCTGAAACATTCCAACCTTGGCAACATCCTTGTAAATTTTTTCTGAACCCTTTCAAGTTTCACAACATCTTTCCTATAAGAGGGAGACTAGAACTGCACACAATATTCCAAAAGTGGCCTAAGTGATGTCCTGTACAGCCACAACATGACCTTCTAACTACTATACTCAGTGCTGTGACCAATAAAGGCAAGTATACCATATACCTTCTTCACTATCCTATCTCAAAGTGTGGCAGATGAAGGGCTTATGCCCGAAATGTTGATTCTCCTGCTCCTCGGATTCTGTCTGACCTGCTGTACTTTTCCAGCGCCACACATTTTGACTCTGATCTCCAGCATCTGCAGTCTCACTTTCTCCTAGTCACTATCCTATCTAACTGCGACTCCACTTCCAAGGAACTTTGATCCTGCACTCCAAGGTCTCTTTGTTGAGCAACACTCCCCAGGACTTTACCATTAGTCCTGCTCTGATTTGACTTTCTAAAATGCAGCACCTCTCACCTAAATTAAACTCCTTGGCCGATTGGTCCATCTGATTAAGATCCTGTTGTACTCTGAGGTAACCTTCTTCGCTGTCCACTACACCTCCAATTTCGGTGTCATCTGCAAACTTAACAACTATACATCGTATGTTCATATCCAAATCATCTCTATAAATGACAAATAGCAGTGAACCCAGCACCGACACAGCACTGGTCACTGGCCTCCAGTCTGAAAAGCAACCCTCCACCACTATCCTTGTCTTCTACCTTTTCAGCTAATTCCAGTTGGCTAGTTCTCCCTGTATTCTATGAGATCTAACCTTGCTAACCAGTTTACCTTGGGGAATCTTCTCAAAAGCCTCACTGACATCTGTATAGATCATGTCCATCACTCTGCTCTCATCAATCCTGATTTGGAGACATCGGCGTTGGACTGGAGTGTACAAAGTTAAAAATCACACAACACCAGGTTATAGTCCAACAGGTTTATTTGGAAGCACTTGCTTTCAGAGCCCTGCTCCTTCATTAGGTGATTGTGGAGAATAAAAATCCACAATCACCTGACGAAGGAGCAGTGCTGTGAAACCTAGTGCTTCCAAATAAATCTTTTGGACTATAACCTGGTGTTGTGTGATTTTTAATCTCATCTATCTTCTTCGTTACTTCAAAAAACTCAATCAAGTTAGTGAGACATGATTTCCCATGCACAAAGCCCCCCCGTGTTGACTATCCCTAATCAGCATTTACCTTGCCAAATACGTGTCAATCCTGTCCCTCAGAATTCCCTCTAACAACTTGCCCACCACCAATGTCAGGCTCACCAGTCTATAGTTCCCTGACTTTTCCTTATCACCTTTCTTGAAGAGTGGCACCACGTTAGCCAACCTCCATTCTTCCAGCACCTCACCTGTGACTATCGATGATCCAAATATCTCAGCAAGGGGCCCAGCAATCACTTCCCTAGCTTCCCACACAGTTCTGTGGAACACCTGATCAGGTCCAAAGGATTTCTTCACCTTTTTTCGTTTTAAGACATCAGGCACCAGCTCCTCTGTAATATGGGCGTTTTTCAAGAAATCACCATCTGTATCCCCACATTCTGTATCTTCCATGTCCTTCTCCACAGTAAACACTGATGCAAAATACTCTTTTAGTATCTCCACCATCTCCTTCAGTTCCACACATAGACTGCCCGGCTGATCTTTGAGGAGCCCTATTCTCTCCCACGTTACCCTTTTGTCCTTAATATATTTATAAAATCCCTTTGGATTCTTCTTAACCCTATTTGCCAAAGCTATCTCATGTCCCCTTTTTGCCCTCCTGATTTCCATCTTAAGTATACCCCTACTGACTTTATACTCACCTAAGGATTCACTTTATCTCTCCTGTCTATACCTGACACATGCTTCCTCCTTTTTCTTAACCAAACCCTCAATTTCTCTAGTCATCCAGCATTCCTCACACCTACCAGCCTTGCCTTTCACCCTATCAGGAACATACTGTCTCTGGACTGTCATTATCTTATTTTTGAAGGTTTCCCATTTTCCAGCCTTCCCTTTACCTGCGAACATCTACCCCCACTCAACTTTGAAAGTTCTTGCCTAATACTGTCAAAATTGGCCTTACTCCAATTTAGAACTTTAACTTTTAGATCTGGTCTATCCTTTTCCATCGCTATTTTAAAACTAATAGAATTATGGTTGCCGGCCCCAAAGTGCTCCCCCAGTGACACATCAGTCACCTGCCCTGCCTTATTTCCCAAGAGTAGGTCAAGTTTTGCACCTTCTCTAGTAGGAACATCCACATACTGAATCAGAAAATTGTCTTGTACGCACTTACCAAATTTCTCTCCATCTAAACCCTTAACACTATGGCAGACCCACTTGATGTTTAGAAAGTTAAAATCCCCTACCATAACCACCTTTTTTTTTTCTTGCAGATAACTGAGATCTCCTTCCAAATTTGTTTCTCAATTTCCCACTGACTATTGGGGGGGGGCTGTAATGCAATCCCAATAAGGTGATCATCCCTTTCTTATTTCTCTGTTTCACCCAAGTAACTTCCCTGGATGTATTCCCAGGAATATCCTCCCTAAGTACAGCCATAATGTTATCTCTTATCAAAATGCCAACCCCCCCCCCACCTTCCTTCCCCCCTTTTCTGTCCTTCCTGTAGAATTTGCATCCTGGAATATTCAGCTGCCAGTCCTGTCCATCCCTGAGCCACATCTCTGTAATTGCCATGATATCCCAGGCTGATGTTCCTAACCATGCCCCAAGTTCATCTGTCTTCCCTGTTAGGCCTCTTGCATTGAAATTAATGCAGTTTAATTCATCAGTCCTACCTTGTTCTCTGCCTTGTTCCTGCCTGCTCTGACTGTTTGACTTGCTTCTTCCCCAACTGTACCGGTCTCGGATTGATCTCTTTCCTCACTATGTCCCTGGCTCCCACCCCTCCACCTTACTAATTTAAATCTTACCAAACAGCTCTAACAAATCTCCCTGCCAGTATATTAGTCTCCTTCCAATTCAGTCCTTCGTATAGTTGTTACTGTTTTAGAGGTTACATATTGAAATGCAATAAGCAAGATTGTAGTGATGATACTCATTATTTGATAGTTTTGTAATGCTTAGTTAATGTCACCAGTTGATCAGTGGAAAGACAATTGCATGCATACTTTTTATAATTAATCTTCAATCTGCACAACTGTACGTTGCATTTAGGCTAAAATAATTTGTGGCAAAAATCCTTGAAGCTGTTGGGTTTCAAAATAATTTAGTTTGTTTCTCAGATAATTAGAAGAAAGCCTGTTCATACTGAATACAGGAATAAATCCAGTCATTAAATAGCAGGAGTGATTGTGTTTTAAGGACTTACCTTTCCTCAGTTATACACTTTGATTCTTCAATAAGATAACATGATCTTATAATTAGATATTGAATGGAACTCCTTTGTATGGATTTCCTTTTGAAATGTATTTGCACTTATGGAGTGAAAGAGGGCGGTGCTATGACTAGAATAATGATCTATTCTTCAAACAGGTAAACAAACAGGTTACATTCAGGTCGCATTCGTATATGATATCCTGACGATTTGTTTAAGATATACAATAAAAGAGCAGTAGCATGCATGTTCTCACGACTTCTCTCTGTGTGAGATTGCCAATTACAGTCGTCGTTGTACTGTGCTGTTTCAGCATTTTTATCATGTGTACTTGTGCTTTCTTGAGAATTAGACTGAAATTGTCTGAACTACTGATGTTTAATTTCGGCCTGTTCGTGATCAGAAAGAAGCTTCCTCAATGTATTTCACTGGCAGGGTTTGAATTGGCTTGCTAAACATAAACAAACATAATCTCATGAAACACAGTTTCACAAAGATATGTTATTTTAAATTATGCTATGGCGCTTATGGCAATTTACAATTAGCACCTTACTGTTGGTTCAGTCTGCTTTGAATGAAGACCACTGCTAAAAAGACTACAGCAAAGATTGGATGCTGCAAGGTTTGTGCAATATGTTAGAACCTAAGAAGTGCAATTTGTTCTGTAATATAGAATATGAATGGATTTAAATGAGGCAAATTTTGGTCTTGCTCTTTGTAAAGAGATACTAACTTTCAGGTTTTATCAGAAAAAGAATGAAGTTTGTATTGAAATATTTTCTTGGATTGACAGACAGTGAATTAACAAAAGCCATCAAATCATTGTAAAGATGTGTAGTGCTGTTTTATACAGAAATGGAACTGGTGCCAAGTTCAGGGCAATAAGTCTTTGACTGTGTCTTCAAGTATTTTAGATAGGTGCCAATTAAGATCCTGTCAGCCAACACTGCAGGATTTTCCCTGTTAAAGTTTAATTCCCTGTTGACCATAACTTATTCATGCAACCACAAAAAAGTACAGCGCAGAAGGAAATCCTTCAGTTCTATCAAAGTAACATCATCTCTTTTGATGTGCAGTTCTGCTTTACATATGTTTCCCAATATCACTGCAATGTCTTCTCCATTGAGTACTTAGCTCATTCCCTTTTGAAAGCCACTATTGAAACTGTTCCTCCCACTCCATCTGCCAACTCACTCTGAATTCTAAATATGAAACATGGTGCTTCTTAAAAATAAAGTTTTTCCTCTTGATATCTCTGGTTCTCTGTTTTCAGTCACCCTCAATTCTGTGCCATCTGGTTATAACCTCTTCAGTTAATGGAAGCAGGTTCACTGTATTTATTTTCGTTGAAACTTTTCTGGTTTTAAACAACCATCAATGTTTATCTTCACCTTATCTGCTCTGAAGAGAACAACCCTGCCTATTCCAGTGTGTCCCCATTTGTAACAAAGTTCTGTCCTGTGGAACCATTCTTTGGGTCCCCAACTTTCCATGATTTGACAATATTTTGACTTTTTTCCACATTGTTTTTCAGCTGTATGACTATGTTCTGCCACCAGTGGTTGGGCACTTGATGTGTACGGACCTGTGAAGTATTTGTACAGACTGTGAGAATATTAAGCTTAACAAGCAGAAGCAGGATTAGACCATTCAGGCCCTCAAACCTCCTTCACAATCCAATGTGTGCATGCCTCGACTGCTCATACCTTCAGCTCCACTTTCCTGCCTGTTTCCCAGCTTTTGACTTCTGTTGTAGTTGAAAAAATCATCTCAGTCTTGAATGTATATTAAATAAAATAAAAAGTTTATTTGACAGCAGTGGGTCATCACGAACATCTTTCTCCCATTGTTTCCCAAGCAATTAGGGTTGGGCAACAAATGCTGACATCTTAATTTCAAGGATGTTAGATGATTTGATTCCTGGCTATGTCACAGCAATAATATAGCTCTGATAAGCAATGTATGTGTATTAATGACACCGTCATTATCTATCAAACTTGTCAGCAATATTAGCCACCCACTCTGCATGGTTAGTAGATCAGAACAGCTTAGTTTTCTTTTCCATATAGCTATGAGTGATGTCAAGCAGTCAAGAGATAATAACCCAAGTGAGCAGAAAAGTGTTCCTCTTCTTGATCAATGTCCCTGACCTTGCTAAAATAACTCAAGCACAAATGTAATTTAAATGCTACCATTTTGGAGCATATTCTGCCAATTGTCTTTCATCATGGATCAACCGTTTTTATATTAAAAGGGTTTACTCGATAAAACAGATAGGAATAACACAGCCCTTTCAAATTAGTGTGGTCAGAATATTGGTGGTACTGGGTCGTAAGTCTATTGACCTCATTTTGAGGCAGCTGCAGCTTCATTACTGACAGCTAGGCTAAGTTTAAATTTGCTGATAAAATCGTAAAGTTGCTGCAATTATTTGAAGTTTGATTGCTTAAAATGCTTTTGGTATTTCAATGAGGATTGAGTTTCAAAGAAAGCAGTAGAATGCTGATGCTGAGAAGTATGCAGAGTAAGACCATTACAGCTGAACTAGAGTTGATTAAGAGAAAGAAGGAAGGAGAAATTCCTTCTCTCAGAAGGTCATGAATGCTAGAATTTTCTACCCCAGAAAGCTATGGCAGCTGAAGCATTGCATATATTTAAGGCTGAGTTGATTTTTGTACAATTTGGGAGTCAAAAGTCTGGGAAAAGGCAAGAAAATGGAGTCGAGGCCACAATCTGATCAGCCATAAACTTCTTGAGTAGTGGCAGACACCCGAGGGATCAAATGGGCTCCTCCTGAGCCTAACAGTTATGTTCGAAATTCTTATTTTGTGTAAGTACTTCACAGGTTGAGCTTCATCAACTGCCCAATCATTTGTAGCAGTGCGGTCATGTGGCTGAAAAGTCATAGAATCACAGAATCCTAGAGATGTACAGCATGGAAACAGACCCTTCGGTCCAGCCTGTCCATGCTGACCAGATATCCCAACCCAATCTAGTCCCACCTGCCAGCACCCGGCCCATATCCCTCCAAACCCTTCCTATTCATATATTCATCCATGATGTGGGCAACGTTGAAATAATCTCAAATCATGAAAAATGAGTTTTCAGAGGATCCAAAGAATGGTTCCACGGTTCTACAGAGGTCGACTTGACCTCTGTGGGCTGTTCTGTTTAGAGCTCAGGTGCCTAAGAGGAAATTTGATGGCTATTTACGATCAGGAGAATTCATCAAAAGTAAATGAAGACAACCTACTGATGAGGTGATAGAGTACGGAATGGAAGATGACTGAAAACAGGAAAAAACAGAGATACAAAGAAGAGAACTTCTTCAAAACATAATACATCATGTTTAGGATTGAGAAGTTTGGAGAAGTTACACCCGCAGTGCTATTAGTAAGGTTTATTGACATTTTTTTCAAAACCATTTTTGAGTACAAAATTAATCTCAGCATGGATGCGAGCATAAGAGGTACAGTTAGTAAGTTTGCAGATGACATCAAAATTGGAGGTGTGGTGGACAGCGAAGAGGGTTACTTCAGATTACAACAGGATCTGGACCAGATGGGCCAACGAGCTGAGAAGTGGCAGATGGAGTTTAATTCAGATAAATGCGAGGTGCTGCATTTTGGGAAAGCAAATCTTAGCAAGACTTATACACTTAATGGTAAGGTCCTAGGGAGTGTTGCTGAACAATGAGACCTTGGAGTGCAGGTTCATAGCTCCTTGAAAGTGGAGTCGCAGGTAGATAGGATGAGAGGCTGAACAGGCTGGGGCTGTTTTCCCTGGAGCGTCGAAGGCTGAGGGGTGACCTTATAGAGGTTTACAAAATTGAGGGGCATGGATAGGATAAATAGACAAAGTCTTTTTGCTGGGGTGCGGGAGTCCAGAACTAGAAGGGATAGGTTTAGGATGAGAGGGGAAAGATATAAAAGAGACCTAAGGGGCAACTTTTTCATGCAGAGGGTGCTACTTGTATGGAATGAGCTGCCAGAGGATGTGGTGGAGGCTAGTACAATTGCAACATTTAAAAGGCATTTGGATGGGTATATGAATAGGAAGGGTTTGGAGGGATATGGACCAGGTGCTTGCAGGTGGGACTAGATTGGGTTGGGATATCTGGTCCGCATGGACAGGTTGGACTGAAGGGTCTGTTTCCCTGCTGTACATCTCTATGACTCTATAACAGATATCTTACAAATTACTTACTGTGTGCATTTAAACAGTTGTTCTTAAAATCACATAGGCTTTGGTTGCTTATCTGTTGGTTATCAGTGAAGATACTGGAGTGACTCACCCACAGAACTCTATCATCAGCAAAATACCTTCAACTGTATCTGGAAATCGAAAGGTGAGGGCGAGACTTGGTGAAAGAGAAGGGCCTAATTTAAAAACCAAATCTTAGAATCTCTACTCTTCAAGTGAAAGATTAGGTAACTTTTTATTTTTGCAAATACCGAAATGGGGGTGCATGTGAAATTGAGACAAGTCCCTTGATATAATGTCTTAATTTCAAAACTTCACACATCAAGCCTGTTTGCAGTTCAGAGTCACATTAACACTGCCGACATTGAATGGTTTGCAGGTCTTTCTACATCTTATTGGCTTTTGTCCATTTATTCCCTGACAGAAAAGATTGCACTCAGTTACTGAGGATAGGTTGGTTGCCATAGCATTTTAATTGCTGTAAATCTTTCACAAGAACTATGAGCTTTCAGTGGTATCCTTTATCCTTTCAATGTGAGAAAGATGTTACTGAAACCCAGGTGAATTAGAAACAGCTGAGTAAAGAGTGAGTGAATCATGCAATATGATGAACAATTTCACCGCAGCGGTGGTGGTGGTGGTGGTGGTGGGGGGGGGCGCAGAAAGCTCCTTTTAAAATGGATCAATTTCATACTTTCGACTCAAACATTATGAGGCATTCGAGGTATTCTTAGATGACTGGGTTCAGTTTTGCTATCCTGAATTTGATAGAAAGGTAGAAAGCAAATGGAAACTGAAGTTTGAAAACAATTTTTGAAGAAGCCATGCCTAATTTTGATCATGGAGCAGTTATTTCCAATTCAAAGCATTCTATAATCAGATTGATCTGAACAACTGTTGACCTTCTAACAGAAGGTTGAGAAATGTTGATATCTGTGGTTGGCCAATGACTTCATATTTTGTATCTAAGACTTGTACCTAAGATGACACCGTGTGGGGGACATTGTAATTTTTTTACCGGACTCCTGTACTTCCATATTTGAGTACGCATGACAATCAATCTAATTCTAACTTTTGTATTTCTTTCCTCAATCATGGTTAGCCGCCAGAGATTAAGAAAAGCTATAACTTCTGTAATTCCATAATAAAAAAATTGAGTTTACCATGTAGTCCTGCATATTCATTTAAAAATGATTGATTTGTTATTGTCACATGTACTGAGTTGCAGTAATATGTACTGTTTTGTGTGCTAACCAGACAAATCATACCTTACGTAAGTACAACAGGAAAATAGAATAGAGTGAAAAATATAGTGTTAAAGCTACAGAGAAGTTCAAGAGAAAGATCAACTCTAACATACGAGTAGTCCGTTTCATAAGTCTGACAATAGCGGAGAAGAAGCTGTTTTTGAATCTGTTGTTACGTGTTTTCAACTTTTATATCTTCTCTATGGAAGAGTGTGAACGAGAGTATAACTGGGGGTGGGAGGGGATTTTTGAGTATATTGGCTGCTTTCCCGAGGCAGTGGGAAGCGTAGACTGAGTTAATGGAAGAAGGGCTGACTTTCATCATGGATGGGCTGTGTTGACAACTCTCTGTAATTTCTTGCGGTTTTGGACAGAGCAGTTGCATTCCAAGCTGTGACGCATTCAGATAGGCTGCTTTTTTTATGGTACACTCATAAAAATTGTTAAGAGTTCTTGTGGACACACCAAATTTTCTTTGCCTTCTGAGGAAGTTGAGGTGTTGGTGTGACTTAACTGTAGCATTGGCGTGATTGGACCAAGACACATTGTTAATGATATTTGCTCCCAGAACAAAGAAACTGTCGACCACCTCCACCTCAACACCATTGATACAGATGGGGGCCTGTCTTCCACTCTGCTTCCTGAAGTCGATGACCAGCTCCTTCATTTTACTGACATTGAGAGGGAAATTGTTGTTTTTACAATATGCCACTAAGCTCTGTATCTCTTTCCTGTAATCTGTCTCATCGTTGTTTGAGATCCAACGCATTACTGTGGTGTCATCAGCAAGTTTGTTAACTGAGTTAGAGTTGAACAAGTAGAATGTATAAGGAGTTTGGTAAGGGTCTGAATATGCAGTCTCACAGGGCACCATTGTTGAGAACTATCATGGAGGAGGTGTTGTCACGTATTCTCTCGTTTGATTCAACCAGTGATGAATAGTATTCGCTGAATCAATTTTATTTCACTGCAATGAGTGCATTGAGCTTCAGACTTCTTTTGCAGTTCTCAGCTCAGTTTGAGCCATATTGAAAATCTTCTAAATAAGATGATAAATTGAAATATAGATACTTACAGCCTTGATGGCATTGACATATATCATGATGACTGAACAATAATTTTAATGTTTTAAGGGGTCTAGCACCAAGGAGAATGTGACAGAAAAACTGGCTTGAAGGTGGACCAAATGAACTACACCCTAGAGTTCAAAGGGAGATAGCTGAAGAGATAGTGGGGGCATTGGTGATGGATCTTTCAGGAATCATTAGAATCAGGGAGGATCTCAGGGGACTGGAAAATTGCTAATGTAGTGCCCGTGTTTAAAAAAGGAGCAAGGTAAAAGATGGAAAATTACAGACTAATTAGCCTAACTGTGGTTGTGGGTAAGATCCTGGAATGTGAAGGATGTGATCCCTGAATACTTGGCTGTGTATGGTAAAATAGGACAAAGTCAACATGGTTTCATCAGGGGAGGTCAAGCCTGACAAATCTGTTAGAATTCTTTGAGGAAGGAACAAGCATGTTAGACCAAAAAAGAGACTATGGATGTTATCTACCTAGACTTCAAGAAGGCCTTGGACAAGGTGCTGCACAGGAGGCTACTGAGTAAGATAAAGGCCCCTAGTATTAGAGGCAAGGTGTTAGCATGGATAGAACTTGGCTGTCTGACAGGAAGCAGAGAGTGGGATAAAAGAGTCTGTCTCAGGATGGCAGTCAGTGACAAGTGGTGTTCCACAAGGCTCAGTGTTGGCACCACAACTTTTCACTTTATACGTTAACAATCTAGGTGAAGGACCTGAGGACATTCTTGCTACGTTTGCAGTTAATACCAAGATAGATAGAAGGACAGGCAGCATTGAGGAAGCAGGGAGGTTGCAGAAGGATTTGGACAGGTTAGGAGAGTTGGCAAAGAAGTGGCAGATGGAGTACAATGTGGGAAGGTGTGAGGTCATGCTCTTTGGCAGGAGGAATAGCGGCATGAACTGTTTTCTGAATGGGGAGAAAATTCAGAAGTCTGAAGTGCAAAGAGACTTGGGAGCTCTAGTCCAGGATCCTGTCAAGGCAAACTTACAGGTTGAGTCAGTAGTTTGGAAGGCAAATGCAATGATGGCATTTATTTTGAGAGGACTTGAGTAGAAAAAGAGGGATGTACTTCTGAGACTCGCAAGGCTCTGGTCAGGCCACATTTGGACTATTGTTCACAGTTTTGGGCCCCATATTTCAGGAAGGGTGTACTGGCCATGGAACGTTTTCAGAGGAGGTTCACAAGAATGGTCCCAGGAATGAAAAGCTTAACAAATGAGGAACGTCTGAGCACTCTGAGTTTATACTTGATGGATTTTAGAAAAATGAAGGGGGATCTATGAAACATGCAGAATATTGAATGGCCTGGACAGAGTAGATGTTGGGAAGATGTCTCTATTGGTAGGGGAAACTAGGACCTGGGGGCACAGCCTTAGAGAAAAGGGAAGACCTTTTTGAGCAGAGATAAGGGGAAACTTCTTCAGCCAGAGAGTGGGGAATCTATGGAACTCATTGCCACAGAAGGCTGTGGAGGCCAGGTCATGGAGTGTATTTAAGACCGAGATCGATAGGTTCTTCAGTATCTAGGGCATCAAGGATTATTAGGAGAAAGTGTAGGAATGGGGATGATTACCAGCCATGATTGAATGGTGAAGCAGACTCGGGCTAAATGGCTTAACTTCTCCTATATCTTAGGGTTTTATGTATTCTGCATGGTTTCTCTGTATTGCCCAAAACCTTTATAGTGTACATTTTCTGTGTATTTGTTATTTTATGTTGTCTTTTCTTCATTACACCCTGCTCATGACACCACCTTCATTGAAAACTCATAAGTGTTTTAACAATGATGAGCTGTGCCATGGAAGATCTGTTATGGGATTTTTATGTGATTTTGATGTGAGATTGTGGGGAGGGTAAATATTTTTTATTTTTTAGTCTGTGTCCAAACCCTGGAATTTACCACAGAGTTAGCATTGGCCAATAGATACGTGACAATATTGTGCAGTCAAGGACCTTATAGCAGTATTAGTGTGATAACAGGAGTATTTAATTCTGTCAGGATTTTTTCTTCTAGAATGTCCATTGGATGTAATTGCAGAGTTACCCAATTCATTTTAAGTTACTAACTGATTTCTTAGGGCAATTGATTTTTTTCCTTTTAGCTTTCCCATGGTTGGAGGTTATTAGCAGGAACTTTAGATTGTTCTGACATTTCCTTGGCGTATGTTTCTTTTTATCTACTGTTCAGTCTGATGGTGCAATAGGAGAAACTAGAATTAAGGGCAGATATTAAAAATAATATTTTGTTAATTCAGAGTCATGGTCCTGTGGAATGTTGTTCCCCAAAGAACAGTGGAGCTGGGGTTGGGAGGGGATGGTTTTATGTTTGCAAGCAGAGGTAGATGAATTCTTGGCTAACACATGATAAAAAGGCATGAGAGATAGATGAGAATGTGGAGTTGAAGCTACACTCAGACCTACCATGGAATTATTGAATGTAGGCGCAGGCTGGAGAGACTGAATGGAATAATCATGCAACTAATTCTTTAAAAAATTTTAAAACTGTAGTCATTTAAACTAGAAGTGGAAGATAATTTTTAAAGTATTGTAACGTTAAAGCACAACTGGAAGCTGAGCTGAGACCAGTAATTTGAGACAGCACAATGTGACCAGTCATATTTTGTCACTTTACATTTTGTATCTCCACTTGATGCTAAATCTACAGTCAGACCCTTTTGGCACACTTAGTCCAGTATAGCCTAATTGGACTAATAAGACAAATTTCAACCACAATTGCAGCAGAAAAGTAGAAGTGGCTTAATCATTGTAATCTCTCAACTGTTGCAAGTTTTGAGAAGATTTCACCACAGGAAATGACATCACCAACCCAAACATATAAATAGAAAACATGGCTTATCAGTAGTGCTTCGCCTGAGGCCCAGTGAAGATGTTACCTAGTAGGATGACGAAACGTCTGGAAATGAACCTGCCAGCTCAGCGAACAAACCTCCATCCAGAATCTCAACTGTTGCATATATTAAATCATGGTTTTACTTGAGAAGATGGAAGAAAACAAAAGTTTTTCAGCTTAATTGTCAGGATATGCGCACAACTGACATGTATTGCTCATCTGTTCTTAAGAAGGTGGTGGTGAGGCCGATATATTGCTAACTACATGCTGATTCATATTGAAAATATATCACTTTGACAGGCTCATAGAATTTTCTAAACAATGGCTTCTAGCATTCCCAAATAAACTCAAAGGGTTAGATATGAACTACCTCTCTGATAGAAACACATCAGTAACAGCAATGTTGGCAGACTTGCCGTCATTTTTCTTGTGGCCTTCTCTATGGTCAGCTGTTTCAAGGACAGGCCCTGAAGTCAGCTAGGAGCCTCACTAAGCTCTGCAAACAATTTTTACATGATACCGGTGCTTTCCTCTCTGTCTTGTAGGGTGGAGCCTCAGTGAAACTTGCCCATTCAGAAGGAACATGCATGAGAAGGTAAGTAATACAATTATATTTGTTGGACCGGGTGCAGTAGGGCCTTTGGGATCTCCTGAGAAAAAATATGGCTGCTACATTATTGAGCTCCCCGAAGCCTCCTTTATTACAGTGCACACCACAACTCGCATCTCTTTTCCTCTTGGTTCAATGAGCCTCACGACCACAGATACTCTGTAGGCCGGAGCCAACACTCTGCATCAGGAGTCTCATTTGACTTTCACAGGCCTCTGTAGATATTAACCTGGCTCGCAGAATGGAATGGGCTTTCTGCCAGTTCCATTTGTTGACTGGCTGATCTGTCTGGCAGTGAGCCGCTCTATATAGTTACTGTCTAGCTCCACTGCCTCAGTGCTTCACTGACTCCAGCTCAAGCAGGCAAATTTCCCAAGCTCTCAAAGTTATGTTGTATATCTTTCAAAAAAGACTATTTTCCATTTAGAATCACCGTCTTCCATATTGTTCAAATTCATGTTGAAATAAAGATTCTAGTAAAATGCAAAGTGCCTTAAACACCCTCTGTTAACGGCAAATCCAAAAGAGATGCCAGAAGTTTGTGTTTTGTTGTGGACCTGTTTAAAAACAGTTCAGCCAACATTTGATCTGAAAATAAACCTTCCTTTTTTGGGATTGGCAAGAGTTTGTTAAAGAATATGATTGCACCAGAGTGTTTCACTTAATCTAACTTCCTTACCTCATACAGAATTTGCAGAGTCCACATAGTGCTGCCTATGAAATTGAATCAGTATCCTGTGAATACCGGACTTTGAACAGGGATTAATAGCTTCTCAGGAGCTAGTCAAATCACATAACAGCAGCAATCTATCTGTAGGTGCGATCATTTGCAGAACATACATTGCAGAATCTGATTTGATTTAGGAGAGAAAGCTGAATGTGCACTATTTTCCAGTTGCCATTCTGTAGCTATACCTTGGCACTGTTGACAGAGTATACCGACACTGCTGCATGTCAGGGCAGGAACAACTCGTGCAACAGCCCGTGCGTGTGGAAGAAGCAAGTGGAATATTGGGAGATGTGAAACTGTGAACACTTGTGGTTGGAGTGAGGTTCCAAGAAAGAGCAGTTGAAAGGTGAGGCGCATCTAACTGGGAATGGAAAGGTGCAGATCTCATCTTTGCTTCACTGATCAGGTTCTTAAGTCTCCTCCTATACTGAATCTGTGCCATGAATTTTATGAGTCAGTGGGGGCAGGTTTGCAAATGAGAGAGGGCCATAAAATTGGGAGCAATGTCATATATTCCAAAAAAAAGTACCTTCCACTTTGAATCACTATCTTCCATGTTGAAAGTTACATTGAAATAAAAACTCTAGTAAAATACCAAGTGTCATAAACACCCTCCATTAACGGCAAAGCCAAAAGAACGCCAGTCATTTGTGTTTTGTTGTGGACCTGTTAAAAACAGTTCAGCCAACATTTGATCTGAAAAATAAACTTTCCTTTTTGGGATGGACATGAGTTGTTTAAGAATAGGAGTGCACCAGATTGTTTCAGTTACTCAATCCTCCTCACTTCACACAGAATTTGCACATAGTAAGCATTCTTGCCTTCACAGTCCATACTGTGCAGGCAGTGCCTACCTGGAACTGTGATTTTAGCAGTGACAGTGGAAGCGTGGGTGCTTAACCAGGTCTCAGCATTTACCAGCCGTTCTGCATGCATGTTTTAGTTGACTGAGATTGCTTTATCCGGGAGTAAGCTGTTCCTACTAGTTCTATTCTGCATACTTCAGGCTTCACACTCCTGCCAAAATATATCTTAAGTGGAAGTGGATGCTGATTTAAATGGGCAGCTGCTTCTGTGAAATATGCAAATGTGAATTGCAGCCGTCCCGCCCCCTTGTAATTCAGAATTGCCCTGTTTGGGGGTGGGCAAGACACTTAGAAGATACTAACATGATTAAAGTCCAGACTTATGTATTTTCCTACACAATTTGATCAGTGTATTTTGTATGTGATGAATGTGTGTGTTTTTTTTGAAGCACATAGTGATGGCCCAATTTAGGAAATACTGGACATTCTTTGAGTTTTAAAAATAGAGATAGTTGTTTATTATTAGTTACTTTCCGTGAGGTTAAAAACACAACACCCCACTTGTTCGACTCACTTGTTGAAAATTTTAAAGTACTGTCTGAAAGTTGATTGTATACTGGAGCATGGCAGTATCAACATTAAAAGGATGCCAGGGTGGGCGGAGGTGGGTGGGTATGAAGGAGTGATGGCCGAGCTGTGTTATTGCTAGACTAATTCAGAAACTCAGCTAATGTTCTGAAGACCTGGGTTCAAATCCCACCACGGCAGATGGTGGAACTTGAATTCAATAAAAAAGAAAATCTGGAATTAAGAATCTACTGATGACTGTTGTCGACTGTCAAAAGACCCATCAGGTTCACTAATGTCCTTCAGGGAAGGAAATCTGTCATCCTCACTTGGACTGGCCTACATGTGACTCTACACCCACAGCAATTTGGTTGACTCTTAAAGTGCCCTGTGGGCAATTAGGGATGGACAATAAATGCCGGTCTGGCCAGTGAAGTCCTCACCCTGTGAATGAGTTTTAAAAAATTGTCAAACCACATGTAGGATTATTGATGACAAAATGCAAAGTAAGATTCAGCAAGATTGGTGATTAATCCTAACATTTATTTCAATTTTTTAGTTTTAATGTTGCCTTGAAGAAGTGTGTAACCTCAGCTCATACAGTTCAATTTCTTTCACTTTGTAGTTGGTGAGAGAGGAGTTCAACTGATCCATTTTATTTTCTGTTGTAAATTCTTTCCATGTTTATTCTGTGTAAATACATTTCAAAAAATATATACAGAACGATGCTTTAGTCATGATCACACATGAATAAATAGAACTGGTCCTATTTTGACAGTAAACTAGTCCAAGCTTCCACTTGTCTTCCTCCAGTCCAGTTTCAAGCTGGAAGAGTTGAGAACTGTATCAGCTGCAGACTGCTACTGTCAACACTGACAAGCTCAACTTTCAGAGTATCCTTTTCTGAAAAGCTGACCAGCTGCCTATAAACCGCCAGACTCTATCTCTGCCTGTGTGTTGCCATCTCGAGGGAGATCATTGCCTTTTGGAAAGAAATCTAAGCTTCCAGTTATTAGCAGAGACAATTACGCCACATGGTTTCACGTTCTAAACAAACATCCTTATTTAAATCTTCTACAAAAAGAAAAGCAAGTCCTATTAACAACCGCTGTATTTTGTACGCATTTATTTGCTAAGCACAAAAACCTCTATGGGTCGCATTCCATTCTATTTTGTTCTGCTTGATAATTCCCTTCTGCTTTCTTTTGAGGGTTGTCTCACATTTCCCCAGGTGTCCCACAGCTCTGGAGAATTTATTTTGGTGCTGCCCTCTGTTTTTTGAGGTGTAATATCTTTTAAGAACCTTGCCACTAGCACTGGGTTAGATTTCCTCTGTAACTCTCCAGAAGTAGTGGACATTTGTGGCCTTTTTGTTTAATGGTCTGCAGCTGCTGCCAATTTTCTCTCGCTGCTTCTTTTCAAGCTGTCCCTGCTCCAGATATAAATTGTCTGTATCTGTTAAAAAGCATGCAGATAAAATCAAAACACAGGGGTAGTTCCCTGCAATCTATTCCCCTTTGTAAGGTAGCACACTTCAGAGAAAGGATTTAGCTAATTATGTTTATCTTCCAAAACACGCCTTTAATCCTGAGACCCACTAGAGTAGCCTCTACACTTTGTGCCTTCCTGATGAAGGGCTTTTGCCTGAAATATTGATTTTCCTGCTCCTCGGATGCTGCCTGGCCTACTGTGCTTTTCCAACACCACACTCTTGACTAAATTCTCCAGCATCTGCAGCACTCACTTTCACCCATACCCATTGTACATACAACTGTAAATGCTATATTATTGTGCAGATCCCAGCAAGGCATTGTACCCTTAAGGCAGCTAAAGCAGGAATGAAAGACCAGTCAGCCTGACGTTGGGAATGGTAAAATGCTTAGAATTTATTAAAAAATTTAATAGCAGAGCACTTGGAAAACAGTGGCAGGATAACAAAACGGAAATCAGGCCTGACAAATCTACTGGAATTCTTGAAGGATGTGACCAATCGAGTTGATGAGGGGAGTCCGTTTGTGATTTATTCGGACTTTTGGAAGATTCTTGGTAATATCTCACATTAAAGATTAGCACTGGGATTTGGGGTCATGTATGTGGCATGATGGCCAACAGGAAACAAAGGATAGGAATAAATGGCTCTTTTTCTGGATGGTAGCCAGCGATTAATGTGACATGGCAGGGATCAGTGCTGGCATCCTATCTATTCAAGTAATGTATTAATGATCTGGGTGAGGGAACTCAATGTAATATCTCCAAATTTGCAGTATGCCACAAAGCTGCGTGGAAGGTAAGCTGTGAGGAGAATGCTGACATGTTTCAGTGTGATTTGGACAACTGAGCGAGTGAGGAAAATGTAGTGCAGATGCAGTATGATGTGGCCAAATGTGAGGTTATCCACATTGTTAGCAAAACCGGGAAGGCAGATTATTTTCTGACTGGCTATAAATTGCGAGAGGTGACAACAAGACCTGGGTGGCCTCGTGCAGGAGTCACTAAGGTAAGCATGGAGGTGCGGCAGATGGTAAAGGAGGCAAATGGTATGTTGCCCTTCACAGTGAGGGAATTTGTAAACTGGCAGTTTTGAAAGAGCACAAAACTGCATAGTAAAGATGGAAAGTTAACATCTGACCATGAACTGGCACTGCAGTGACACTGTGTCAGAATGAAGTTTTTCAGCGAAAGAGTGAATCGTCATTTCATAGGTGAAGAGTTGGCTGATCAAGAAAGGCCGACAGTCAAACTTGTTATTGCTTTGCGAAATGAAGCATTGTGAAGAATAAAGTCTGATATTTCTAGCGATGGCTGTAAATATCCTGGCATAAATTTCCAATGTTTGGAAGATCAGCTTAAGGTCAGAGTTACTTTCAGGGATTCACATTCTGTGATTATTGTCATGATTCACAACAGCTAACAGCCCTTGAAAATATTGATCAGCTGATAGTGTCATAGCTTATGAGGGTAGCACACTGGAAATCAAGCCCTACTTTCCCCGGAGTCACTGCAAATGATGCATTTTCTTAAAAAAAGTTCGTGAAATTCCTTTAGTTACTTGTCTTTTTGACCCAGATTGACAAAATGCCTGGACCAGGTCTCTGCATTTACAGTTTTACACTAATAAATAGATTCTAGCTACAGATAAACAATTATGGACCATTGACATATACCTGTACTCGTTGAAATTCTGTCTCTCTCTCTCTCTCTCTCTCTCTCTCTCTCTCTCTCTCTCTCTCTCTCTCTCTCTCTCTCATTCATATATATATATATATATTAAAATGTCGGAACTAAGAGTGGAGGAAAAGACTGACAAGGCAGTTCCATGGTCCCTGTGCAGAGGCTTTGCTAAACTGACCCATTTTGTTTGTCAGGCCTTGCTGCTCCTTGAGCTATCTATCTTTGAGGCACAGGGTAACCGGTTCACAAAAAAAAAGTCTCTAGCTTATTAGTTAAAAGCCAGAGCTTCCAACAACAACAGATGAGTGAAAATAAATTGGCTTTCTTCAGACTTTAGGTGCTTCTTACTCCAGAGAAAAAAGGACAGCACTTTCCTTCCCAGAGATCCGATGACTTCTGACAATCTCGTTCACAGCCACAAGGTGTGCAGTTACCTAGCAACCAGCTATATAGTTGTTGGTTGGCAGAAGACTCTTGTCAATGACAACTGGTCACTTTCCACAGGCTAATCAGCTAATTCTTGCCAGTTGCATTTCCCTTCATACAAACCATCTGGCTCCAGTTTGGCATTTGTAAACTCCCCTTACTCTGAACAAACAGCAGTGTAAACTGCATTTACAATGATGTCAAGTAACTTGCTTTTAATAACTTCCGTAATCCTTTTTAAAACAGTCCTTTCTCAATTTCACTTCACAGTCAAAAATGCAGAAAAATAAAAAGATCCAGTCTACACAGTAGGAAGCTGTCTTGTACCAAAGAATGGTTTGTGATGTAACGGAAGCTATATTATCTGAAAAGCTGATGGAACTGGCAATTGTCTCTCCAGCTATCATGTCTTTCTAAAAGATACTTAAGGAAATTCCGAAAGATTGTCCTGTTGCCATACTCTAAAGAAGGATGCAAGCTCGAAGCAATTATGGCAGGACAGCAACACCTACAGGTACTTGACCCTACAACAGCTAATGCAGCCATCAAGAGGCTCAATAAAACATCCAAATCTTGGAAGAGATGTGGATTGTCTCACCCAACGGGAGAGTGTCCAGTATTACATGATATAGAGGAACTTTGATTATCCGAAGGACACGGGCAGGTAGTATTTTGTTCAGTTAATCGAAATCTGGAAAGTCGAATCCTGATAACATAGTTTAGCCAAGCTTCGGGACCTTGCGATCTTGCCAGATAATCCAACATTCGGATAATTGAATGCTGGATAATCGAGGATCCTCTGTACATGCAAGCAATGCTTTTCAAGAGGAAATTTGCCTAAAATGAGCAAGAAGTCCAATTACTTGGGGAAACCAAAAGTGTAACACAATGTTGCATATGAAGGAGACCTAACAAAATAAAAGTGCCAAAAAAAACCTCCAAGGTTCAGTCCATGACATACAAGCACCTCCACAAAATACAAGAGGCTCTGACAATGTTATACCTTGCAGACCCCAGTCACATACAGCATGTACTTAATTTGATATACCATGGGGATGTTGGGAGATAAATTTAAATCTTTACCTCCATCCAAGTGATATATGCCAAAAAATTAGACAAAAAAATTATGAAAGGCTTGGGGAGAATGGATAGTCAGAGTCTTTTTCCCTTTTTAGTGGAAATGTCAGCTCCTAGGGGACCTAGAATTAAGGTGGTTTATAGGAGATATGAGAGGCAAGTTTATTTACAAAGATGGTAGTAAGTGCCTGGAATGTGCTGCCAGAGGAGGTGGTGGAGATCGATACAGTAACAATGACAGACGTATGAATAGTTAGTGAATAGAGGGATACAGACAGCATAGAGGCAAAAGTTTAGAAAAGCATCATGTGTCGGTTCAGTCTTGGTGTACTGAAGGACCTGTTCCTGTGCTGTACTGTTCTTTGATTTTTTTTGTTCTAACATGCACTACATGCTAAGATTAACCCTGCAGGTGTAAACGTCTCTCTCATACTTCTTACCTGGATGTATTCAGAAAACTAATAATGTAGTGCAGTCCATACACAATTAATGTAACTACTTATAATAGGCCTGATATTGCTTGGATTGACGTTATCTGTCGTAAATGTCAATACTCATCTTCAGGATGGACACTTGAAATCATTTACCTTCTATTATTAGTCTAACTCTGCATGCATATCACTATGTATTGTATTGATCTATGAGGTAACAAATATTTCAATTACAACATCAAATATTCCAAATCGCAACATCAAGTCTATCCATGATCTGAATAACCTTTATGGTCCCTCCAAGCTTACCATGTTGAAAGTAAATGCTACACGGGTGGAAATAAAACACAGATTAGCACATGAATCCATTTATTTGAAAGGTATCAATAATAACAGAGACTTCTTGTACTAAAGTATAAAATATCATGATGTCATCTAGCTGTCTAAATTGGTGTTCCCTTTTCCAAGTTTCGTACCTTTTGTGTCAGCCCTGATATGTGCAAGAAGAAAAATGCTTTAACTTTATAACTCCTTTTTAGTGATGTTTAAAAGGAGAATATGTGAGCTCTTAACAAAAGCATTCCCTTCAATCAGAAGCTTAAACTATCCGTTCAGAGGCACATTGTTTGACTACATCATAGCATTCTGTCATGGACGTGTTAAGACTGTATATATTGTATATTCTATTGGGAGACATTCCCATATGAATTACAGTTCATTCTGAACGATTGTCACACTTGTTAAAATGTGATACCCCCCTCCCCAATAGACGATAACAGATTTCAACTCAAAAATGTAATAAGTTATAGTTTGGTGAAAACTATTGGTCAGATCAGTTTGTAGTTTATATTTGCATAGTAATATTCATGATGCACTCTCATATGTTATTTCTTGAATATGATGTATTTTTTAATACTTCTTTCTCTGAGTCTTTGCTATTCTGTTCCCAGGCTTCAATCAACATAAATGACTGGCCAGCAATTCGAATAAGGGTGGGGCAGTCTGATTTGAAAGGAAGAATATCATTGTTTTTGACTCCTTTATTAAATGGGCAGTGAGATCCGCATATCATCATGTACGTTAGTCATGGGCATGTGGTGAGACTCTACTTTTGAATTATCTTGCTGCCAAGATAATTCTGTTGCAGCAGGTCATGTTGCAATGCCGCTGTGTTCATTCAACAGCATATAGCAACAACAAAAGCAAAATACTACGGATGGTGGAAACTGGAAATAAAAAGAGAAAATGGTGTAAATACTTAGCAAAACAAGCCACAGTTATGGAAATAGCAATAAACTTTTGGCTTAAAGTTGATAGCTGGTTCCTGACATTCACTTGTATCAATAATTTTTCAACCGACAGTAATATATACAGTTTCTCTATTTGTAAGATGCATCTGTTATCCTAAGTCATACAGCACCACTTTCATTAGATTACTATGAATACTGTCTTTATATGATACTCATTATCTGAAGTATAAGTAACATCTAGTGTTTGATTAGATGACCTCCCTTGTGGTGTGAGCTGAATAGAGAAGTATTTGCTCACCAACCAAAGGAGAATAGTGTCGAGGTTAATACTGCAGTCAGTATTTTTCAGTGTAACTTCAGTTGTCAGCTTTGGTTTAGTGTAGCACTCTAGCATTTGAATCAAGGATCCAGTCCCAAATATAATTAATGTTAGTGCAGCATTTAGGGAGTGTCACAATTTCAAAGTCTTTATGTGTTAGACTGAGGTCCTGTCCATCTTCCTGTCAAAAGCAGTACATTGTGGAATATGTAAGAAGCAGCTTGAGACAGGCTGACTCCGTTATGTCATATAACAAAAATGGCTAATAACATTAATGCTGACTGAGATCTTCAATTTCATTCAATCTCTTCTTAAGTGAAAATGATTTACAGTAAGCACTTCTAACAAAGCTGTTTGAACTTATATTCTGCTACAGCAATGTTCAAAATGGGCTGGAAATTCTTGCATGAGTGTCTCTGGACTAGAACCTTAATTGAACATTTCCAAATTTTTGGGAAGCGTATGAAATAGCCTTCAGAATCATGAGATTTGAATGGCACATTACTTTTGTTATTTAAAATTATTTTTGCAATCTGCTATTCCAGCATTGTTTTCCTTTGGTTGATATTGTATATGGGTCTGAAGGGGTCTGAAAGGGTTCATACTGCTGCATTCCATAATGGTACCGTCCACTGTGATGTTGTCATATGAACTTGTGGGCAGACAACTTGGGATCTTGCAGCAATGTGACCGAACATCTGGTCCTGAAACTCCCTGTAGCAATATGTGTCATATCAATATAACCTATAACCTTTTTTAGATTAGATTAGATTACTTGCAGTGTGGAAACAGGCCCTTCGGCCCAACAAGTCCACACTGACCCGCCGGGGCGCACCCACCCAGACCCATTCCCCTACATTTACCCAGGCACCTAACACAATGGGCAATTTAGCATGGCCAGTTCACCTAACCTGCACATTTTTGGACTGAGAGGAAACCGGAGCACCCGAAGGAAACCCACGCGACACGGGGAGAATGTGCAAACTCCACACAGTCATTCGCCTAAGGGGGGAATTGAACCCCTGTCTCTGGCACTGTGAAGCAGCAGTGCTAACCACTGTGCCACCCACTGTAACTGGTTACATGCAAAAATCTGTACCTTGCTAACTACTATAGACTGGTTTACCTCTACCACACTCAAATAAACAGATTGTGTTATTACCCACCATTTAAGATGATAGTGGCAGCAATCTTCCCAATAAGTACTAGCTCAAAGAATGTAGTGAGTTGGTATACCCATACAAAGTCAAATGACAGTACTTCCAAAAACAATGAGGACCGAGAGTCCCCAGAAATGTGCAAAACTTTAAGGCACTCTGATCGATACTCGAAGCCCAAACTTTGCTGACCTCCTCAGGGACTGTTAACTTAGAATTTACAAGGTGCAGCTCAGGATTCAGAGGTGTTAGAGCTTTTGCCATGTCTTTTATTCTATGTTTTAACATCACACGAAAGCAAAATCAGAGATTTCATTTGGTCATGTCCTCTGGGAGAGCAAATCATCTTTCAAAATAGCTTTCTCAATCCAGGTGTAAGTCATAGCATGTTTTAGGTTGTACGAAATGAGAGGAAACAAAGGCTCCATCAGCCACAAACAAAAATCATCATTTCCTATTTTAGTAAAGTGTATGCCAGCTTTAGCAACTTGATGCTCTTGGGTTAATGGTGCACACAGCCAGAAAACTGATCAAGGATCATCCGCATTTATGGGTGCCTGCTGCCTGTTCCTTAATTCTCGGATTCCTGAAGGAGTGTAAAAACAACAGCTGGTAAAATTAGATTTTGACCAAACAGCCAATGTTCCAGATGCAGTGGTTCCAACGGTTTGAGCAGATGTGATTCTCAAACTATTTGTCAATAATGAGGGTATGTTAGACAGTAATACAAATATAGAGGAGGCACATAGAGGCAGTTTACTTGGTAATTGCCATCCTGTTGAGGCCTGTATTAATTTGCAAAGCATATCAGATTTTCCCAGTAAGCAACTAAAGACTATCTCATTTTTTTTTTCTCTCTGCGGTGTACCTGATGGGATTTATTGCATTTGTAATAACCATTTAGTTGATAGGGTCGACTTAAATTGTGACTTTGTTAAAAAATAAATGCTTTTAATTTGCTTGTGTTCATTTGAAATAACAGCAGGACATCTGTTGGTACTGTGTCTTTAACAAAGAAAAATATTCCAGGGCCTTTCAGTGTTGAAATGCAAATGTTGACACTGAGCTGAAAAAGGTGAAATGTGAGGAGGCATACAAAAAGCTTGATCAATGAGGTAAGTTTTAAGAAGGGCCTTTTAAAAGATGGTGAGAGGTTTAAGATGGCAAACCAAGAAGTTGGGGTCTAGATGGTGGGTCCATGGTCTGGGGGCCTACGGAAATAGCCACTACCTTGTAAAAGAATATGTGGAGCCCTTGAGCCCCCCTCCAAGCATTTTTCATGGAGCTTTTTAAAAATTAAAAAAAGACCATGACCCAGATTTGGATTTGTTTGATTCAACTTTAGTCAATTTGACGCCAATGTGAAAAGGAATCCAATTTGCTAAAATATCCCAAAACAAATTACCTAAAGAAGTACATTTTGTTGTCCTTTAGCAAAGTTTTCAAGTGTTGGTGCTCTGTGATGCAACTATGAGAACAGCCTGGTCGTGCTGTTGGTGGTAACTGTGATAACTTGAGCATTTTCATGAGCAGATGGCATCATCTGCAATCACCTCAGCTTCTCTAGCTCTCACTTTGATGGAGTAAAACATTGTGAGGCACCATTAGCGGGACGTTATTGCATCTGTTTCCTCACCTTGCAGCTGTATCTGCGCCATACTCGCAACATGGATACAGTAGTGCAGTGAAAAAGCAATGTGTGTTTCTTCTCAAACTGCCAGAGCATCACAGAGAATGGACATGGGTCAATATTAGCAAACCTTGAGCAGCGCCACTATTGAATTGTGAGAGATCAACTGAGAAACGATACCTTTGTCAAACACTGCATCATTTTATAGGGCTATAAGTGCTGCATTGTCACAGCAGAGACAAGAATCAACAATCTGCCACTTAAGTCCAATCAGTTAAGATGGCATTTATGCCCTGGGACTTGGTACTACTTGTTAAATTTGGTTCCTGTTCCTCTGATGGGTAGCTTTCTTGTGTCTGAATTGAGGTTAGTAAGAATGATGATAGAGGATGGTGGGCCATGATAGTGTAACAAATGTGTTTCACCTCAGACCATTTTAGCGGCCCTAACACCTCTCTTGCCCCTTTCCAGATGAACCTAGGGGTTAAAATATCAATGCAGTTTTCTCTTCCTTGACAATAAGTGCATGCAGGCAACAGCTATTTATCTAAAGAAACTTACACGTTTGGAAAATGAATCAACTGGCTTAGAAAATAAAGCAATTCATCTCCTTTGACAGTATCTATCAATCAATGAAAATTGAAGTACATCATCAATTACTTTGAATGCTTTATTTCAATTGAAAAATTCTCTACAATATCACGCTATCTGTCTAGATCATTGATCATGTCTATCCTTCAATCTTTACTGACAACAAAGTTTGTAAAAAAAAAATGCCAGCTTTATGTAGTGTGTGGTTACAAAGACTATGGATGTAATTGTTGGCTACTCTGCGTCAGTTGGTAGTGACTCTTGAGAAATGTCATTAATTCAATCCATGATGAATAATGTTGGTGAATTGATCACTACAGTACTTTGATCACATCGTCGTCAGAGATGCTAGTAAAACAGAGATTTATTTTGCCAACCGATGACCATATCAGTGAGGAAAGGAGCATGCTTATTGGGAAGATCAATAACTCAGGTTTGCGAAAGTACCCATTAGATTAATTCTGTGAACTGCCTGATCAGTAAAAGCTAAAGTCGTCATAGTTCAACCAGACCATAGCGCTGCTCTCTCATTGAGAGATGACTGGTGGTCATTTGACTTGAGATTCACCACAACTCAGGTGAGGGAGAGGTCATGAAGGCGAATCATTCAGAGCAACCTCACCGTGAGCAGGAATTGAACCCTCGCTGTCGATGTCACTCTATATTACGAATCAGCTGCCCGGCCAACTGATCTGTAATGAGAGAGCAGCCTTATGGTCCTTTGGGACCAAGGCAAGTTTATCTGATCAGAACTAAGTAGAGCGTAAGCATATTCTGTCACCTTGGTTCAAAATTCACAATGCACGCAACCATCACATGAAATGTTTAACTGAAAGCTTCAAGCTAATTGCATGATTTGAAATTTTGCACTTTAATATACAATGATAGTGTGGGTGTTTTTGGAAGTGAATCTCGTTCAGCAGTGCTAATGCCTCATGACTGTGATTGTTTGCTTCGTTAGAAAAGGATAGAGGCTACACACAAATATAAGTACTAAAAAGACAAGAACTCTTGTGCCATTTAAATTGTTTTTATAAAAATGTCCTAACTGCTTAAAGAAAAATCAATCATGATTTGTCATCAAGTACTCCTCTGCTCTGTGTTTAAATTAGTTGATGCCTAATCTGGGTTAGTCTCATCCATCATTACAGAATGACTCTTTTGGTGTTTTCTGCGACTTTCTGCTAATACATATTGGGAATTAATTTTGTTATAATTTGCTCCTTTAAATTACCTCCTTTGGTTTCTCTCTCATTTTCTTTTCAGGGTAATTCTTAATGAAATGCATAAGTGTTGGCCAGCCGTTGAGGCAAGCAATTTATTAATAAAGTAATTATCATTTTAATTTGCCTTTTTCATACTTGTCACTGCAAGAAACACACACTCATTCCATGATATGGAGACATCCTTTTTAAGTCCTGCAGTCATACTGAAATATCCTGCCGATCTGGTATTGGTGAAGATGCCAAAAGCTGGTGTATGGCTGTCAATTTGATGCTTAATGAACATTTGTGCAAAAAAAAGGTATATTAAGAAAAACTAAGGAATAGAAATAAATGCTTGTTTTGATTGTGATGCTTCCATCCCATGAGCAAATCAAATCATTCAGAATGTAGTATTTCATTTCAGTCCTGCCAACGGGCAGTATAGTGACTCAATGCTGTCTCACAGTGCTCTCCATCCTCTGGTAACTGTGTGGAGTTTGCATATTCTCTCTGCGTCTGTGTGGGCTTCCTCCCACAGTCCAAAGATATACAGGTTAGGTGGATTGGCCAAGCTAAATTGCTGCATATTGTCCAGGGATGTGCAGGCTAGGTGGATTAGCCACAAAAAATGACGGGTTACAAGGATGAAGTCGGTTTGGGTGAGATGTTCTTTAGAGGGTCAGTGTGAACTTGATGGGTTGAATGGCCTGCACTCACACTGCAGGGATTCTATGATGTGCTTCAATCAATTATTTAGCTGCTTAATTTCTTGTATGATATTGGTTAACGATGGCTGGTTGTAGTACAGTAGTCACTTGTGACAGTTAAACTTACGTCAATTTGCAGAAAGAATCTTGTGAGGAGCCATTACGATATATACTTCCTCCTATTATCATAAAGCAGAATCATTGCCTTTTCTCTCCAAAGGATCAAACAACTTTGCCTGACGCATTGCACTCAAAGTCAATAATGAATTAAACTGCAGGGATCAATGAAATATAGATGGAGGATGTATGCTAAAAACCTTTTAATATTATTGTCTCCATGTGATCAGTAATTTGAAAGCTGTGTAGAGTGACAATTGGATAACTGGAGGTTGTTACATTTAAGGCACAGAATGTTTCAACAGTTGCTCAATTTGAATTTGCCTAGGACTAGGGGAAAGGCCCTCTCGGGATATTAGCTCACACAAATCAGTTCAAGGGCCAGTGAGCAGCAATTAATGATCACTCAATTAGTAGTGAGCAACGCAAAAGGCTCCTTGCAGATAAAGTGGTGGCATTCGCTGGTTCCATTGCATGTGAGGTTCAGATAAATCTGAAATGTTCAGTAACTCCTTGCTGCTTGGCATTTGGGGCTTAGCGATAGCCTGATGCACTGATAAGCTCAATGCAGTTGACAGGACAGTGTCTGCTGAGGAACGAGCAGCTGGCCAAGAAATATCCATTAAGCAATCATGGCATGGTAACGAAGTAATCAGTTATGGCACAGAAATTTGCGTGAGTAGGGAGATTCTGTTCTGAGTAGTTGGAGAGGTAGAATTATATCAGTGATTGGATTCCATTTGATATTATTGGACAAGACTGGAGTCAAGCCTTTTGATCTAATGGAATGTAGTCTCAGGAGAAGAGATTGGGCATCCAGGAAGTGAGTGGTCATTGAGTTGGTTTGCCTTTTAATAGAATTCAGAGTATAGACCTCCAAAACAAAACTGAGATCTATTGGGATGGAAACAGAAATTTCAAGAAAGTTGTAGCTCATTTGACATCTGGGTTGGTTACTGAGAAATTCATGGGATCTTTCTTTGTTATATTTTCCATTAAACGTGCAGGTGGTATTGTATTTGTGTTTAGCTCATGTTAATTCTAGCTGTCAGAATATAAGATGGGTATTTTTGATTGATTGCTTTGGAGACTTCTATACCATAAAAATCTCTTCTTTCTTTTTAAAACACGTAGAATCTTGTGGCCTTATTCTCTTAGAACTGGAGATTACAAATGTTGTCTCCTTTAAACAAAACATTACTGGTCTTTATACAGATTGGAACCACATTTTAGGGTCTGGTCTGAGATTGTAACAGATGGCTAACTACAGAAACAAGAGAATGATTGAGTAAGCATTATCTTTCTCACCAGACTTTACAACATAATTGGGAGTGTTTGAGCTTTACAGGAATCTTAATATTTTATCTAACCACAAGCAAAGAGTGATGTAAACTGAGGGACTTTAAATATATTCTTAATATTATTTACATGTAAATTTGGATTTTGATTAATTAAAGCTGTTTTTTAAATTTCTCTGAAGTTAATAATTAAGTTGGAATTATTTCTGTAGTCATAATGATTTCTTTTAAAACTGTTCTTGAGACCAGCTTTTCGAGTGAATGATGTTTCTGCAGTCCTAATGGACTTTTGTTCATTTTAGATTGCTTTATATTGTTGTAAGGTAAATAACAGGCCTCAAGTTTGTTGGATACTTCAAGAGCTTGTTTTTCTTTAAGGAAAACATCCATAACTTTGGGTTTCAGTTTTTACTTTGGGTGGAATAGTCCTGTGAAGTCCTTGGAATAGGTTAGTTGTGTAGACCCAGGCTCCTGAGAAAGGAGGGTAATTACTGATCTAAAAGCAAAATACTGTGGATGCTGGAAATCTGGAACGAAAACAGAAAATGCAGGAGAAACTCCATAGGTTTGGCAATATCTGTGGAGAGAGTAAAATTGTTAATGATTCAAACCTGATATGCCTGTCCCACAGAACAGCAAAATATCGTGAACTAGGCTACCATAAAGCAAAATATTAGTGTTAGTTCCACACTGTATGCCTTTGTTTCTTTCAATTGATAAAAATATGTTTTGGAATAAATGGGATTATACCTACCCTGTGCATTTGAAGTGTTTGAGTTGTGTTAGTAAATAGCTCATTTGGTTTATTTTATTTTTTCTTAAAGAAGTTTCTTAACAAAAGAAATTATCATAAATACAAAATCTATGGTTCTGGTCAGGTTAGTGATTAGAATCTGACATGTCTGGTAATTGGAATCATAATAAAATCACTGATTATTTTTTGACAAGCAGATGTGGAGGTTCAGGTGGAAAAACAGTCAAGGAGGTATGAATCATGAAAACGCAGAGTGCAGATAACCCTATTTTTACAAAAAAATAAAGCTATCATGGTCCCAGAAGACCATTGGGTTGCTTTTTCATCTGAGAGGCAGCTGGTGGTGGCTTTAACCTGAGGCTTACCCACACTTCAGGCAAGGGGCAACGTTGAGATGTCAGAATCTTCCCGGTAACCTCAGCCAGTGTGGGAATTAAGCCGTCACTACTGGCATCATTCTGTGTCACGAATCAACCATCCAGCTAGCTGAGCTAACCAACCTTGTTTTAATAGAATCAACTGTTATTTCAGCGAGCTGCATCACACTGCAGCACCCAAGAACTACAAAAAGCAAAGAAAAATATTGATTCAACATTTTCAAGAAAAACGGGTGCCCAAGAAACACAAACCGCCAATTTCTCAGAAACAAGTCCAAACAAGCAGACACAACGCAACCAAAAACAATAGCCACATTTATATCAAAGACATATCAGAAGTGACTTCCAGACTACTCAGACCCCTTGGCATCATGGTAGTCCACAAACCTACGGACACCTTTAAACAGCAACTAATAAACCTAAAGGATCCATCTGAAAATACCAGCAAAACTAACGTAATTTACAAGATAATATGCAAGAACTGTAAAGAACACTACATTGGACAAGCAAGTAGGAAACTTGCCACCAGTATACACGAACACAAACTAGCCACCAAAAGACACGACACACTATCACTAGTTTCTCTACATATAGACAAAGAAGGACACCACTTTGATTGGGACAACACACACATCCTAGGACAGGCGAAACAAAGACGTGCATGAGAATTCTAACCAGAACTCCATCAATAAACACATCGATTTAGATCCTATCTACCATCCCTTGAAAAAAAACAGAAATGTCATCACCCACCTTAAGAAACCAAGACCTATAAATAGAGAGGCGGGACATTCCATCAGCGCTTCATCAGAGACTCTCACTGATGATGTCACTAGTCATGGTGACAGAACATCTGAAAACAAGCCTTCCAGCTCAGTGAGCTAACTTACATACTTAGTATCAACTGTGTTGGAATGTTTGAAGTTAAACCCTTGTAAAGTAGCCTATCTCTTTGTGTTTTGTGTTGAGGCTTGGATTTTATTTTCAGTACTTGTGTCCCTGTGTTTTTTTTTCTCATATTTCATAAAGTCCAGTGACAAGGGATTCCAGTCCTCCAAGTTGAATTTGTCTGCAGTGGGATGTTTTACCCGATGTAGTAATGCTAATGTTACCTCCTGTAACTTAAGAAACTGGGTTTGGATATTGTGGTGGTGGAGAACTCTTTCAGCATTTATTATAATTAACTCTTGTGTGGAAGCAGTACATTCCTCAGGCATTGAAGTGTCTGGGCTAATGTTAGGATATTAAATGATAACAGAACTGTGTGCTTCTGGTCATGCCTTAAGATTTTTCTCCCCTCAGTCCCGTGATGCAGTGATGATTTTATGAGCATTCTCTTAAAGGTATACCAACAGTGAGACATAACATTCATTGTCACCTCATTTTGCATAATGGACTACATGGGACAAGCTGGTGTTAACAATAGCTCTGTTCATGAGTTTGTTGTATCCAGTTTTAGAATTGGGTAGAATAGAAATTTATTATGTTGTGTACTTTTATGTGAAAAGTACAGTGAAAAGTTTTATAAGCTGCCTCATCATGCTTACCTGATTGACAGAAGTCACACATAATGAAAAAAGTAAAAAATAAGCCAAAGTTCATCACAGTTCAGGTAATGACTCTTGGCCTCGGGGAAAACCGATTTAGGAATGATGGAATACCCTGAAGACGCAGCCAAGACGAGACTACTATGCTGGGCCACTAGAATACTCGATGAAGGTCTCCACCAAAGAAGACCACTATGGTGGGCCAGGACCACCACTCCTAACGAGACTGCCTGTCAGACCTCTGGAGTACCTGGATGCCGAAGATGAAGAAGACCTACACACTGGGACAAGACCGCCACACTGGGAGATGTGGACCGAGACCACCATGCAGAGCCACGCCCACCACACCGGCTCGAGACCCCCTTTTTCCTCCTTTGGGCGCCTGGTCCTGGTCCTGGAAGCTCGGCTCAGCCTGTGAGTCTGGGCTGGAGGATTCATCCCAGGAGCAGCTTCTTGCTCCTTGGGGTCCCTGGGCTAGGTTGGAACCAGGCTCATCCTGGTGTTGCTGCGAGAGGCTGCCTCCTTCTCTCACTACTCTTCAGACTTTATGTAAAACAGGAGAAAAAAGAAAAAGAGCAAAAGTAAAAAGAAGAAAAAACAAGAGAAAGAAAGCAATGGGAGCGGATAGGTCCCAGACTCGGCCATCCTAACCCGCTGCCACCTCAAGATTTTATGGACACATTCAATGTTTTCCAAGTTTGAGCAACACCCAAAACCAATATGAATGTGACAAGAATAGGCCTGTCCCTTTCATTCCTTTATAATGTGCAAAATATCCTGTCAATTGCTTTTTAAACAATATACACAATTACTTTCTGACAAAAAGGAATGGTCCCATTTGCCTTAGTTTCTAATCTGTGAGAATCTTACACAGTTGCCTGACAGCAGGACAAAGATTAGCTTTGCTCCATCTATAAATATTTAAAAGCTGCAGTCATGAACTGTCCCTCTGAGTGGAAAAGGATCATAACATGCTATCATAACTTGATGCTGTGTGCGCTCTCTCACCAAGGATTTAGGCTAAATGATAGACATGAGCTGTGGTGCAAGCACAGCATTTGTCGTTATGTGTGACTCATTATGGACCTTGGATTAATTCTTTACGGCATACAAATTGACATTTGTTTGGGACTCCAATATTAATAATCATTCAAAGTTTGTGAGAAGATTTGTAGCTCAGGTGCTTGTTGCTGTGGTTCTGTTCGCCGAGCTGGAAGTTTTTGTTGCAAACGTTTCATCCCCTGTCTAGGTGACATCCTCAGTGCGTGGGAGCCTCCTGTGAAGCGCTTCTGTGGTGTTTCCTCCGGCATTTACAGTGGCCTGTCCCTTGTTGTCTGCGTGTGTGGCTACTAGGGATAGCTGGTCGTGTCGTTTCGTGGCTAGTTAATATTCATAGATGCGGGTCGTTAGCTGTCTTCCTGTTTGTCCTATGTAGTGTTTTGTGCAGTCCTTGCATGGGATTTTGTACACTACGTTAGTTTTGCTCATGCTGGGTATCGGGTCCTTCGTTCTGGTGAGTTGTTGTCTTGAGTGTGGCTGTTGGTTTGTGTGCTGTTATAAGTCCTAGTGGTCGCAGTAGTCTGGCTGTCATTTCAGAGATGTTCTTGATGTATGGTAGTGTAGCTAGTCCTTTGGGTTGAGGCATGTCCTCGTTCTGTTGTCTTTCCCTTAGGCATCTGTTGATGAAATTGCGAGGATATCCGTTTTTGGCGAATACCATGTACAGGTGTTCCTCTTCCTCTTTTTGCAGTTCTGGTGTGCTGCAGTGTGTTGTGGCCCTTTTTGAATAGTCTCTTGATGCAACTTCGTTTGTGTGTATTGGGGTGGTTGCTTTCATAGTTCAGGACTTGATCTGTGTGTGTGGCTTTCCTGTGTACCTTAGTGGTGAATTCTCCGTTTGGTGTTCTCTACCCTCACGTCTAGGAATGGGATTTGGTTGTCCTTTTCTTCCTCTATCGTGAATCGGATTCCTGTGAGTGTGGAGTTGTATTCTCTATTTCCGTGTTTTTAATGATTACAAATGTGTCATCAACGTATCTGACCCAGAGTTTGGGTTGAATTTGTGGTAAGACTGTTTGTTCTAACCTTTGCATTACTGCTTCTGCTATGAGTCCCGAGATCGGTGAGCCCATGGGTGTTCGTATATCTGGTTGTTGAATGTGAAGTGAGGCACAAGTCCAGTAGTTTAAGTATGCTGTCTTTGTTGATGGGTTCAACGTCCTGTTGTCTGTTCTGTATGTCCAGCAGGTTGGCTATTGTTTCTCTGGCTAGGGCTTTGTCAATAGACGTGAACAGTGCCGTTACGTCGAATGAGACCATGGTTTCTTCCTTGTCTATGTGTATATTTCTGATGATGTCCAAGAATTCCTGTGTTGATTGTATAGAGTGTCTGGATCCGCTGATCAAGTGTTTCAGTTTCTGCTGTAGTTCTTTCGCCAGTTTGTGTGATGGTGTCCCTGGTAGTGATACTATGGGTCTGAGTGGGATATCTGGTTTGTGCACTTTAGGTAGTCCATAGAATCTGGGGGTGTTGTGGCATTCAGGTTTCATTCTTTGTAGGTCCGACCTGGTTATCTGTCCGTCTGACAAACAGGAAGACAGCTAACGATCCGCATCCGCGAACATCAACTAGCCACGAAACGACACGACCAGCTATCCCTAGTAGCCACACGCGCAGACGACGAGCAACATGAATTTGACTGGGACAACATTACCATTATAGGGCAAGCCAAACAAAGAACAGCCAGGGAATTCCTAGAAGCATGGCACTCATCCACAAACTCCATCAACAAACACATAGACCTGGACCCAATATACTGGCCACTACAGCGGACAGCTGAAACTGACAACCGGAAGTGGCAGGGACAAGCCACTATGCTGGAGGAAACACCACAGAAGCGCTTCACAGGAGGCTCCCAAGCACTGAGGATGTCACCTAGACAGGGGACGAAACGTTTGCAACAAAAACTTCCAGCTCGGCGAACAGAACCACAGCATTAATAATCATTGTTACCGTCTTGTTTCAGCCGCTGCGGATCACAGTTGAATATCGCCACTTTGTCCAGCCTCTCACCATTTTATTGATTAGGTAGGGTGAGTCAGAAACAAAAATTAGGAATTGTGCATTAAATAATCTGCCATTCTATTACACTAAATTTCTTTCTCTCATTTCTCTCTCTTCAAACATTGGCTACCTGCTGAATGAAGTGTTGCCAATGCTTCTTTGTAATCATAGGTAAGGTGTTGCCAAACATATGGTTGAATAACTGCACTTAGTAATATCCTATCATTCTCCATGTCATACTGAGCAGGGCACTTTGCATTGGTTATTCTACAAAAGGAAATTTTCTCCTGGATAATCCTCGCCGAGGCAAATCCAGCATTTGCATGCTGACAGTAAGCAGCACACACTCTTAAGGTCCCATTTTTCATCTGAATACTTGCTCTGCAGTGTGTTGCAGAGGTTAATGAGTGTGCACAGACAAACATCATCTGCAGTCATACATTTATATGTGGGTGTGTCGATATAGTTGCTAACCATAATGTAAAATGCAGCAAATTAATATAAGGTATAAACTGCATATCATATAAGGTGACTTGTTTAGGAAGATTGTACATTTTGTGAAATGTAAACTGAAGGGAAAGCAGATGTGTTGTAGATGCTCCAAAGCTTGTGGGCTGCTTGTCTTGCAGCCAGGCAATTTTGTTACTCTTGTTTGGTTGCTGTTACCATAGCAATAGCATAAAAATAGTAGAGCACCGGTTTGCTACAAACTAGTTTAATGCGTGCCCAAACTGAATTGAAGAGAACAGGTTGGCAGTCATTGCTTTGTATTGATCTGCTCATATTAATCATGAATTGTGTAATACAAGAACCAATAATACAAATATTGAGATATTTATATTGCATTGCTGGTTCTGATAAACCTTTAGTAGCTATAGGAATTTCAGCAAAATGTTAACAGTTGCAACATTAATTCTCATTCGCATAGATTGGACCAAACATCTCTCAATGGCCAGTGAATTTAAATCAATTTTAGAATGGTTGATGTGAGAACACAAAGAAAGAAATACTTCTGGATTTGTTGTGCAGTTCATTAACATCGTTTAGCTAGATACACACAAACTAACATAACTTGCACAAAATATGCACAGCAACATTGACTTCATGTCCCATACGTTATCAAAAAGGATTCAGAAAGGGAACTTGAGACAAGTTCCAAGATTTTTTTACATGAGGGAATGAGTATAAAATCAAAAACATGGTTAGAGGTAGGTTTTTGCAGAAAATGTTAAAGAACAGTTATTAGGCTGTGTGGTTTGGGAAGAAATTTGCACAGTCTGGAAATGGGATGACCATAAGCTGTGCATCTAAAGCTGAAGGAGAGGTTGACAGTGGAATCCATTAAAACCACAATAGAAGGTGCATGCTCGGATGTGTGTTTGGGGATATTTGCAATATAATACTTCCTGAATAAAACACCATGTTGGGCTGAATAGTCTGTTGTTGCACTCTTAGATTTAAAACTGTTGAGATGGAATTTTTCCAAGTTGAGGAAATTGGTGCTTTCCTAAAAGTAGCAGTGGCTTGGGATCACAATATTGTTCCGATGCAATCCGGGATGGGTTCTTTGGTGAGCGTGGAGCCCTTTGGATCTGCAGGAAATCAGTTAAGATGCTTTACAAGTCAATTAATTTTTGTTCAACTGTCTTCAGTCATTTTCTGCATATAATGGAGTCAGTGTAGTGTTTTCAGTCAGTCGTTTACATATAATGTACAGTAACCTCAGTCGACGTAGATCTGTGTAATTCTGTGACATTGTAGTCTTGTAAATACTGAGTATTGTAAATAAATTTAAAACATCTACCTCAACAATATCTGGATAAACATATAAAAAAGACATGATCATGAATGTCATAGACCCATCAGTTAGACACCTTTCCTTTGACAGAAAGTGCTTGTTATCTTCCCCCCAACACTTCCTGACTATTTGGGCTGGTCAGAGAAGTGTGCTAATATATCAGTTAAATCGTCTTGGCAACACAGAAGCAGCTTGTCACAGGGTTGTGACACACATTTGTTCTGACCAGGAGCTAAGTTGAAAAATTTCTACCCAAGGTGTCAGCCTGTAAACAATTTACACCTCAGCCTCATTTTGATTGTACATAAGACCGTAATTTGAAATGAAAAGTCCACAAGAGCAGTTTTGTTGTTTTGCCTCGCATGGTTTCCCCATACCAGCTCTTCAAAGTCTTTCACAGGTTGCTGGGACAAAATAGCCTCAGATTGTCAATGGAATTAACTGGCAGGAAGAATAATTTAACGTGGGATGGTTCAACAATGTCATGCCCTCCTCAACCCTAGGATGCAATGCTTCATTTTCACAGGGTGCTCCATTTCGTGCTCAGGCTGATCTACTGATTTAAACTCACTCCGCTGAGGCACTTGAACTGAAGTGACAGGGTGAACAGGAAGCATCCAATCAATTTGCATAAAACATATAACTGCCTCACAGAGAGGAAGAGGAAAAGCAGTATAATAGGAGATTACTCCAGAGGAAGCGGCTGTACCCAATCAGTTAATTTTCATTGTTATTTTTGTCATTATGTGCATCAATGGATTCATGCTGAATTGAACATTCATTTCATTGTAGATACATTATTTAGAAAAAAAAAATATTTATTAAATATCATAATGATAAGCATGATGTGACATTAATTATTAGCATGTAGACAGATTTAGTATACTCTTTTCAGAGCAGTATCCCATTTTGTTTGTCATGTCGGTGTTGACCATGCTAGTTTTATAGAGAATAGATAATAGACAATAGATGCAGGAATAGGCCATTCGGCCCTTCAAGCCAGCACCACCACTCATTATGATCATGGCTGGTCATCCACAATCAATATCCTGTTCCTGCCTTATTCCCTTAACCCTTGACTCCACTATCCTTAAGAGCTCTATCCATCTCTTTCTTGAAAGTATCCAGAGACTTGGCCTCCACTGTCTTCTGGGGCAGAGCATTCCATACACCCACCACTCTCTGGGTGAAGAAGTTTCTCCTCAACTCTATTCTAAGTGGCTACCCCTTATTTTTAAACTTTATCCTCTGGTTCTGGACTCACCCATCAGCGGAAACATGTTTCCTGCCTCCAGATTGTCCATTCGTTTCATAATCTTATATGTCTCAATCAGATCCCCTCTCAGCGTTCTAAACCCAAGTGTATACAAGCCCAGTCCCTCCAATCTTTCAACATATGATAGTCCTGCCATTGCAGGAATTGACCTCGAACACCTATGCTGCACTCCCTCAGTAGCCAGAATGTCCTTCCTCAAATTTGGAGACTAAAACTGCACACAATACTCCAGATGCAGTCTCACCAGGGCCCTGTACAGCTGCAGAAGGACCTTTTTGCTCCTATACTCAATTCCTCTTGTTATGAAGGCCAGCATGCCATTTGCTTTCTTCACTGCCTGTTATACCTGCATGCTTGCTTTCACTGACTGATGTACAAGAACACCTAGATCTCATCGTACTTCCCCTTTACCTAACTTGACTCCATTTAGATAGTAATCTGCCTTCATGTTCTTGTCACCAAAGTGGATAACCACACATTTATCCACATTAAACTGCATCTGCCATGCATCCATCCACTCACCTAGCCTGTCCAAGTCACCCTGTATTCTCATATCATCCTCCTCATATTTCACCCTGTCATCCAGCTTTGTGTCATCAGCAAATTTGCTAATATTACTTTTAATGTCTTCATCTATATCATTAATGTATATTGTAAACAGCTGCGGTCCTAGCACTGAACCCTGTGGTACCTTACTAGTCACCGCCTGCCAATCCGAAAGGTACCCGTTTATCACTACTCTTTGCTTTTCAGTTTCACCCAAGCATCTTGATAAAGCATGGAACGAAAACAGAAATTACTGGAGAACTAAACGTGGCAGCATCTATGGAGAGAAAGCAGACTTGACCATGACTCTTGTCCGATCCAGACTTTTGTTTTTGTTTCAGATCTTCATCCTCAGTCTTCGTTTTATTGATAAAGTGTGGCTTGGGGTTTGTTCAATGTTTAGGCCAACGAGAGAATATCCTGTCTTCTTGGTTACAGTGAACTGTGTTCATCTGTGATCATTCCTCCTAATGTTTGACCAGCTGTTGCCCAAGAAATGAGTTAGATCATTGTCCTGTGAAATGTATCCTTAGTTGATGCTGCTGCTTTTCTCTGCTTGTGTTCTGCTCATGAAATGTTTCTGTATGTCCAAAGTCTGTCCATGTGAGTAGTCGCTTGCTTTGTCACATTTCATAGAATGATAGAATCCCTATAGTGTGGAAACAGGCCATTCAACCCAACAAGTTCACACCGACCCTCTGAAGAGTATCCCACCCTGACCCACTCTATTTCCCATGACTAATGCACCTTACCTACACATCCCTAAACACTATGAGCAATTTAGCATGGCCAATTCGCCTAGCCTGCACATCATTGGACTGTGGGAGGAAGCCAGAGCACCCAGAGGAAACTCACACAGACACTGGGAGAATGTGCAAGCTCCAGACAGACTGTCGCCTGAGGCTAGGTTCATGATGCTATGATGCATAGTGCTAACCGCTGAGCCACCGTGCTGCCCATGGTGGGACTTATCTGTTGGTTATGCATGACAGTCTCTTCACCAATGTATGATTTGTTCAGCTTATTGATGTCCTCTGCTTTTGAGTTAATTTGATAATATATTTGTGGGTTTTTTTTTACTCTATACTTGCATCTGAGCTTTGCACTGATTATGTCTGGTATTTTTCTTCATAACTGTTAAATCCAATTTTAACTCCAAGTGAATGGCTTTGGAGTGGATTTAAAGCAAGACCAATGTAATAGCTATTTCGTGTTCCTGATTTTATCACTTAATACATTGGTTTGTAGGTAGATGTTTGTAGCTGGAAGTATGAATAACCATTATATGTTAAATGGAAAGAATACTTTTGTGTTGCTGCGATATGTTATCTTCACTTCTGTGTTAAACTTTGATAATTAGAAAAGATGGTCTGTCTGTCAGGAAAGATACCAGGAATTTGCCTTCCAGGGCAGATGGAGAACTGGTGTAGGAGTAACTTTGCCACCACAGCATCTGGTGGCATTTGCATTCAGTTAAGAATCTGGCATTGAAATCTAGACTTCATAACTGCGATGATGGGAGGTTGTAAAATCCATCTAATACTTTAGTATTTGTAATTATCAGAATGAGATCAACCAGGTGGACTGAGTTTCCTGATTGGGCCTTAAATCTGGTCCAATCAGGGAGACCTTGCTGACAGCTATAAAAAGGAGTGTCAGAGGTTCTGCTCACTCTGAGAGCTGGCTCTGAGGAAGCTGAGTCAAGTAAAAAAATGGGAAGGCGACCTATTATCTTAATGGGGAGAGACTTCAGGGTGCTCTGGTGCACAGCGGTTTAGGTTACTCGTTCATGAGTCATGGAAAGCTAGCATTTAGTAATAGCAGATGACAAAGAAAGCGAATGGAATGTTGGATTTTATAGCTAGAGGAATAGAGTATAAAGATGAGGAAGTATTGTTGCAACTGTGCAAGGTATTGGTGAGACTGCATCTGGAGTATTGTGCACAGTTTTGGTCCCCTTATTTGAGGAAAGGTGGCATTGGGGGCAGTTCAGAGAAGGTTCACTAGATTGATCCCAGAGGTGAGTTTGTCATGTGAAGAGAGATTGAAGTTTAGGCCTATACTTTCTGGAATTTTGAAGAATAAAGAGGGATCAAACTGTGGTATTCAAGATGATAAACGGTGTGGATAAAATAAATGTAGAGTGGATGCTTGCTCTTGTAGGGCATACTAGGGCGAGAGGTCATAGTCTTAGCATAAGGGGTAGCAAATTTAAAACCAAATTGAGGAGAAACTACTTGTGGCGCAGATCAAAATTGGCAGATATGACATCATGGGCATCACGGAGACATGGCTGCAAGAGGATCAGGATTGGGAACTGAATATTCAAAGATGTACCATCCTATTGAAAAGACAGGTAAGTGGGCAGAAGGGGATGGGGTTGCCTCATTAGTAAGAAACAAAATTAAATCAATAGTAAGAAATGAAGGAGGGTCAGATGGTGTAGAATCTGTGTGGATAGAAGTGAAGAACTACAAAGGTAAAAATATCATAGTTGGAGTTACGTACAGGCTTCCAAATAGCAGTCAGGAGCTGGCACGCGAGATACAGCAGGAGACAGAAAAGATGTGTAGGAAAACCGAAGTTATAGTGATTATGGGGGATTTCAATATGCAGGGAAAATCAGACTGGTAGTGGATTGCAAGAAAAGGATAGGTTAATAAGGTTGCCGATGACACAAAGGTTGGTGAAGCTGTGGATAGTGTGGAGGGCTGTTGTAAGTTGTAATAGGGCATTAACAGATTGCAGAGCTGGGCTGAGAAGTGGCAGATGGAGTTCAACATGGATAAGTGTGAAGTGATTCATTCTGGAAGGTCGAATTTGAATGCAGGTTACAGGGTTAAAGGCAGGATTCTTGGCAGTGTGGAGGAACAGAGGAATTTTGGGGTCCACGAATATAGATCCCTCAGAGTTGCCACCCAAGTTGACAGGGTTGTTAAGAAAGCATATGGCGTGTTGGCTTTCATTCGCAAGGGGATTGAGTTTAAGAGCCGCGAGCTTATGCTGCAGCTGTCAAGCTCTGGTTAGACCACACTTGGAATATTGTGTTCTGTTCTGGTTATTTCATTATAGAAAGAATGAGGAAGCTTTAGAGAGAGAGTGCAGAGGAGATTTACCAGGATGCTGCCAGGAGGGCATGTCTTATGAAGAAATGTTTGGTGTATAAGGGCTTTTCTCATTGGAGCGAAGAAAGATGAAAGGTGAATTGATAGAGGTGTACAAGGTGATGAGAGGCATAGAATGGATAGCCAGAAACTTTTTTCTCAGGCTGAAATGGTCATCACAATATTTGTGCCTCCAACTCAACCTCACAATTGCTTCCCATCTCAAAGCACGTCACCACCAACTATGTGGATGTTGTGTCCAGGTAAAAATGCTGATTCGCTATTCTTTGGATATCAACTCTTCTACTGTGGCATTAAGTGGGCAGTTTAAGCACAACTATTTACAATTGAAGTTCAAATGGTCACAAGAAAAGTGGACAATCCTCTGAAAGAGCTTTGGTAGGAAAAGCACTGGAAATATATTGAACCATTTTGGATGAACAGTTTGCAGATTATTATGTAGCTCTGATTACACTTCTCTCTAGTCCTTCAAGAGGATTTTTTTTATTCTGATATAAAAGGCGTTAAGTAAATGCAAGTAGATTTTATTTGGTAGGGATGGGGTGGATAAATCTGATGTAGTTTTGTGTGCAGAGCATCTGGAAGCTCTCATGATCTCATTGTGTGCAATGTATTTGTTATAGGGTAATTATTCAGCTCATGAAAAACAAAAAAAACCCAAAAATATTCCCAAGAAAATGGCTCAGGAAGAACATCAGTTGACAATGAGCCAAGGACCTGCTTCTGGCAGAGCTTATTTAATTATTGTGCCAATGTTCCCTAGCTCTGGGCCAGAAGCCCAGGTTCAAGTCCCACCTGCACCAAAAGTGCATCATAACATGTCTGGGCAGGTTGATTAAAAATATCTACATGAGACAGAATTATAGAATTTTTACTGTGTGAAAGCAGGCCATTTGATCCATCGAGTCCATACTGATCCTTCGAAGAGCACCCCATCCAGACTCCACTCCCCACACTATTGTGTAACCCTGCATTTCCAATGTCTAATCTACCTAGTCTGCACATCCCTATACACTATGGGCAATTTAGCTTGGCCAATCCACCTAACCTGCACATCTTTGGACTGTGGCAGGAAACCCACGCAGACACAGGGAGAATGTGCAAATTCCACTGAGACAGTCGCCCGAGACTGGAATCGAATCTGGGTCTCTGCGCTGTGAGGCAGCAGTGCTGACCAATGAGCCACTGTGCTGCCTTTGGAATTAATGGGATACGATAGTGGGATTAGTGGGGCTGCAGAGGGCAGTGAGAGGTGTTGAGTGGGATTATCATGGAAAGTGGAAAAGGAATGATTTTGAGGTAGGAAGTGGGCCTTTGGTGGAGCGGAAGCAAGTGTCGGTTAAAGAAAAAAATCATCATATTCCCAGAAATGATTTGGAGATGCTGGTGTTGGACTGGGACTTCAACATATTATCTGGGCTGACACCAATTGTTAAAGTTCACCTGAGAATGTAACTTTTAAAAAAAGATTTATGTTTTACATATGAAAGAAATGAAACTAACATGGTCATTCTAACAGATGAGAGACTGAACAAACAATCAAGGTATTTTTCAATGTATAATTTCAGTTACATCACATTGTAAACTTATGCTATAAATTCTGTGTCTTACACTTGTGTCCTCCACAACCACCTGATGAAGGAGTGGGGCTCCGAAAGCTAGTGCTTCCTGTTGGACTATAACCTGGTGTTGTGTGATTTTTAACTTTGTATTCCCAGAATGCCATAGGGCTGCTGTTTCACCAGACGGAGATGATAGATATTAGTTTAATCTGAGGTTCTCTACATCTCAGACAAGGGGAGAGGTCGAAATGGAGACTCCTTCATGGTAACCTCAGCTGGTGTGGGGAATTGAACCCATGCTGTTGGTGTCACTCTGCATTGCAAACCAGCCATTAAAGGGAGATGATGGCCTGCTGGTATTATCAGCAGACTATTAATCCAGAAACTCAGCTAATGTTCTGGGGGACCAGGTTTGAATCTCACCATGGCAGATGGTGGAATTTGAATTCAGTTTGAAAAGACATATCTGGAATTAAGAATATGCTCATGATCATGAAACCATTGCCAATTATTGGAAAAATCCATCTCACTTACTCATGTGACCTCAGATCTATAGCATTGTGGTTGACTCTCAACTGCCCTCTGAAATGGCCTAGAGCGCCACTCAGTTCAAGGCAGCTGGGGATGGGCAATAAATGCTGGCCAGCCAGTGACACCCATGTCCCACAAGTGAATTAAAAAAACCCAGCCAACTGAGCTAAGAGCAGAAACATTGGGTACAAGATAGAATGAAGTCAACTGGATTCAAAATGGCAGTTCTTTAAAATCAGTTTAAAATGCTGACAGCTGACTGATCATATCCATCAATTTGTTCATGAGAAGAAGAGGTGGAAAATGCCAATTTACTAATTTAATAAACTGAAATTTACTAATTTCAGAAGGAGAGTAGCAAAGATACATGGTTACAGCAGAAGGTGACTCCTTATGGAATGGGGAGAAAAAGGCTTTGTCATTGACATGAATGTTTTCGTAAAATATAAATAAAGATAAATATGGAATTAAATGTCCCACTCCTTTGTCTAAAGCCATAGTGGACACTGATGCAAAGGCTGACTGACATTTATTTCTGTTACTCATTACCATGTAGAGGAAATGTCTAGGCATTGTAAAGGTTGTAAGAATGTCGTTGAGTTATTGTACCAGACCAAAAAAAAGATCTATCACACTGTTGATTGCATTCTTTTGAGGGTAGGTGATTCTACCTAATTGGTTTTCAGACTTGGCTCATATTGTTACTCAACAACTTACTGCATTGCATTCAATGCAAAAGACAGATGTTGTGATTTAATAAGTTAGCTGTACAACTGAAAGCAAGATGTCCCATTCACCTAAATAAATTAGAATATGTAAAAGATGGTTGCTATAGTAAGACATTTGCATTTTCTATCCGAAAAGTAATTTCTGAGAGTAAGTGCGGTTTGTGTCTGGCTAAGATGCTAGCTGATTGTCTGTCCTTGTAGAGGCAATATCGAACTGTTTTGTCATAATAAACAAAAATTTCGGGCTTGACTTGGAGGACCAGGAAAGGTGGTCGACAGCACTAAACCAGCTCCATCCTGTCCAGGCCATTTGTTGAATGCAGCAGATATCCATTTAAACAAAGTCAAGGTTGATTGAGGCTTTAAAGATTTTTTTTTAAAAAAAGTTGATTAACATTTATTTACCGGCAATGTTTAGTCAGCCTCCAGATTCAAGCAGGCTGCAAACTCCAGTTAACTATCTGGATGCAGCTTCCCACTGGCAATCATGGGCCTAGAACTTTAGACAAGCTTCCAGGCCTTATCCACTTACCTGCTTGAGGCAGCAGGAGGAGACCACTCTGGAGAGTGGAATATCCTGTTGAGTGAGTACCTTCTCCACAGCGTCAACCCAATGATGGGTTTATGACAATACTGTCCCTTTAAGAGATGTGTTCTGTCCTGTTTATCTTGCTGAGGGGTTTGGTCACACTGGCGCTGAGACAGCTCCTTTAGACAGACAGCTTTGAGTTCTCCCTGTGTGCTTTAGTGAGACAAAAGAATCGTGAGTGGGTAGGGTCGGGTTCACACAGACCAAAAAAAGGCTCTAGTTTTGCTTTCAGATTGTTGGTGGGTTGTTTTTTATTGCTGTTGGGGCTGAAAGTTTGAGTTCCCTGCTGCTAGACTAAAGTCTTATACAGTGAAGCTTCCTCTTAAAAATCAGAAGGTCAGATTGTTTCTTTAGATGTTTCTGTCTACCAGATTAGAGAAAGACATAAATTGAGAATCATAACTGTGTTGCTAAATTGTCTTTGCCAAGAATGTGTTTATGCTACACTGCCTCCATTGAAAAAGTTGATGATTGGTGTTTACATGGTGTTTACATTGAAATACTTAATAAGATAAAGTCATTCCAATTCTTCTTTTATTGGATCTTAAATGTGTTGGAAGAATAAAGTGTGTTTTGATAAAAGCTGAATGGTGGACCAATCGATGCATACCTGGAACGCCTTAAAGTTGACTTTAGAAAAATCTAAAGGTTAGGGTCTAGGCTATCACCATAATAAAGTCCGGGGGGTCTGCTCTGTTCACAACAGAATTCAGTATCTCACAAAGAAAATCCAGCCTGACATTTACAACTTTATCATATTTTCAGAAATGTCAACAATGCAAGTGCAATTAGTTATTTTGCAGGAGAGAGTTGAGGGTTATGTAGGTAACCACATTGACAGCAATGAAGTGAACAGCCAATTAATTTTGCCTTGGGATGAAGTAAAGAGTTATGCTGGGACACTAGGTGAACTCCTATGCTATATCAGTTCATAGGATTTTTAGTTTCTGTCTGACTCAACACTAGGCAGGAATATCTTAGCTGAAGAACAGTTTCTCGATATTCTAAGTGCTCTTGAAGAACTGTAGTAGGGTGGGCAAGATTGAGTTCAAGTTCATAGAATTTTGTTTTTCAAAGAAATTTCATAGAATCCCTACAGTGTGGAAACAGGCCATTTAGCCCATTTTCTTGGAACAAATTTCAAGTATATAACCTCTGAAGAGTATTTTTGATAATCTTCAGTGAATTGGTCAAAATAAGCAAGCATGCAATGTAGGTTTTTGAACTAACCTTTAGCCCATTCACATTTAGCTCAGAACCAAAGCAGATGTTGGGCTTAGAGCTTTTCACATGAATCCCTTTGTTGTTCAACCATCCTCATTCACAAAGTGAGATTCTGATATGAGAAATTCCACTTATTCCACTGCTGGTAAGAGTTCCTTGTCCAATTAAATCTGATTAGGGTTAATAGTGAGAGTTGACTGTATGTTTATAGAACAGCCAAGCAGGGGGTAAGGAAGAATGAAAGCAAAAGGAGACAGTTTGAAGGATATTGTAGATTGTGGGAAGCAAGTAACATGGACTGTCTTTCAGCTGAATTTGGTGTAAGACAGGGAATCAGTTAAGAGGAATGTGGTAGATGTTGTTTGTATGGGTTTTCAGAGTGCATTTGACAAGATTCCACAGAAATGGTTGATTAACTAATTTGAGGCTTGTTGAACAAGAGTGTCAGTGCAAAATTGGTATAAAAATGACTAAATGATAAAAAGTAGGAAACTGTAGTAGATTATGTTTGAACTGTTGGGTGGTAGACAGTGCTGTTTCGCAAAGTGTTGTCTTTAAAATCGGGCTATCCAGTACAATTCCAAACTTTGGTGATAATACCAATTTTGGAAAAGTGACAAACACTGAGGATGATACAAAATGCCTGTAATTGGACATAGGTAGATGTGCAACAGATGGAATTTAATATAGAGCAGTGTGAGGTGATGCATTTTAATAGGAGGGCTGGGGAGAGGCAATCTAGATTTGATGGCACAATTTTAAATGTTATGTACAGAAAGTCCTGGAAGTAGATATGCATCAATCTTTGAAGGTGACAGGGTGAAATGAGAGAGTAGTTAGCAAAGCATACGTGATCTTAGATTCCATGAACTTTTAGGGATTATTTTCATTAGGGATTCTTGAGTACAAAAACAAGAAAGTGATGCCTAACCTGTTAATAAAACACTGGTTAGACCACAGTGGGAGTTCTACATTTAATACTGTTGGCAGGTTTGAAGAAGATTTGTAGCTCAGGTTGAGGTTCTGGATGTAGGTTTGCTCGCTGAGCTGGAAGGTTCATTTTTAGATGTTTCATCACCATAATACATAACATCATTGAGCATCCATTGAAGCAATGGTGTTATAGCCCGCTTTCTATTTATGTGGTTAGGTTTCCTTGGGTTGGTGATGTCAGTTCCCATGGTGATGTCATTTCATGTGTTGGTGCCATAGAGTTATAAAGATGTACAACATGGAAAATGACTCTTTGGTCCAACCCATCCATGCCGAACAGATATCCCAACCCAATCTAGTTCCACCTGCCAGCACCCGGCCCATATCCCTCCAAACCCTTCCTATTCATATACCCATCCAAATGCCTTTTAAATGATGCAATTGTGCCAGCCTCCACCATTTCCTTTGACAGCTCATTCCATACACGTACCACTCTCTGCCTGAAAAAGTTGCCCCTTAGATCTCTTTTATATCTTTCCCCTCTCAACCTAAACCTATATCCTCTAGTTCTAGATTCCCCCACCCCAGGAAAAAGACTTTGTCTATTATCTTATCCATGCCCCTCATAATTTTGTAAACCTCTATAACGTCACCCCTCAGCCTCCAATGCTCCAGGGAAAACATCCCCAGCCTCTTCAGCCTCTCCCTATAGCTCAAATCCTCCAACCCTGGCAATGTCCTTGTAAATCTTTACTGTAACCTTTCAAGTTTCACAACATCTTTCCGATAGGAAGGGGACCAGAATTGCATGCAAAATTCCAACAGTGGCCTAACCAATGTCCTGTACAGCTGCAACATGACCTCCTAACTCTGGTACTCAATACTCTGACCAATAAAGGAAAGCATACCAAACACCTTCTTCACAATCCAATCTATTTGCAACTCCACTTTCAAGGAGCTATGAATCTGCACTCCAAGATCTCTTTGATCAACAACACTCCCTAGGACCTTACCATTAAGTGTGTAAGATCATGATAAACTGAGCACTTTTACCTGCTGCACTGGAGTGGGGTGCAATTTCAATCTACAAACCCATAATAAACAACATAAGAGGTCATTTAATTCCAATAAATAATTTATTTTATAAAAGTACATTCAGAGTAGCCAAAGTGAAGTGCTGGTATATATTATCTGCAGATTTCAAGATATATTCATTCATTCTGGAATGATAGGACACATGCAGGTATGTAATATTTATCCTCTTTATTTCTTTCACTCATCACATGCCAGGTTTAACAGGTCATTGTTAGTACTGTTAGAAAGCAAATTACCAGTGGATTTGTTCTAGTCAACTTGCCATTCTGTTCACAAATTATAATGGGTTAGTTTTCAGACACTGATGAAACTCACATCTTTACTCTTTTACAAAGTTGGTTGTGATATAAAAACAATAATGATCTTGAAAACGTGAATGGACAAACATAACTGAATGTTTTACGCAATTTGTTAACAACATTGTCGGAGCATTTTGATTGCTGTATGTTTCTGACATTTTGTCAGTATATCACATCCTGACCCTGAGAATTTCTTTAAATGTTCAATTGCAAAAGAACATATGAAATGCTGAATTATATAACAAAAATATAAAAACAACTTTTGAGAACCCATCTCATTAACGATGGCATCTTTCATCATTGTACAGTTATACTTTCCAAACTGTTTCCAGACCTGAAAACTCTTGAACTTTCCTTAATGGAACTTGGTTGGAGTTTTAAGTTTAGTGTGATACATTATGATGGAAACAAAATACCCTTTGATAAAATCATTGAGTCACTGCAGTGTTATTAATGAAAGAATGACATGAAAGAATTCCTGTTTCCGTAAAGTATTACAGTATACGTGAGAGGCATTCCTTTATCCAGTCCTTTATAGCAAAAATGATGCAAGCTGGGTAAAAAAACTGTGTCAGATATTCATTTCTTATATTACCTTATCAGATAAACTAGAATTAAACCTGTCAGATAGCCCATTTTGATTTGATTTCTTCTTTTATGTTTGATCTGAAAATGAATTAGAAAAGATGTTTCTTCTTGAATCTGCCCTCTGGTTCAGTTGGAGAGCAGTAGATGTGGGAAAAAGTTAGTGTCGTAATGGCTGAGGACAAGGTGCATTTGTAGTGAGCTCTGAAGTCATGTAGACCAATGAGTCTCAGTTGTGGAGGTGATAGAAGCATTGTAATTGCAGGATGGAAAGTTATTTAGAGAACTGCCCTACTTTTCACTGTGGCGAACAGAAATAAGGCATGGTTTCAAGGAGATACAGAATACTGCAGATAAATGGGTTGAGCAATGCTTTGAAATTTTTTGGAATATACTTGAATGTCTTTTACAAAGGTAGAAAACTGAATTTGAAATATTTCTCACAATAGCTAAAAGGACAGAATTTTAACTTCTTATTGTTGGATATGGGTCTGAAAGAGTTAATACCTAGCAATGCACTACTGTGATAGTATTACATGGACCTGCAGAAGAATTTAGGATCTCTTAAGAATGAAATATAACATCTGGCCAATCCTCAAATTTTCTATAACAATCTCTATCAGATCAATGTGAACTGGAAATAGTTGCTATTATGCAATAAATATCATGTTAACTGCAAGACAATAGTTCGAAGAAACCCACCCCGGTCTAACACGCAAGACCAAATAAGCCCAATAGTTTCCCACTTGAAAAAGATGGTGGAAGCAAATGAGCAAGAGAGTGGGCTGGCATGTGTATTGCAATCTTTGGAAGTAGTGGTTCAGGAGTTAGTTTTGCATGTTGACATGTTCCTGCTTTTGTGTGCCTCTGTCCCAAAACAAGGGAGAAGCATGCCATAGCTGCCTCGTTACAACTAGTGGGATTACATGGAAATTGGAACAATTCATCTCCTCTCCAGCTCACACCCCCACACACACCCCAATCTCCAAACATGTGAGAGAAGATAGCCTCATGACAGGAAGTCAGTACTTTGTTAAAGCTCAGATTGTGAGGGTGCTTGTTACTGATCTCACTGATTTTCCCACATGAGGAATGTCATGGCTAGATCCATGTGCCATTACCTTAGCACAGAAAACAGTAAATTGCCAAACAGTAAGACTGTTGCTTGCTGTTGAATTTTCAGCAGCAAGTTTAATCTTGTAATAAGCCTGGAATGGTTATCACTCAACAAAATATAGTTCCACACATTGTTCAATATTTTTGAGTGCAATCAGGCAGGAGCAATCAATTCTAGGATGATTTAAGAGCAAAATTCTAATCTAACCATTCCTACTTACAGCTGATACAGTAAAATACTGTTTGCATTACAAAAATCTGAGATATCCAGTAATTTGAAAATCATGTAGCAAAGAGAAAAACTAAGGCTGAAAACAAATTATCAACTGGATTGAACTAAGTAATATTGAACAGCAAACAGTGAATTAGGTACTAGAGTTCTACATCCAACTGCAGCACTTTGATATCACATCCCTTTCCAAAAATTTAATTAGTATTGAACATTAGCAAGAAATAGTATCACATTTGAGAAGTTTGAACACTTCTGTGTTCAATGCACGATTTTTTTCAATGCCATTCCCCAGACAACACGTTATCATGTTTCAGCTCCATATTTGTTGAAGACTTAGCTTCTGTGCAGTAAATAATTAGGGAAACATGTATGGTAACGTGGCATCACCAATTGCCACGGGGAATATTTCATACTCAGCATGCTTTGCTTTGCTATCAAATCTGTGTTTCCACATATTTAAACCTTTTAATAAATATTTTTATCATTTAAACCCAGCTTTGCTAATCCATTATTCCGACTCCATTTTCAAATTCTGTTGACAAGCAAGACTTGAAAATATCAAATCTGTTTGCCATTATAGAGTCACCTTTACAAATGGAATTGATTAAATTTCATTGCCAGGCATGTGAGGTTTTGGGGGAGTGGGATTGTAATGTGTTGGGCAGTTTATTAAAATGCTCATTCAAATGCAGTGGTAGAGCCAAGTTGAATTTGAAGATGCATCAGTAGTCTCTTGGATTTTTGAACACAGATAACACTGTGTCATCACCTGTGTCAGTTGTTGGGAGATGGAACTGTTATACCTTTGGGCTTCATATCTATTTCTCTTCATTACAATCCTATCACTTATTAGCTTCATTGCTTTTACAACTTTACCAAGTCTTGGTGACACCAAGAGACCCACTGCATGGTGATGCTTTTCTTCTCTACTAAAATAGAATGTTCAAGGCACTGACTTCGTTTGACCTCAGAAAGATCTGTGATGTCAGTCCTCAGTCTTTCTGCCTCTCAGTGCACTTGCTGGAGCATGCTTGTGCTGTCAATGTCTTTGTCTTCCAGGTTGCCAATTTCAATTCTCTGCAATGTGGATAAACACATGATCGATCAGAGATGCCCTGCTATAAAGGCAAAGCTTGTGGGAAGGTGCTTCTCCTAGATTGTTACATGTCTGTCCCACCCCAACTAGCACATCTATCTGTTGCCGAATCCTATGGGTCTCAACTGTCAACTTCTTTGACACTAGTCAACGTTGATTAATGCAAGATTGGCTGATAGCATTAGGGGTCATTACTTCACTCTAGGATGTAACACTAGTATCCCCCAGGTGGGTGTTCACTAGCCTGTGAGGTTAGTTGCCCATTATTGAGACTTTTCATCTTGCAGGGACTCCAGATATCTCTTGACCAGGCAAGTCTGATGGGAAGGTAATTTAGTCACTGACCACCCAACTATGAGTCAGGTTGTACTGAGCAACATGGCACAAGGAATGTGAGGATTTATGTTTCAAGACCTGATAGAGTCATAGAGATGTATAGCATGGAAACAGATCCTTCGGTCCAACCTGTCCATGCTGACCAGATATTAGGACCTTACCATTAAGTGTATAAGTCTTGCTAAGATTTGCTTTCCCAAAATGCAGCACCTCACATTTATCTGAATTAAACTCCATCTGCCACTTCTCAGCCCCTTGGCCCATCTGGTCAAGATCCTGTTGTAATCTGAGGTAACCCTCTTCGCTGTCCACTATACTTCCAATTTTCATGTTATCTGCAAACTTACTAACTGTACCTCTTATGCTGATCCATGAAACAAAATTTAGAATGCAGGAAAAATTAGCTGCAGCCCTTGGGTTTGAATTTAGTCTTCTAATTGAGAGTTGGATATTCTAAAACATAAACTACTAGTCTTGTGGTCACTAATGGCAAATAACAAGTTCTTCTAAAACTAATTTAGAAAGCATTCAAAGAATGTTATGGTGCATTAATGACCACAAGGCAGACAGTTTAATTTTTTTAATATTTGACTCAATCAAAACACTGAGCTCATGCTTCCAGTAATTCAACTTTTTTTTTGTCTTAATTGCCTGAAGTTTTAGTAAAATTTTGTCTTGGTTAACAACTTTTGAAAGAAGTGTTCAAATTTTGGTCTTCACTGAAATCAAGATCACGGCAGTCAGAGTTTTGCGATTGACCAGTTCCTTCTGTTTAAACTGCACATGTTGTCAGTCATCATGGATAGCAATAGTTTTGGAAAGTAGATTACCTCAGCTTCCTGATTCTGAACTATATACAAATACAAATGATCTTCAGTTTGATTATGTTTTCATTCTCTATTTGAATTGAAAGTTCATGGTATCTTATGCTTCCACAATTATGGGTCATAATCTGGCAGATATTAACAAAGTTACCTAACCATACATGGATTGTTCAGATTGGCTTCAAGAAACACAACTCAGCAGTTTGGGTGTGGCATCACTGAGCAAGAAACCTATCTGAGATCTTTATACTGTATGTAAACAGCAGTAGATGAGAAGTGTGAGGGACAGAACAAGTAGAAAAATTAAATGTTGAGATGTTTGAAGTTCAGTGGTCAACACATTCCCTTCAACGATGCTCTGACATTGTGCCATGTTATGGCTTGATTGTTACCAGTGTAAATATACTTTGCTGGATAATGTGACATTAGCAGGCATCTCATGGCACAACAGTTAGTATCTCCTAATCGTGTGGTTTTGCAGTCATGACTCAGCTAATAAATACATACTTCACTGTGTACTGTTGAAAAGTACAATGACAAATGGTATCCTGCTGTAACCGACATTAAGAAATAGAACATTTCAGGAAATTACACCCCTGGAGCTGCACAAATTATATCTATTGACTTTATATAACCTGTACAAATGCCATTTGGTGCTGTCTTTCTCAAGCAGCAGTGGTCTCTCATTAGATTTTTTGCAATATCCATAAAAAGGCTAATCTGGTGCAAGCTGTGTTTCAATCACAATCTGTTTTGATTACTGATCACACTCATATGCATTGGTTAGTTAAAATAAGGAACCACTTTGTTTGTGAATATATGATGTTGACCTCATACTTGCCTCTTTAGCTTCCAGAAGTGGAGGGCCAGGAATTGGGGAACTGTACTTATGAATAGATTTTTGCACCATCAAAGGATTTGTTACCGTGAAAGCAAAAGGAATTTAATTCCAGAGATGGCACAATCAGGAAGTTAGACCGTAAATTACATTTCTTCACACATCCATCCTGCCAATATCTATTCAAACAGAAATTTCCTGTCAGTCTCATTAATATAATTGGGTTGAGGGAAATGCTGAATTCATTATCGTATGTTCATTCGAAGTACGAAAATTAAAGTTTCAAACCAAATAACTATCATTTGTGCTCATTCCTTTCCCCATGCTTAGGAACATGCAGTGGCAGAAATTTTGTTTTAATATCTTACTTGTACTGATGCTACAAAAATATGTTCAGAGAAACAGAAAACAGGGCAGATTTCAGTGAAGATGACTGAAAAAGTAGGATTGGCTGTCCTTCCCTCTCTCCGGTGTTAATGGCTGCCATTCAAATCGGTCATTTCAACTTGTACAATCAGAGAGTTCTTATTTGGAGACTTTTGTGAGAGCTGAGTGAGATGAGCATGAATCTCTCTGCAAAAGCCAGCCCCAGTGATTTCAGATTGGCCAACATTGTGAGCCAGTCTGAGTTCACTGTTTCCTATTTCAGTGAATAGAAAACATTGTTCTGGAAACTGTAGTCTCTGAGATTCACATTTAGTGCACACAAGGCATGTTTGGGTGCAGCCCAATGCTGCTTTTCATTTTCTGTTTGAACTGACTTTGTCTTAGAAGATGCAGCCATTTATTTTGAATGCGCCTGTTTTGCTAAAATTCTGTGTTTATTCAAAGGAGCTATTTTGGATTCAGGGAGGAGGGATGTAGGGAATTGAACATCTTTGAAAATCAGTTTCTTCTTAACAGTTTCTTTTTGATCTAATTCCTTTCGACTTTTCTTTCCATGCAGCGTTCCCTTTCACTGGCCAAATGTTGTTATTGAGAATTGATTCATGTGAATTGGCTTTTACTGTTCTGTATAGTGGTAGAAAAATGCTCCACCAGTGTTTCAGAAAAAAGGTACCAGTATGTATTTCAGATCGTACATAGTTACAGGTCAGTTAAAGAGATTTGTTTACAAATGTATACTGCTAATATCCTAGGTTATCTTTCTGTAACCATGGTTAACCCTGTTGTGTAAACTAATGGTTCTGAAAATGTGATGTTGGAAACTGTAAATCTGATAGAGGCATAGAGTCCTACAGCACTGACACAGGTCCTTTGGCCCAAACTGGTCCATGCCGACCAAAATGTTTGTCCACGCTAACCCTATTTCCCTGCACTTGGCCCATATCCTTCTAATCCTTTCCTATCCAGGTATTTGTCCAAATACCTGTTAAATGTTGTTAATGTACCTGCCTCAACCACTTCTGCTGGCAGCAATTCCATGTGTACCACCTTCTATATAAAAAAACAAGTTGCCTCTCAGGTTCCCTTTTATTCTTTCCCCTCTAACCTTAAACTGATGCCCTCTAGTCCTCATTCCCCAACCCTGGGAAAAAGACTGAGTTGGTTCACCCTATCCATCATTAAAAATCACGACACCAGGTTATAGTCCAACAGGTTTATTTGGAAGCACTAGCTTTCGGAGCTCTGCTCCATCAGGTGGTTATGGAGTGATACTTCACATCCTTGTAAACTTCTTCTGCACTCTTTCCAGTTTAATACATCCTTCCTATAACCAGGTGACCAAAACTGAACACAATACTCCATATGATATATCATACAGTCTTGAATGGAGTATGAGGACTCGAGCTCGAAATCCCAGTGTGGTTAGATGTGTCCTCCCAGGTTCCAGGTAGTCTTGGGTGGTCAGGTGAAATGTAATCACTGGCTTGGATTTATAGCTGTCATGGAAAAAAAAACTACTTGTTGTTAAGACAAGTGCCTCTTTTCAGGCTTGCTATCACAGTTCACCAAATAGGCAATGATAGTTTGTCTACCTCTGAACCAGTGGTCCTGGGTTCCAATCCTACCTGCTGCAGAGGGATGTCATAACATTTCCAAACATATTGGTTAGAGAATATCTAGAAAGGAGGTTTGGTGACAGTGTGCTAGTGGTTGATTCTCTAACATTTACAACAGCCTCCATCAATGTTACTATACTTCCCAAATACCTTTGATTTGGATAATCTCACAAAATCTTTCCTTTCTATTTCTTTAACCCCAAGTTTTTTGTTGGTTTCCACCAGTCGTTAAACATCAAGTAACAGCATCAAGCTGCCTTCTCTACCAAATCTGTGCAAAGCCTTGGTATCCTGTTCCACCTCGAATTGAGATTTATTTTACTGATTGACAGTGGGGAAAGTTTTCGATCGTTCCTTCAGTTGCTCAATAGCTTCCTAGTTGGTTCTTCCATGAGTTTGAGGAGCAGGAGAATCTTCTCCTGCTCCTTAGATGCTGCCTAATCTGCTGCCCTTTTCCAGCAACACATTTTCAGCTCTGATCTCCAACATTTGCAGTCCTCACTTTCTCCTCTTCCATCAGTTTGCTGTGTTTAGTGTAGAAACACCAAATTTGGTAAAGAAATAGAAGTTTGTAGTAAGAACTGCCATTCAGAAGATTGTTAAGGGATGATTGCCATTTAAATTACCAGTTAATGCTTATTAATGAGGTTCCGCAACGTTTTGTTGATTGGTGCTTGACCCAATCCACTCTCCTAACAATGTCCAGCAGATTTGGAGTAAATAAGTTATTACTGAGGCAGTTTTACACTATCTAAAATTGCACCACGTTTTATTCAGGTCAAGACTATTTTCTTCCCCCATTGTGGATGTAGAAACACCTTGTCTGGATTGTCAACGCTATGTCCAAAATTGAGCTACCCTGAAACTTGGTGCTGTGTGTCATTCAGTGCACTCTGTACCTTCAATGGAGGTGGATATGTGGAGCCTTCCTTAAATGCTCTGTGAACATTGTGTCTTATCAGTGAGCATTAATCCTTCAGCTATTCCCTTTTGCACTTTGAGGAAAGTTCAAATTATTACCATCAGCAAGTAGGACCAAAATTATGTGTGAAACCCACTTTTGTTATATAATTTCAAATCATTTTGTTGCAATCACTGCTGAACTTCAATGGCTTTCTGTAGCCAATTGTATTGGTAATGGAATCTTTGCAACGTGAAGATTTTTCCATAACATTTTCCTGACTTCCTGAAGTATTTTTCAGCATCTCACTGGGTTCTAATAACCTGTCAGCTTCATCTTGGCAGCTATCAGTATCTTGGATGTCTGTGTTAGCATGTAGATTCCATACTGTTGACAGATGCTTTACATTCATAAGTTCAATAATCAGCAGCATACAATTGTGTATTTGGTTATATCATAAGTATCATGGCTTGTGGGGTGAAGCTAAATCAATTCTTTTTTCAACATGTTTAATGTATGCCTCATTTGAACTATTGTTTACAGATTTCAAGAGCAATCGAGCATAAAAGCACAATGTCAGTGTGAAAGGACCACGTTTAGACAATACTTTCTGAATTTGCATGGTGACTATTTTACTCCTTTAAGTAGGGAGCTCACAAATTGAGAACCAAGCACAAAACATGGCTTTCACCGGCTCTGAGGTCATTGTTAACACCAGACAGAGAGGATGTTCATTAGTTACGGCACATACAGTTCTCTTTATTGGTGGAGGCATTATGACCTCATTTGACTGGCTGGTATTTTATGCAAATCTGAGTAAGTTAGACAGAAATCTGAGCTGAATTTTGAAGCTGATCAGGGTTCAGATTTCTACGGTCCCATGTGCAGTTTATTGCCAGTGACCCATGTTTTGGCTGACAGCCAGATTCTCGGCCCAAAGCCATTTTGAATGAAGGTAGCTCTGAGTCAGATCAGCTGCCCTTCCTGTAACCACTTAAGCTCAATTACAGTTAATTAAAGGTCCATTTTGGCTGCCTGGGACCTGGAGACTGCCCACCTTGGCCTGAACCATTTATGGGGAAGGTGTGGGTGGGGTGGGGATTAAAAGGGTCATGTGACAGATCTCTCCCAGTTCCCACATTGTCTGGCAGGCCCACAGCTGATGGCCATGATCTGGAATCATAGTATGCTGACTTTGGCTTTACCAGAGAAAATGTACTTTCAATGTTTTCACATTAAGTTCGGAAGCACCCATCTCAACTAGTGGGGCTACTGGACTCTGAGTGCTTGTAGGGTCTCCTTTTGACCTTCCAGCATCACGAGTCCATGTACCTGCAGTCCCTTTGAATGGTGAGCTGCTCCTAGAGGTTATTTTGTTGGAGTTGTGGAATCTACATTGGGTGTGTCTCAAGCATATTTTGGTTTGGGGCCCAAAACTGGGGGAGATGTGTGCCGATAATATATCAGTTCTGTGGTAGATTAACTTTATATTCCCCTATTGTTAAATACATACTAACCATGAACTTCCAAATGGGAATATTCTTGCCATCCAATTTATTTTACATTTACTACTGGAATATAAACTCCTGGGGTTAAGTAAGTTCTTCCCCTTCGTATACAGCTCCATTGTAGTAAATGCATTTAATAAGAGGAGGTGTGTACAACAGCAGCCAGTCAGATAGTACCCCTTTTGTGACACTGTCCACCACTATATCTGCTATTTCTGTGCTGCAATGTTTTGAAAACTGTTAAGGTTGCCGTTAAAATCGCTAACTGAAGAAGTTGCTGTGAATGCATGAACATTTTGAACTGAAGTAATATACAGGTTGTCTTGCTGCTAGAGACTGCAATATGATGTGATTCATTGCATGTTTTTGACATGTATGTATGTCTTTGCACATTAACACTTATCACATTTGGAACATTTTTCAGAGATGGAAATGTGTTGCTGGAAAAGCGCAGCAGGTCAGGCAGCATCTAGGGAACAGGAGAATCGACGTTTCGGGCATCAGCCCTTCTTCAGGAATTCCTGAAGAAGGGCTAATGCCCGAAACGTCGATTCTCCTGTTCCCTAGATGCTGCCTGACCTGCTGCGCTTTTCCAGCAACACATTTCCATCTCTGATCTCCAGCATCTGCAGACCTCACTTTCTCCTCGAACATTTTCCAGAGCCATGTAAGTTGTGTTTCTTGTCTGTACCAGGAATATAAACTCCCGGAATCAGCAGCTAAAGAAACTGGTCAGAATCCCACAACTCATTCTGTTGCTGGTTTCCTGTCTGTTCTTGAGAGCTGAAATTGTGTTATATCTTTGTTATTCTTTCATGAATGTGGGTGTTGCTGTTGAGTGCATGATGAGCCACCATGTGATGTAGGCATCATTCATAGTATTGTTACAATTTTGATCCCACAACAGTTGAGAAGGAATGATATATTCCCAAGGCAGGATTGTGTATGTCTTACAGGGCAACTTGCAGGTAGTGGTGCTCCCATGTGCCTAATGCCTTTATCCTTCTAATTGGTAGAGGGCATGGGCGTGGAAGGAGCTGTGGCAGGACCTTTGGCAAATTGCTGAAGGTGCATCATGTAGATGATACACATTGATGCCGCTGTGAATAGGTGATGAAGACAGTGAATGTTTAGGATGATGGACGAGATGCCAATCAATTAGTGGGTGGCACGGTGGCTCAGTGGTTAGCACTGCTACTTCACAGCGCCAGGGACCCGGGGTCGATTCCTGCCTCGGATGACTGTCTTTGTGGAGTTTGCACATTCTCCCCATGTCTGCGTGGGTTTTCTCCAGGTGCTCCAGTTTCCTTCCACAATCCAAAGGTGAGCCGGTCGGGTGAATTGGCCTGCTAAATTGCCCATAGTGTTAGGTGCATTAGTACGGGGTATATATAGGGTAGGGGAATAGTTGGTGTGGACTTGTTAGGCCAAAGGACCTGTTTCCATACTGTAGTGAATCTAAACAAGCAAACTGCTTGATGGTATATAGAACTTTTTGAACTTGAATTTGTTTTAAAGCTGCACTCATCCAGGCATGTGGAATGTACAGTGTTGATTAGTGCCTTGTAAATGTTGGTCAGGCCTTGGAACTCAGGAGGTGACTTGTTCACTTCAGAATTTTCAACCTCTGACCTGTTCTTGTGTACACAGTATTTATATGGTAGCTGGTCCAGTTGAATTCCTTATCAATAGTAACCTCCAAAGTGTTGATAATGGGCAATTCGGTGATGGTTGGCCCATTTATTATCAAGAGATGGGTATGATATGTTGTACTAAGCAGTCAGATTTCATCAAAGGCTGGGACTTCTTTCACTGGAGCGTCGGAGGTTGAGAGGCAACCTTATAAAAGTTTATAAAATAATGAGGGGCAATAGTAATCGTCTCTTTCCTAGGATGGGGAACTTCAAGATCAGGGGCCACATTTTCAAGGTGAGACGAGAGAGATTTAAAAAGAAATGGGCAAATGTTTTACATGGAGGGTGGGTTAGTGTGTGGAATGAACCTCCTGAGGAAATGGTCACTGTGGGCACAGCGCAACATTTAAAAGACATTTGGGAGAGTACGTGAACCAGAAACGTTTGGAGGGATACATGCTAGGAACGGGCAGGTAGGACTAGTTTAGTTAGAGATTATGTTCAGCAATGATTGGTTGGACCAGAAGTCTGTTAGGAGAGGAATATAGATTTTTACAGTAGGATGGAAACAGTAGGATTATCCAATCCCTGCATTTTTCATTGATTACTGATAGATAATAAGCGTACAACCAACTTCTGTTTTAAAGAAAAATCAGAATTGTCTCATTTACAGTGGAGTTGAGCAAAAGTTTATATTATTTGTTTCATTTGCCCAGTTGCCTATCTTTTCCCTCCAATTTTCAGTTACATTTACAAACACTTTGTTAATTAATGATGTACACTCTCTGACATTGTAGCCTGGGACCCCTTGCAGAGCACTATTTAATTGACTGAGACCAGTGAGACAACCTTCAGTGATCGGACGTATCTGTGCGCTTCTATTTCTGTTGTCTTTTACATTCCTAATCATAATTACTCTGCCATTGGTGGCCAGATTCCAACTTCAGTTTTCCAGGTCCCAAATTTGGGAATTCCCTCTCTATAGCTCTCCACTTTTCTACCTCACTTTCCTTCTTTAAGATATTCTCCTTGACCAAGCTTTTAATTGTTTAACCTAATTTCTCCTTTGTAGTCTGTTGCCATACTTTGTTTTATAATGCTGCTTTGAGCCCTTGAGATGTTTCATACCTTAAAACTTGTAGATAAATAGAGACAGAATGCTTGTTAGGTCTGACCGCATCTGTGGAGAGTCACAGAGGTAATGTTTCAAGTCCCATGACTCTTCTTTGGAATCCTGGAGTTCTCTGTCTTTGGGATCCTTCTGAGTTTCTGAAGAAGAGTCACATCAGACACTGAACATCAACTCAAGGTCTCATTCTGAAGATGTGGCCAGACCTGCTGAGTTTCTCCAACTCCTTCTGTTTTAATTTCAGATCTCCAGCATCCACGGTATCTAGGTTACTGTAGCAGGCATGATGGATGGTCACTGTGGATTGTTAATTCTCTGAAGCACACATGAATAGAAAACTCCAGAGGCCACATTTAACGAGATGCAGGATTTGGTTTTCAGTAGGTAGTTTTTCCTATGAAACTGAAAGAGTATTGTGAATTTTGGCACACTTCTGTTGGACTGGAACTGTTCACAGACTGGAGTTGTTCCATGTAATGAAATACTTGTGCAATTTTCATTCTTAATGCAAGCTTTCGTGGAGTGATTCAAAACTGCTATTTGCAACACTGAGCTTCTGAACCTTTGCTAACATTGTTCTCCTTCAGGTGCTGGAGAAAAGCTGAACTGGATATTTTAATCATACCCGCCAATAGAAAAGTAGGACTGTTCTTCCAACAGAATAAAAGATTTTGGCAAATATATGTTCTAACTGCAGCTGGTCGGAAGGCATGATGCCGGTTGCCACTAGCTGCAGTTTTTTAAAAAAAATATTAAAGGGCCAGAGACTGGCTGGGTAGAAGAAAAACAGGCAAAACTAAACTTAGAGAGCTGACTGAACAAAGAACAAGGAGTATAACAGCACAGGAACAGGCCCTTCGGCCCTCCAAGCCTGCGCCGATCCAGATCCTCTGTCTGAACCTGTCGCCTATGTTCTAAGGATCTGTATCCCTCTGCATGCGTCGAAATACATCTTAAATGACACAATAGAGCCTGCCTCTACTACCTCCGCTGGCAACGCATTCCAAGCACCCACCACCCTCTGCGTGAAGAACTTTCCACATATATCCCTCGTAAACTTTTCCCCTCTCACTTTGAACTCATGAGTAATTGAGTCCTCCACTTTGGGAAAACGTTTCTTGCTATCCACCCTTTCAACACCTCTCATGATTTTGTAGGCCTCAATCAGGTCCCTGCTCAACCTTCTTCTTTCCAATAAAATAATCCTAACCTACTCAACCTCTCCTCATAGTTAGCACCCTCCATACCATCCTGGTGAACCGCCTCTGACCTTTTTCCAAAGCATCCACATCCTTTTGGTAACGTGGCAACCAGAACAGTATGCAGTATTCGAAATGTGGCTGAACCAAAGTCTAATACATCTTGTACAGTTGGAAGTTGAGTTCCCATTATAACTGACCACAGAAATGGGAGAAATGAAATGAAAACAACAGTTGCTCTCGTCGAGAAAGATAATTAATTCTTGAGAATCTTGATTATGTTACAGAGACTAGTATGTCTTGATTAACATATTTCCATAAATTTAATGAAATATTTCAATTGGGAGTCACATTTTGAGATTAAAATATGCATTCCTGCATTAAACTACATTAGTTACAAATCAGCCCTTCTTTGTTTATCCATATATTTTAAACTTGAAACTTTCTGATAGGTTCTGCTTGGCATTCAGAACTGATGTGACATTATTTCAGAACCAAGGGTGTTTTTCGCATGGTTTTGTTACGAGAAAGACAGGAAGATTCACCATTTCAGAGGGTATAGGCTTGAGGTGAGAGGGGAAAGATTTAAAAAGATCCTAAGGGGCAGCCTTTTCACACACGGGGTGCTCCGTGTATGGAATTAGCTGCTAGAGGACGTAGTAGAGGCTGGTACAATTACAGCATTTAAAAGGCTCCTGGATGGCTCCATAAAGGGTTTAGAGAGACATGGGCGACAGGCTGGCAAATGGGACTGGATTGAATTAGGGATATGTGGTCGGCATGGACGAGTTGGACCGAAGGGTTTATGACTGTAGGATCTCAGTTGCAGTTTCTCACAGTTTTGAGGAGAATGATTCTGAGCAACAGGCATTGAGAAGGAGCTTGTAACTGCAGGTATTAACTGTTCATCTCCATTCAGCACTGGGGCCCCTCCGAGGAAAGCTATTCACCACTGAGTTCAATTAACTTATGAAGAAATGTAATGAAATAAGCTGTGTGGCAAATCCCATTCCCATCTTCAAAAGAATCCAGCAGAAGCATCTAATATTCCTCTGGGGGAGTGCAGGAAATGACAGTGTAAATAATATGCAAGAAATAAAACAGTTCATCAGGCTAGTGCGCACATTTTCAGTTAATAATGAACATATAATTACTTTCTTTCTTGTGATCAAGCTGATAATAATGGTTCATAGCAGATTCGATAACTGAGTGGCTCATCTGCTATTTCAAATGATATAAAAGCTCATTGCATATGTGCTCCCCACCCCACCTTGTCTTTCAATATAAACCAATGAAGCTGAAGCCTTAGATCCAGTCACTTCTGTTTTCTGAAATCACTTGCATGCTGTGAACCACGGAAGCTACTTGTCCCTTTGACAACATTTTAATCGTCATCCTTGAATTTCAGGAGAAGCAGTTGTCAAATTAAAGAGCTGTGTAACAATGCATGCTGGGTTGCAGAAATCTGGCTCCATATTCAAACAAGAGAAAGGATTATGCAAAATAGTAGCAGGAAGCGAAGGGAAGTCATGAACCCAATGTCTTAATTTGCTGGACTTCTAATTATTCTAAATTCCAATCATGAAAACCACTTATTAACCTCTGTACTGTTCATACGCTCTACAATAATTCTTGTCCAGCTGTTTTTACTGCTATACCAGTAATTATTAAAGTATAGGTCTGGGAACACTGCTCCCAGAGCAGAGCAATGAATTTTTAATACAGTGAAGCTTGCAAAAAATAATTTTGCGTGTTCTGACATCAGTCCCTCCACTTTAGTGAGAAAATGTAAACAAAGAATCTATTGATGACACACATTGCCTTCAGAGACCATCTTGTTACATAAATTTAAATTGGCCAAGAGCTTTGGCCTGTATTGTGATTCATTTCTTTTCAGGAGGAGCTTGCAGTTGGCTGCACAAGTGACAGAACTGAATTTAATAAAATTGGCTAGACCTCCAATTGAAGTGTGTTAGGGATATTCACTGTGTTCTTTGGAATAAGAAAATTCCATTGCATGAATTTAGTGTTTAAGATGAGCTATCTAACTCCAAACTGGACTGCTGTCTCAGGTGGCTATCAAACATTCCATGGCATTATCTCCGAAGAGAAGCAGAGTAGTTATCACTGGTGGCCTAGCCAGGGATAGATTTATCCCTTAGTCAACAACACACAAAGCAGATTGTCACAGCGCTGATGTTGGGAGCTTGCTGTGTGTAAATTATGTCTTCTATTTCTTATGTTACAAATATCTCTGAACTCCATTGGTAGTTCATTGGCCATTAAGTGTTTTGAACATCCTGTCGCTGTGAAAACCTAAGACTGGATAATCAACAGGAAAAATGAGTTATAATAGCAAGTGAGTTGCTATCATTCAAAAACACATGTTAGGGCATTTGCGAACTTTTCACATTGCATTGTTTGTTTGAATAGTAGCGTGTGCTGCAACCGGAAGTCTAGAACCTTGTAGAGTTTGTTGAAGAAAATTACAGCATGTCAAGTCATTTCCCTTAAATATCAGCCATGCTGCTGCGCATTTCACGTCTCCGGTGTCAGTCTCAGTTTGTCTGTCGCAGGCTTGTATATGAGTCAAAAAGCCAAGGGCTCAATCCCACTGCAGGCAGTTGTATGCGTTATTTAGGCTGGCATCTACCCTCAGGACTGAATGAATGCTGTACTGTCAGGGTGCCACCTTTTAGTGAGGTCAGAGGTTCTACTTTGGGTCCTCAATAACATATTTCCTTCAATTAGTGCCATCTGAACAAAAAATTTGATCAATTATTCCATTTTTGTGGGACCTAGTGTGCAAATGGGTTTCTAAGTTCACTTAGTGTCCAACAATGGAAGCACTTCAGTAGTACTTTGGAGCATTCTGAGGACGTGAAAGACATTATATAAGTACAAATTCTTTCTTTAATATTCGTGAATCATCCTTGTGGGCAGCGTCCAAATCATCAGTAGGCAGATAAGAGATTAAAGGCAGGATGTTTCACAGCCTTTGAACGATGTGGGCAATGGAAAGAAATATGAGAAAATACAATGAGATTGAAAAATATCTGGATCTCAACATCAAGAAAAAATAGTTCTGAATGCATCTGAATCTCAGCAGTTAGACCTAAGCAATGACTTTCTCTCCCTGGCTGAAAATGCAGCAGATGAATTATAATTGCCAATGAATTTACCAAACTCTTCCTAATTCCACTGGGGGCATTGTAAGCTGCTCCAACTTTGTCCTCATTTGTAAGATCACTGAGAGAAACTAAGCACAGTAATACCTTATAAACGTGGAATAAATAGGTCGTTTACAATTTTGATCAGTTTGGATGGGAAAAAGAGACTGAGGGAGACTCTCCAAATGGATTTTTCTACATCACTCAAGAATTATTCTAATTGATAAACTAATTATAGTGGGATTGAAGTCAGTGTTCATTTTGCCTGTGACTCACGCATAAAGTGCACCCAATATACAACATTTAGAATGAATGGACTGGCAGAGTGGCCAACTCGACAGTGGTCATTGCTGTTTTTTAGATGTTTCTGGTAATCATCTAAAAGTAAAATTGGAGCAAACGAAATATGCTAGGAAATGCCTTGAGCCTGTTTTGGGTCTTTTTGGTAGCATACATTCTGCAACTAGTCCTTTCTTTTCTAGAAGGGGTACATGAGTTCTCGGAAGAACTGCTTAAACGAGTTGTTTTCTCTTTTAATGCCCTGACTTGCAGATCGAGGGAACCCCTTCCAGCTTCTGTAGCACCACTGAAGGACATCACCAGTCCATATTAAGCTGACCTATGCTCTTCTGCACAACCACTTGCAATACTTACTGAGGGCTGCTGTCAAGGAGACAGAGGTCAAGAAAGCTTCTTCTGGACATGTTATGGACTCAGCAACTTATGTCTGTTATTAAATAACTCTGACACCTAATTTTAGGTGAGCTTCTTGTCTCCAGCAACTGGCCTGCCTCCCCTTGAAGCTTGTCAAGTATTTTGCATTGAAATTTGCTTAAACAAATTTACACCTCAGTAAAATATGCCTAGAGACCAGACTGTCCTGTTTTTCCACATGGATTATTTGTATTATTACTCGGTATACAGAATGTATAGTTGTTTGATGCTAGCATGCATAGGAAGCACAGTTCAGTTCAAACTAAAGCAGGATCATTTTACACGAAAGAAGAGAAACCATGTGCAAAGAAGCCAATATTTTCATTGGTTACAAAAGAAATGGAGATTAAATAGAGTCATAGAGATGTACGGCATGGAAACAGACCCTTCGGTCCAACCTGTCCATGCTGACCAGATATACCAACCCAATCTGGTCCCATCTGCCAGCGCCTCGTCCATATCCCTCCAAACCCTTCCTATTCATATACCCATCCAAATGCCTTTTAAATGTTGCAATTGTACCAGCCTCCACCACATCCTCTGGCAGCTCATTCCATACACGTACCAGCCTCTGTGTGGAAAAAGTTGCCCCTTAGATCTCTTTTGCATCTTTCCCATCTCCCCCTAAACCTATGCCCTCTAGTTCTGGACTCCCCGACCCCAGGGAAAAGACTTTGTCTATTTATCCTATCCATGCCCCTCATAATTTTATAAACCTCTATAAGGTCACCCCTCAGAACATAGAACATTACAGCACAGTACAGGCCCTTCGGCCCTCAATGTTACGCCGACCTGTGGAACCAATCTGAATGGTGTACACTCACCATGGTATATGTCCTCAGTAATTTCATTTTCATTCAAGGTAGTTGCTCCTTCAACAGACAGTTAGTGTTCTCCCAGATTAGAAGACGAGTCTTTTTGGGGCCCGCTTGTGGCACAGGGGTAGTATCCGTACCCCTGGACCAGGAGGGGCAGGTTCAAGTCCCACTTGCTCCAGAGGTGTCTAATAACATCTCTGAACAAGTTTCTTAAAGAAAAACAGATTAAGCATATATAAAAAGAAACAGTCTTGAAGTAAGATAAAATGAAGTGATTCCTAATATCAGTGATTCTATTAGGATTGGCCAAGCGAGAGATGGCTCCTAAAACCTCTTTGTTATTCAGTTCAGCACCATGCCTGGTATTACTTCAGTGGGCTTCATGATCAAGGCAAATCATGAATACAAATGTGTGTGATTGCACTGAAAGGAGACAGAGTTTACTGAAACATTGCAGATCTCCTTTCTCATGCTTTGGCATGGCCATTTGCCTTCATCTTGTGGTCTCTGTTCACCATAGCAGCACTATGATGAATATCCACCTTTAACTGTTTCAAGACATCCAGCACTTCCTCCTCTGTAATCTGCACATTTTTCAAGATGTCACCATCTATTTCCCTCCAGTCTATATCTTCCATATCCTTTTCCACAGTAAATACTGATGCAAAATATTCATTTAGTATCTCCCCCATTTCCTGTGGCTCCACACAAAGGCCGTGAGCTAGTTTCCAAAAAGCTGTGCACACTACTGGTTAGACACTTCCAGTCTATTGTTGACTCTCAGCATACTCAATGCTTGTGATCTGATTCACAACTGAACAGATTAAGTGCTGTTGAATGCTGGTGGCTGCATAGGCATTTGTGCAGCAAACCTGTACTGTAATTGAATTAGGATTAGATATTGATTAGTATTTCAATGCAAATTTGAGGTAAAATTTGTAAAAGCTTGGGCCATAGTCCACTGAAATGGGAATGTGACTGTGCAGGTCATTAAAAGGAAAGAACATAGAACATTACAGCACAGTACAGGCCCTTCGGCCTTCAATGTTACGCCGACCTGTGGAACCAATCTGAATGGTGTACACTCACCATGGTATATGTCCTCAGTAATTTCATTTTCATTCAAGGTAGTTGCTCCTTCAACAGACAGTTAGTGTTCTCCCAGATTAGAAGACGAGTCTTTTTGGGGCCCGCTTGTGGCACAGTGGTAGTATCTGTACCCCTGGACCAGGAGGGGCAGGTTCAAGTCCCACTTGCTCCAGAGGTGTCTAATAACATCTCTGAACAAGTTTCTTAAAAAAAACAGATTAAGCATATATAAAAAGAAACAGTCTTGAAGTAAGATAAAATGAAGTGATTCCTAATATCAGTGATTCTATTAGGATTGGCCAAGCGAGAGATGGCTCCTAAAACCTCTTTGTTATTCAGTTCAGCACCATGCCTGGTATTACTTCAGTGGGCTTCATGATCAAGGCAAATCATGAATACAAATGTGTGTGATTGCACTGAAAGGAGACACCGTTTACTGAAACATTGCAGATCCCCTTTCTCATGCTTTGGCATGGCCATTTGCCTTCATCTTGTGGTCTCTGTTCACTATAGCAGCACTATGATGAAATGGGGAAACCATATTTCAGAGAGCCCCTGGTCCACGTGACCTCATGAACTGACATCATGTATCAAACCACTTAGGACTTAGGATATTTAATTTTCCCCAGCTGACTGTTCCTATCTAACTTTATCAATTCTCTTACCAGCATAGAGTTTAGAGAACCCATACCAATCTCGAATCCCACTGCTGCAACCAGGAAGGATTTTTTTTGTCACATGGAAATACTAGCAATATTCGAGAATCAGCAAGCTTAAAGTTTTTCCTTTCTTCCGACACCAGTTCCATCTCTTGAGAACATGTACATTGTTCTGATACAGCAAGTGGTCTGACTCCTATTGTTTCTTGTTCAGTTGCAACCTGGCGGTTGCGTCACAACATTAATTTTTTTCCAGGATAGACGCCTACAAATACCATTACCATGTGCTGTTATTGAGCAGACTCTTACTGACATTGTAACGAAGCAGGGATGAGGATCGCATGTGGATCCAGAGACTAGCAGGAAAGAGAGAGCATTCATCATTTAGGGAGTGATGGAAGGCCAGCATTACCCCATTTACAGGGAAAGTACTCCATTACTCAACACTTTTATTTCGACTCAGGCCTCCAGGATTCATCTTTCAGTTATTAGCTGTTACTCAGGAGCAGGCAGTCTTGCCTCTGAGACAGAAGGTTGTAGGTTCAAACCCCCATTACAGGGACTAGAGCATAAGTTCTAAGATGACATATTGTGCAGTACTGAAAGTGCCCAATAGTCTTAAGGATGTTATCTGCTGAACAGACATTAAATCAATGCTTCAACGTCTGCCCTCCTATGTGGAGGCGTGGAACTAAAAGGTCCCATGTCACTCTCCTATTCAATATTTATCCTCAAATACGATCCCAGAAACAGATTATCTTGTATAAAGGACTGATACAGCCAATTTGTTCCTGCTGTGTGTGGGACCTTGTGAGAACATTAGCTATATTATAACAGTGCCAACACTTCAAAAGATATTTGATTGGCTGTAATTTGGGACATCATCAGGTCATGAATGGCACTTCCTGAAAGTAGGCTGTTCTTCCATTTGTCCTTTCTTTCAAAAAGGAGTTACTGTCTTAAGAGTTCAGCTGATCTGTTTCGCTCTGACTTCATTTACTTAAAATGTTTCAGCTGCTGCCATCTCTTTCAGTTCCCTCTGAGGAGCCTGTCATTATGAACGATGACCTCTGGAACAGGAAATTGTGTGAGTGACATGGGAGACAAAAGTCCTGCCTCATGGCAGCACCACAAATTAAAGGAGAATGCAGCAAATGACAGGAATAGCTTAATTGAATGTGACATTCGAATGTTAACTTATCCACCCCATCTCGAGTTTTACGTTTCTTTCTTGGGTTTCCCCAGATGTTAATAGGTCAACACTGTTCGTGCTGGGTCATAAATGGTCATATCCTAATTTCTCACACCAAGCAAACAAACAAAAGAACTGTCACGTTGTGTTGCTGTGCGGTTAGATCAGTGACCAATTCTGTGTTCTGAAGGTGGCCAAGAAAAGAACAACTAAAGAAGGCAAAACCAAAGAATAATTAGGAGGAAAGAACTTGAAAAGTATATACTGTAGTAAGTGAGGGCAAGCATGGTCTCATTGCACTGAGCACTGTGCTTCTAACCACTGACCCATCAAATACATTGAAGGAAACTAAACGAGCTAATTGATCTAACACTTGGATTATGAAACCTGCATCAACATCTGTCAGAGACCTAAATACATTATATACTCTGTTTACAATTAATGTTGTTCCTGATCGTTGCACAAAAGGAGAAAGTGAGGACTGCAGATGCTGGAGATCAGAGCTGAAAATGTGTTGCTGGAAAAGCGCAGCAGGTCAGGCAGCATCCAAGGAGCAGGAGAAGGGCTGCTGAAGCCCTTCCTGAAGAAGGGCTCATGCCCGAAACGTCGATTCTCCTGCTCCTTGGATGCTGCCTGACCTGCTGTGCTTTTCTAGCAACACATTTTCAGCGTTGCACAAAAGGGTCATTTCCCAAATTACCCAAAATTGCATGGAGTTCACAAAATGTACCAACCAGGAACATCTGGGTCATGTTTTTCAAACCAGTCACAACCAAGTAAACAAGTGCTATAAATTAAAGGAATCTCATCTTTGGACTTTGAGGACAATGGATTCCAAAGGTCCTTCTTCAACAGTGTCCAGTACAACTCAGTTTGGTAACAAACTTATCCTAATGGATAGGGTGCCCACACAAGTAGATAATAGAACAGTTCACATAGCTTCTCAGTCAGTTAGAACTAAAGGCGTTAACTTGGCCCTGGAAAACTTCCAAAGCACTGCTGTGATACATCAAAACAGCAAATGATCTGACTCTTTTTTTTGTTAAAATGCAACCTGGTGTCTGGATCGCAAACTCCTACCAAGAACATTTTGACACCAAGAACAGCTATGTAAGAATCCTACTCATTGACTACAGTCAACCTTCAACACTATTATCCCCTCGGGATTGATAACTAAACTTAGTGATTTTGGACTAAGCCTCACTCTCTGCAACTGGATCCTCAGTTCCCTGACCCACAGGCCACAATCAGTGAAGGTTGAGGACAATATTTCATCCTCACTAACACTTAACACTGGAGACCCCCAGGGATGCATATTCAGCACCCTACTGTACTCATTGTATGTACCCATGACTGCGTCGCCAAACACCAGACTAATGCCATTTTCAAGTTCGCTGGTGACACCACCATAGTTGGTCAAATCTCAGATGGCGACGAAACAGACTACAGACGTGAGGTGGAAGACCTGGAAAAATGGTGCAATGAGAACAACCTAGCTCTCAATGTTGGCAAAACCAAGGAACTCATTATTAACTTTCAGTGGGATGTTACTCATGCCCCCCCTACACATTAACAGCACAGAGGTGGATAGAGTGGAGAGTGTCAAGCTCCTGGGAGTGGTCATCCACAACAAGCTTTCTTGGACTCTTCATGTGGACGCACTGGTTACAAAGGCCCAACAATGTCTCTTCTTCTTCAGGCAGCTGAGAAAATTTGTTTGACGGCAAAAACCCTTGCCAACTTTTAGAGATGCGTCATTGAGAGCATTCTGTCTGGATGTATCACTACCTGGTCTGGCAACTGTACCATTCAAGATCGGAGACGGTTACAGAGAGTGGTGAACTCAGCCCGGACAATCACAAAGGCCAACCTCCAATCTATCGAATCCATATACCAGGCCCACTGCCAAGGAAAGGCCGCCAGCATTCTCAAAGAACCATTCCAGCCTGGCAGTGTTTTTCTACAACCTGTACATTGGGGAGAAGGTACATGCGCCAGCCAGTTTTGAAACAGCTTCTACTCCACTGTCGATAGAATACTGAATGGACTCTCAAATGCTTAGCATTTGCCTGTACCAGTGTTTTGGTTTTTGCCACTGTTTACCTATTATTTACTTATCTATGCTATTTGCCTCTGATCTGCCTGTAATGCTCGCAAGACAAAGCTTTTCACTGTGCCTCGGTACACATGATAATCAATTCAATTCAACATTAATTTTTTTTGATCAGCATTTATCCAGGATAGACACTTACAAATGTCACTACTATATGCTATTGTTGAGCAGACTCTTACTGAACAGTGATCCTGACTGTGAGGTTAAAATGAATCCACCTACGAGACTCCCAAAATGTCGACAAATGGAGGCTTCAAATTGGAAGTACGCACGAAAGACTTAAAACTCTGGTAAAAATAGGAAATCATTATGCCACAGAAATGTCAGGTCGTGATCATCTCCAACAAAAGAAAGTTTGACCATCTCCCCATGACATTCAATGACTGCTGAATCCACTGATCAATATCCTGAGGGTCACCACTGATCGGAAACTGAGTTGGGCTAGCTATAGAAATGCTGTGGCGACAAGAGCAAGTCAGAAGTTGGGAATTCTGCATCAAGGAACTCACTTCCTGCCTCTCCATGCTCATGTCCACTATCTGCAAGGCACAAGACAAGAGTGTGATGTAGACCTTTCCACTTGCCTGAATGGTTACAGTTCCAACAACACTGCAGAAACTCAACACAATCCAGAACAAAACAGCCTGCATGATTGGGTAACCCAACCATCAACTCAAACATTCACTCCCTGCACCATCGACGCACAAAATGCACTGCAGCAACTCGCTAGAGCTCCTTCAACACACCTTCCAAACGGATGACCTTATAGCACTAAGAAGGCCAATGCATGGGAGCACGGCCACCTGCAAGTTTCCCTACAAGCTCTATCTATCCGCCATCTTGATTAGGAAGTATAGCCATTTCTTCATAGTTGCTAGGTCAAGCTCCTGGAAATGCCTTGCTCGCAAAACTGAGGGTATACCCATATAGCATTGACAGCAATACTTCAAGAAGGCTTTTACCTTTTCAAGGGCAGTTAAGGATAGGGAATAAGGGCAGGCATCCAAATCCTGCAAAAGAATCTAAAAATGAAATCAGTGAATGCTGTTGCACCATACTTGTGAAGAAGGGAACACCAATACACAATAACTGTGGCCCTCCAGTACCACTAGTTCTAGAGAATAGGGTAAGTTAAAGGAAACTTTGCTGGCCCTCCATCCTGCTAACTGGGGGGAGGCCTGCTCGAGGCACTTCAGCGTTAGCTGGGATATGGGAGTGTGATTGTTGTCAGGAGGATCCCAGGAGCAGGAGAATCGACATTTTGGGCATAAGGCCTTCATCAGGAATGTGGGGGAAGGCCCAAGGAGACTGAGATAAATAGGAGGGGCTTGGCCCTGGGGAAGGGTGGTTTGGAAGGTGATAGGTAGATGAAAGTGGTGGTTATGGTGATAGGTCAGAGGGGAGGGTGGAGCGGATAGGTGGGAAAGAAGATAGACAGGTTGGACAGGTCATGAGGGTGATGCTGAGATGGAGGGTTGGATCTGAGATGAGGTAGGGAAAGGGCAGATGAGGAAACTGGAGAAATCAATGTTGATACCATGTGGTTGGAGGGTCCCAAGCTGGAAGATGAGGCGTTCTTCCTCCAGGCGTTGAGAGGAGGCCCAGGGTTCGCATTTCCTTGTCGGAGGGAGAGCTGAAGTGGCCGGCCACAGGGTGGTGGGTTTGTTTAGTGCATGTGTTCCTGAAATGTTCAATGAGTTGCCGTCCTGTCTCCCCAATCTAGAGGAGATCCCATCGAGAGCAAAAGACACAGTAGATGAGATTTTGGATATGCAGGACAATCTCTGCTGAATGTGGAAGGATCCTTTTGGAGCCATGGACAAAGGTGAGGTGGGGAGGTGTGGCCATAGGTTTTAAACCTCATGCAGCAGCAAGGGAAGGTGCTAGGAGTGGTGGGTGGGTTGGTGGGGGGGCGTGGACCTAACAAGAGAGTTGCGGAGGAAATTGTCTCTGCAGAATGAAGATCCCAATGGCTTTGCTCAATTTGTGCTGAAAATGTGTTGCTGGAAAAGCACAGCAGGTCAGGCAGCATCCAAGGAGCAGGAGAATCGACGTTTTGGGCATGAGCCCTTCTTCAGGCTTATGCCTGAAACGTCGATTCTCCTGCTCCTTGGATGCTGCCTGACCTGCGCTTTTCCAGCAACACATTTTCAGCTCTGATCTCCAGCATCTGCAGTCCTCACTTTCTCCTTGCTCAATTTGTGCCCAAGTTGGTACTTAATTGCTGTTAAATTGGCAACACACTGCTGGCAAATGGATAGCCAGTCTCAGTCTGACATTGCCTCCGGCTGGATCTCTGAAAGGCAGAAAGCATGCTAGGTAGACAACCTTTCAAAACTTTCTCCGAGCTCCAAAGCCACGCCTGCAGGGCTGATAAGATTCTGGGTATTATTCTGCAGTTTATTCTTGTGATTGGCTGAATCTTGCAATGTTAATTCAGGACACTATAGGTGGTTTAGCTACTGAAAGAGAGGCTAATTGGCTCATATTTTGGTTTGATATCAGAGGCTGTATCATCCACGAGGCTGCGGAGTCCCTTTTCCAGTAAATTGATAAATTCTGCAGGAATCGTGTTTAACTGATCCTCAGATGGATTGCCTGCTGAAGTTACACGGTCTCATTCCTAGACATTGATGATGAGGATTTATCTATAATGAAGTTTGTGTTTCCTGTGTACTTTAAAAGATACAATCAGACACAAAGACATTAATGGTGGGGATTATCTATAATGAAGTTCTCATTTCCTGTGTACTTTAAACAGTACGATCAAACACAATAAAAGTTATATTGCTAATCCTTTATTTGACTGCACACAGTAGTTCAGAGATATTATTGCAGTCAACAGAAGCGGGAGCCTATGTCCTTGTAGGTCTCTCACAATTTGGAAGGAGTTGCATATCGTCAATCTTAATTCAGAGAAGTGGTTGCTTGAGAGCTTTGACTGTTGATTAATAGAATCCGTTATGATGTGTTCCTGCTGAGCATTCTGTACGTAATGCCCTTGTGGTACAATGTCAGTTATTCCTAACTCATATAATATTCTTTAGTATTTATTCCATGCTGTGCTGAAATTTAGTTCTCATCAGGTTCATAAAAAGATGAAGGAGCCAAGTCATGAGCTATTTGCATTTAATTTGTTTGAGCATTAGCTGCTGATATTCGGTTTCGTTCTCGTGTTTGACATTGGAATCTCATCCGTTCCTAACTGGGGGCCTTACTTTGGTTCATCACAACCTAAAGTACTCAGTATTTGAAATCCTTCGAGCATGTGACTTTAAGGGGGCATTTGTTTTATTTTTCTCCAATAAGAGACCACTCTGCGCCAGTTTACAAAGAGAGCAAAAAGTAAATTGTTGACCTCAGTTACACCAGAGTGCTTACCCTCCAGGGAAGCTCAAATATGTGAATAGGAGGGATGTATTGACATTACTGTTTCGCTTTTACTCTCATGCCTATTTGAAAGCGTAACAGGAAGAGCATTCCCAGTCAGATGTTCTGAGAGGGGTTAGAATGGCATTGGCGGGATCCTGAATATGTGTTTTCTTTTCTAAGCGGGATCAAGATTGTAGCTGAAGGCTCGCTGCTGTTGTTTCGAATACCTGCAACCAGCAAACATTACTGTGTGCAAGGTGCTTCAGAACCCTGGAGCCACTTTGCGTTGAGGTCACAGAGCTGCACGTCACTAATCATAAATTGCACAGTATGGATGGAGTTAAACCACACTGGACCGGATTACACTAGAGTGGACATTTAGACAGAACTTGAGAGCTGTTCGGGGACGGCACGGTGGCTCAGTGGTTAGCATTGCTGCCTCACAGCGCCAGGGACTCGCGTTCGATTCCTGCCTCGGCCGACTGTCTGTTTTGAGTTTGCGTGGGTTTCCTCCGGGTGCTCCGGTTTCCTCCCACAGTCCAAAGATGTGCAGGTTAGGTGAATTGGCCATACTAAATTGCCCATAGTGTTAGGTGCATTAGTCAGAGGGAAATGGGTCTGGGTGGGTTACTCTTCGGAGGGTCGGTGTGGACTTGTTGGGCTGAAGGGCCTGTTTCCATACTGCAGGGAATCTAATCTAATCTATCCACAAAAGAAGGGAAAGGGAATAATCCATTTGACCCCTGATTCAACACGCCACACTCCGTTGCTGCCCTTTTCCCATAACCCTTGATTCCCATTTTGATCAAGAATCTATCTCAACCATTAATACACACAAGTAGTTCCAAAGACACACAACCCTCCGAGGGAAGAAATTCCTCCTCATTTCGGTCTTAAGTAGGACACCCCTTTATTCTGAGATTATGCCCTCTGGTCCAAGACTCCCCCATGATGCAAAACATCCTTGTCATCCTTTACCTTAACAATCATATATATTTCAATGAGATCACCTCTCATTCTTCTAAACCCATGTGAATAGAGTCCCAACCTGTTTAGTTCCTGAGACAATCCCTCCATACTAGGTGAACCTTTTCTAAATTACATCCAATTAAATTATATCATTTCTTAAAGAAGGTGACAAAAACTGCTGCCAGTTCTCCAGATATGGTCTTGCCAGCGCCCTTGCAGTTACAGCAAAAATTAACTACTCGTACACTCCAACCTCCCTTGAAATAAGGAGCAACATACCGTTAGCCTTCCTGATTACCTGTTGGCTTATGTGCTGGCTTTCTATGTTTTATGTTGCAGTTTTCTGCAGTTTTCCTCCATTTAAATAAGCACATGAATATGAACACACGGAGGAGGAAGTTTAGTCATTCCCTAGTGTAACTATAAGGTTGGAGCCACCATGCATGATAGTGTTTAGTATTAATGTATCAGAAATACAGTTATTCTGAAGTTTAAATCCAAACACAACTCTTCTCAAACAGTCTGTCTTGAACCCAAACTCGATATATGGTGTCAAACCACATGATAAAAGGCTTGCCGCTGCTGCAGGGAGCTGGATTTCTCCTCATGGTTCGAGGTGCAATGATTGAATGTGAAATGGAGGCAGGACATCAATAAGGGAAGGTCAGGTAGAGTTCACTTCAAGAGCACTCCCCTTAGTTTAAGGAGTTAGGGAATGGGAGATCCAGCTCTTAATTTTCATTTATCGTTATTAGTGCTGCCTTCCCCTCAAGGATTCTTGGCAATGTGGAAGAACAGAGGGATCTGGGTGTGCAAGTGCATAGATCCCTCAAAGTTGCCACCCAAGTGGATAGGATTGTTAAGAAAGCATATGGTGTTTTGGCTTTCATTAAGGGGGGTATCGAGTTTAAGAACCGCAAGGTTTTGCTGCAGTTCTACAAGTCCCTGGTGAGACCACACTTGGAATATTGTGTCCGGGTCTGGTCGCCCTACTATAGGAACGATACAGAGGCTTTGGAGAGGGTGCAAAGAAGGTTTACCAAGATGCTGCCTGGACTGGAGGGCTTGTCTTATGAAGGAAGGTTGAATGAGCTTTGACTTTTCTCTCTGGAGAGAAGGGGGAAGAGAGGAGACCTGATTGAGGTGTATAAAATAATAAGAGGAATAGATAGTCAATAGCCAGAGACTTTTCCCCAGGGCAGGATTGACTGGTACGAGAAGTCATAGTTTGAAAATATTAAGAGAAAGGTATAAAGGAGATGTCAGAGGTAGGTTCTTTATGCAGAGAGTTGTGAATGCATGGAATGCGTTGCCAGCGGTGGTGGTGGAAGCAGAGTCATTGAGGACATTTAAGTTACTGCTGGACATGCACATGGATAGCAGTGAGTTGATGGGTGCGTAGGTGAAGTTACTATATTTTACATTTGTATTAAATCTCGGCACAACATCATGGGCCAAAGGGCCTGTTCTGTGCTGTACTGTTCTATGTTCTATGTTCAACAGTTAGTCAGTTATGACCCTTTTTTTTTTTATAGATTGGGCAGATTTGATTTGGCTTTCTGACAGGCTGATATTAAGTGCTTAGTCTTATCCTCCAAAAATTGTTTGGCATTTTTGTTACTTTGTCCACTGCGATGCTCGTCAGTCCACAACATTGCTTCCATTATGAAGAGTTGCAGAAACCAAGATTATTATGCTTGTCATGCAGAGCACTGATCGGTCTTGATAGCTATTTATTTATTTTGGTGCAAGGACCACAGCCAAACCAGCGATTATGCAGCAGATAAACAATAAGTGAATCATCTTGAAAAGAAAAAAACCTAGGGGATGTGATTCCTTTCCCAAAAACTTCAGTCTATTTCCATTGATAACTTAAGCAAGGCTATGGTATTTACCCAAAGTTGCTGTTTACTTTACTAGAATGATATAACAACATAATGTAAGAAACACTAAATGCTAAATTGAGGATCCTCCACTTCAAAACTCTGCCTATGCAGGATTTATGAGCTTTGGTAAAAACAGATTAGTTTTGATTGAATGTTAGGTCATAGAAAAGCCACACAACAGCATAGGTCCTGGGGATTTCTGCAAAAAGGAAGTATCTATTTTACTGTGCAGAGCAGACCATTTATCATTGCGTCTCTTCGAAGCTCTCAAAAGAGGAAATTCTTTAGGCTAACTTGGAATGGAGTCACAGATAATAATGTTGTTCTGAAAAACAACTAGAAAACTAATTGGAAGAGGAGAGATATTTTGGCATGAAATCTGTGTATTCATCCAATAAAGAGATGGTTGACATCTTGCTTACATCATCATGATCTAAAAGAGATCCAAGTCATATAGCCTTACAGATATATAGCACGCAAACAGACCCTTCAGTCCAACTCATCCGTGCTGACCAGACATCCCAACCTAATCTAGTCCCATTTGCCAGCACTTGGCCCATATCCTCGAAACCCTTCATATTCATATACCCATCCAGATGCCTTTTAAATGTTGCAGTTTTACCAGCCTCAACCAATTCCTCTGGCAGGCAGCTCATTCCATACACATACACCCTCTGCATTAAAAAAGTTGCCCCTTAGGTCTCTTTTATATCTTTCCCTTCTCACCCGAAACCTATGCCCTCTAGTTCTGGACTCCCACACCCCAGAGAAAAGACTTGGTCTATTTATTCTATCAATGCCCCTCATGATTTTATAAACCTCTATAATATCACCCCTCAGCCTTCGACGATCCAGGGAAAACAGCTCCAGCCTATTCAGCCTCTCCTTGTATCTCAAATCATCCAACCCTGGCAACATCCTTGTAAATCTTTTCTGAACGTTTTCAATTTTCACAACATCCTTTCGATGGGAAGGAGACCAGAATTGCATGCAATATTCCAAAAGTGACCTAACCAACATCCTGTACAGCAGCAACATAACCTTCCAACTCATATAATTGGTGCTCTGGCCAATAAAGGAAAGCATATTAGACGCCTTCTTAATTATCCTATCTACCTGCGACTCTACGTTCAAGGAGCTATGAACCTGTGCTCCAAAGTCTCTTTCTTCAGCAACACTCACTAGGACCTTACCATTAAGCCATGACTGTAGTGTAAGAATCCATCTGCTGACAAATCTCCAATTTAATTGAGTTAGAGTTTTTACATTTCTTTCATGGGATGTGCGCCTTCATTGGTTGGGGCAGTCTTTATTGCCCGCCCTGAACTGCCCTTAGGGAGATGCTGATGAGCTGCCAGATTAAACCACTGTAGTCTTTGTAGTATAGATACACCCACAGTGCTATCAGGGAAGGACTTCCAGGGCTTTTTCATCTTCTTGGAAACAAGATTAAAGCAGATTTTGTTAAAAGATAGCAGATTTGTAAATAAACTTCCTGATTTTGACAAGTATTAATTTCCCCTAAAGTTCTGTCTTAAAGGAATATCTGGAGTCCGAGAAATCCCCTTGTTTGCCACAGAGCTGTAAGAGTTGCTCCATATGTGTCAGTATATTGTAGTCATTCTTACAGACAGTTTTTGTTTAAAATCCTATGTCACTTTGACCAAATAGATGCCTCAACCTATGAGCCTCATCACTTGGTTTTATAAGGGCATAAGGCAGCAACTGAAACTCTGCCCTAAGTAATGTGGAAGGGCACCCAGAGGAATTGCAGTAGCCTTTTGAGACTCATTTCTGCACAGAGACTCATTGTTAGCATAAGTATTACACACATTGGTCATTATTGATATGCCATTTAATCCTGTTACAAGTAATTCAGCTTCTTTAATGATTGCCCAAGACAGATTCAACCAATAAAGCCATTATTTTAGTGAATAGGTTGGTTGTTCCTGTTTCAATCAACAGCTTGTCACATTTCCTGTCTCTTGTATTTTTTGAAAATGACATTGTAATAAGTTGGAATGCCTTCAGTTTTTATGGACATTGTGAAGCTTTAATTTATAGATGTGGAAACGCTTGTAGATTTAAATAGAGTGGAATAGAACCAGTTGAGTTTGTCTGAATGAAGTATTTGAGGAAGATTTCAGAAAACTTCCTTGCGATAACCTTTCTGGGTTTGCAGGTTGGCTCTAAAAGACCTCAGAGGAGACAATGAGCATTGTACTTAGTTACTTTAAATTTCTGGTACACTTTCTACATAATTAGCAAAAGTAAAGTTCAATGCCTTTGATATTCATTGTTATCAAGTACCACTTACAGGGTCATGCAAAATGAGACGAGCGAGTTTTGAGAAGATTTGTAGCTCAGGTTGAGGTTCTGGATGTAGGTTTGCTCACTGAGATGGAAGGTTCATTTTCGGACATTTCGTCACCATACTAGGTAACATCTTCAATGAGCCTCCGGACGAAGCACTGCTGGTGTTTCCTGCTTTCTATTTATATGTTTGGGTTTCCTTCGGTTGGTGATGTCATTTTTGTGGTGATGTCATTTCTTGTGGTGATGTCATTTCCTGTTCTTTTTCTCAGGGGGTGGTAAATGGGATCCAAGTCATTGGCTAGTTGATGTTCATGTATCCTGGTGGCTAGATTTCTGCGTATTTGTGCAATGTAGTGTTTGTTACAGTTCTTGCTAATGTCATTTACAAAAAATTCTGTGCACGAACTGTAACAAACATTACATTGGACAAACTTGCAGAAAACTAGCTACTACAGTACATGAACATCAACCAGCCATACAACGACATGACCCTCTCATTAGTATTTTTATATACAGATAAGGAAGGACACCACTTCGACTGGGACAACACATCCATCCTAGGACAAGCCAAACAGAGACATGCACAAGAATTCCTAGAAGCATGGCATTCCAACCAGAACTCTATTAACAAACACGGTGACTTGGATCCCATTTACCACTCCCTGAGAAAAAGAACAGGAAATGATCTCACCATAAGAAATGATGTCACTACAGGAAATGGTATCACCAACCCAAGGAAACTCAAACATATAAATAGAAAGCAGGAAAAACCAGCAGTGCTTCGTCCGGAGGCTTGCTGAAGATATTACCTAGTATGGTGACGAAACATCTGAAAATGAACCTTCCAACTCAGCGAGCAAACCTACATCCAAAATGAGACTGTCTCTGTTGTGCTAGGAGAGAATAAGTACTGAAGATGCTGGAGATGAGAGTTGAGAGTGTGGTGCTGGAAAGACACTGCAGGTCAGACAGCATCCGAGGAGCAGGAGAATTGATGTTTCAGGCATAAGTCCTTCAGGAATGTCCTGTTGAAGGGCTTATACCCGGAACATCGATTCTTCTGCTCCTCAGATGCTGCCTGACCTGCTGTCTCTGTTGTGCCTCAGAAAATAAATCAGTTAATGAATGTGAAACTCCCTGTCTTATAATAACCTATAACTCATTCAATAGGTTGCTTTAGAATATCCTTATGCATTTGTGTGCCAGATTGTAAGCAGTTCTGTGTCTTGCTACATGTGCTGTGACCTGTACCTTACAGGTATATGTCTCTTCAAGGCTCGTGTGTTCTGGTGTGGATGAGAGTAACCAACCTCTAGTCCAACTAGAGGTAAAGAACTAAAATCTTGTAGCAAAGAGGGTCGAGCTTACTGCATTTCTGCAGGCATTTACATTATTACGGAGACTTAAGAGGACCTGGTCTTAGATCTGACTCCTTAAAGATTCTGAGGCACAGTCCCCACCAACCCTCATCCATTTCTTTATTCATTCACAAGGTGCAGGTGTCTCTGGCTAGGCCAGTATTTATTCCCATCCCTAATTGCCCAGAGGGCAGTTAAGAGTAAATCACATTGCTGTGGGTTTGGAGTCACATGTAGGTCAGATGAGGCAAGGATGACAGTTTCCTTCCCTGAAGGACATCAGTAAAGCAGATGGGTTTTACCAACAATAGATTCATGGTCATTGTTAGACTTTTAATTCCAGATTTTTATAGAATTCAAATTCCACCATTTGCTGTGGTGGGATTCAAACTCAGGTCCTCAGAACTTTACTTGGGTGTCTGGATTAATAGTCCAGCAATATTACCACTAGGCCATCACCTCACATTGGGTGATGCTTGTGATACTGAATCAACATTAACCCTCTCAGACCCAAATACAGCAGGTAGAACACTTTAGGAAGGATACCTTGATTTTGAAGGGAATGCATCTTTGATTTTCTCGAATGATATATTGTCTCCAAGGGTTAAGCCATGGGGAGAGATTAAGGAAACTAAAATTCCATTACCTGGTGTTTAATGGGTTGAGGAATGGTCTAATTGACATTTTCAAGATATTAACAGGACCAATGGGTAGACAGAGAAAGCTTTTTTGCTGATTGGTGGAGAGTCTAAGTCCAAGGAGCACAGATGAGAAAATAAAACCCAAACGTTCAGGAGTGAAATTGAGAAACTCTTCTCATGCAAGTAGCAGTTAAAGTAGTGGAACTTTAACAAACTGCAATAAAAAAAGATTTTAAGGCACTTAGCCCAAAAGGAATTAGGTCACAAATCAGCCACGATCTCATTGAATATCAGAACATGCACAAGGAGCTGTTTTTCGTTCTCTTGTTCCCATGATCCTGTATTCTTCCTCCATAAACTAGCTTGCTTGAATTTCCAATACCGTGTCAGAGTTAAAAGTGCACTGTTAGTGATTTTGGTCAGTGGTGCATTCGTTTCCTGAAGAAATAGCCCAAATGGGAATTGGTATCTTGATGTGAATTTGAAGAAATATTGCCTAAGATGTATTTTTAGGGTGGAGTCTTCTGCCCACACTGGCACTGAGCTCAGAGGCAAGGAGGATATGTATGTAGGTGGGAAATCTCTGGGAAAGACCCATGCTGGACTCCTCACGCCTACTTGATTATGTTTGGTTCTACCGCCCTTAAGGAAAAACAGTAAAATTTGCAAATGACATATTCTGGTCCAATTGGTTTTTTATACCTCAGAATGGTGCGCCAGTACGACCAATATGTTCATTTCAAGTATGACTATTTTTCAGTGATTTATCCTTCTGTGTGGCCATCCTAACAAGGCAGCATGGGTCTCTAGCTGGCTTTGCAGGCAGCAGGTGAGACATTCCGATGCCTTAACAAGATTCATCTGTAGAATGCATGTGCCTGTAGCTCTGTACAAATAACTATAACAGATTCAGCACTGGAGGGTACTGCCATTTGCAATCCTGTTGTAGCTGATTGATTGTGGCCTGCAGCGATTTAACCCCTATCTAGGAATAATCCAGGTAGATTAATGCTCTTTTTTAACATTTCATAGAATGGAATCATAGAATCCGTACAGTATGGAAACAGGTCATTTGGCCCAACAAGGTAAAAACAATGACTGCAGATGCTGGAAACCAGATTCTGGATCAGTGGTGCTGGAAGAGCACAGCAATTCAGGCAGCATCCGAGGACAGGCAAAATCGACATTTCGGGCAAAAGCCCTTCATCAGGAATACCTGATGAAGGGCTTTTGCCCGAAACGTCGATTTTGCCTGTCCTCGGATGCTGCCTGAATTGCTGTGCTCTTCCAGCATCACTGATCCAGAATTTGGCCCAACAAGTCCACACCAACCCTCTGAAGAATAACCCACCCAGACCCATTTCCCTATCCTACTACTCTACACTTACCCCTTCTAATGGACCTAATGTACACATCCCTGAACACTACGGGCAATTTAGCATGGCCAATTCACCTAATCTGCACATTTTTGGATTGTGGGAGGAAGCGTAGCACCCAGAGAAAGCCCACGCAGACACACGGACTACACACTAGTCCCTGTAGATCTCATGTCAAGGTATATCACTCATAAATTTGTAATTCAGCACACTTCGCAGTTCTCCATTGTAATCACAAAAAAAGAGATACAGGGAGCAAATTGTCCTACCATATCATTAATCTGGTTATCAGATTCCGTACAGTGTGGAAACAGGCCCTTCAGCCCAACAAGTCCACACTGACCCTCCAAAGGGTAACTCACCCAGACCCATTCCCCTGACTAGTAGACCTAACCTACACATCCCTGAACACTGTGGACAATTTAGCATGGCCAATTCACCTAACCTGCCCATCTTTGGATTGTGGGAGGAAACTGGCGCACCCGGAGGAAACCCATGCAGAACGTGCGAACTCAACAGTTGCCCTAGGCTGGAATCAAACCCAGGTCCCTAGTGCTGTGCGGCAGCAGTGCTAACCACTGAGCCACCATGCCGCCCAAATTTTTTTTATTGGATTGTCAGTACTGCTATATTTATGTAATTAATAGCTGGTTGTATGTTAATAAGTCAATTTACACTGATGAGTTTAATGTAATACTGGTTCTTGAGCAGTTTCCTTCAATACTCATATTGCACTCATTTTCCCCAAAGTGTCTTGCAACATTTGCACAGTTGAATATCGTGTGTACTTTTGCCTGGATGTTTTGAACAGGAGCGGTGTAACTCAATCCAGAAGCTGGACTTCTCCCTGTCAACTTGCAAGTTTGTTTTTCTACTTCTTGACTCAAGGTATGGGAAGGAGGGAAGGACAATCACAGAAGGTCGATACTTCAGTAATGGTGCACCCTGTTTTGCCAACGGGTTGCATCATTCACTCCCTGTGCACAGATTTACTCTCACAATCCTATGCATAAACTCTAAAATTTATAGGAGATATTTCAGACACTGTCAAAGGAGCTGACAAATTTTCTTTACCAGAGAGAATTTTGGGACATGGTGTTGGGGGGAATACAGATTGAGTTTAATGTATAATTTTTATTTACCTTTTTAATGGATGATCCCTAATCATAGATTATTGTTGAAAAGAGAAATAGCTTTTCTTTCTCACACTCATCAGGACAGATGCAAGAGCTCCAAATTTCAAATTACTGCAGGAGTTTATAGTACAGGAGAAAGAGGGTGTTGGTTAGAGTGGAGTGGAGAAAACAACTGGCAACCATAGGCTCAAAAAAGGCACAAGTCTTGAACATGTTGTTTTCGCTTGCGGAGAATGGTTTCCTACTTATGAATGTATCCCGCCTCTAGCTTGTGTAGATAAGACACATCACACACTTAACTGATGATGTGAAATTGACTGTATCTGTAGTTATTAAGATTGTAAAGCAAATTAAATTGTTAAGTTGCAGAATTGCACACAACAGCATATGTTTTGTTTTAGCTTTTGCAAGCCTGGGCTAGTTGAATATACTTCGCACTTTGCCTGTTACAAACAGCCAAAACAACATGCCATTTGAGTCAATCAACTATTCTCTGAACTATACTGCCGTATTTACCTGGCATCGAAACCAGCCTTCATTTACAAAACTCAAAACAAAGTGTCTGTTGTGGGCAGCACAGTGGTTAGCACTGCTGCTTCACAGCGCCAGGGACCTGGGTTCAATTCCAGCCTTGGGCAACTGTCTGAGTGGAGTTTGCCCATTCTCCTCGTGTCCATGTGGGTTACCTCCCATAATCCAAAGATGTGCAGGTTGGATGAATTGGCCTTGCTAAATTCCCATAGTGTTCAGGGGTGTGAATATAAGAGGTAAATGTAGAGTGATAGGATAGTGGAGTGGGTCTGGGTGGGTTACTCTTCAGAGGGTTGGTGTGGACTTGATGGGCTGAAGGGATTCTATATTCCATATAAATACAATTCTTTAATTGGGCAGCAGGATTCGAGTTCTGTACTACCAAGTGATGAATAGTGGATTAGTGAATCACCAAAGAAAACAAAATAAATGCATCAAAATAAATACAACATTGTGGAATGTTAAACCTTTTTGATTTATTTGATTTGATTTATTATTGTCACGTACCTAGGTACAATGAAAATGTCCGTACAGAACAGGCAGATCATACCATACAAAGATCATAGGGTGATTGAATAGTGCGAGGAATACAAAGTTACGGCTGCAAAGAAGGTGTACAACATTAGATTTGAAATTTGAGAGCTCCTTTCAGAAGTTTAAATAACAGCAGGGAAAAACCTGTTCTTGAACCTGTCGTTATTTGTTTATGCTGCATTGAAATAATTGTGTCCCAAAGCGTTACAGGGATCCTGGTTCTCATTGCTTTATTTGAACAAAATCCTTTAGCAATACTTTCTTGACAAACCTGAGAAGATTTGAGTCAGCCTCAGATCCTGGATTCTAAATGACCGTCACTGTGAACATTTCACTGACTTCCTCCTATATCAAAGGATGAATGAAGCATGTTTACTCTGCATCACAGTTATAAAATAGAGGTGGTATTTTCATTAAACTCAAGGCATCAGTGAAGGCATGATATATTGGCATCAGCAGTTATACAGCACACATTATCCCATTGACAGGATAAAGTTACTTGGCCTGATTAGCACCACCCTTATAACAGCGCACGTTCTGTGTTTGTAATATGTAGCTCTGAGTTGTTTCAGGTTCAAGAATAATCATGAATGTAAAACAGATGAGAAAGCACAGTCTGTTTTCATTCAGTTATTTACCTGTGCCATTGCTTTATTTTATTATTGTAACAAAGGATGTGGTCATCACTGGCTTAGCCAGCAATTATTGCCCATCCCTAATTGCTGTGGGTCTGGAGTCACATGTAGGCCATGTTAGATTTATACCCTAAAGGATATTAGCGAACTAGATGGGTTTTTATGATAACAGACAATAATTACAGGGACCCTGTTAGATATGTTTTTTAAGGGCCGAGAGTGTGGTGCTGGAAAAGCATAGCAGGTCAGACAACGTCCGAGGAGCAGGAGAATCGCCATTTCAGGCAAAAGCCCTTCACTTTTGCCTAGATATGTTTTTTAAGTCTAGATTTTTATTGAATTCAGATTTCTCCATCTTCCATGTAGGGATTCATATCCATGTGCCCAGAACATGAGTCTGGAAATCTGTATTAATGGTTCAGAGACAATGCCACCAGGTCCTGACTCCTCCCAAACACATCTGCTTGTCCCAGAAATTAGCCCACAGTTAGCACTGATGTCCATAAAAACTTATCTTTTCTATATTTTCAATCAAGCTGGCTTAAGTAAAGAAATTTCATTTTGCCCTACCAGAATTCCTATGCCATTAATAAACTGGGATTTCTTATGGTGTGATAATGGACCACCACTATTGAAAAGTGAATGTGGCTATTTGCTTTTGTGTAACATGGGAATAGTTTGCTTCCATAAACCCTTTTGGTATTGCATGACTTTACAAGCCTCAAAAGCTATCTGTAAGTGTTAAGTGGTTTGCATGCCATCTCAATGCATGATGTAAACATTGGAGTGGTGTGCAAAGTTCTAGAGCATTTCTTTTTTAAACTACCATTTTAAGCTTTATTCTCGCCTCCTTGCAGTGGATCATTTCCCAGTAGAATGGGAAGTAATTTGGATTTTTTGCCATTTTCACTTCTGATCTGGCACAAGCAACACATGACAGCTGCTGCAACACTGCCTGGACTCCGCACTGCACATTTCCTGCACTGTAACGGCCAAGCCTCAAAGCTCACTGGGCAGAGCTTTCAGAATGTCATACAGTTATAACATAATGGCCATTTCGTCCACATTGTCTATACTGACTCTCTGAAGGAGCTATCCAATTATTCTCACTGACTTGCTATGGAATCCCAAATTGCTTTGTTAGAAAAGAGGTTCCCTCTGCTGAATTTCAGCAATGTAATGGTAGTCTAAATAGCTATTGACACGAGCATAACTCAGATTGCAAAAGCAGCTTCCTGTTTTGCATCAGGTTTTGTGACTTGCTGCTGAGACCAGCATTTCATAATATTCAGTGTCAAGGCTCCCAAGGGTGGCTAGACCATTTGATTGAGGTTTAATGGAGGACTGCTGCTTTAGGTCATGGGGAAGGAGGAAAGAGTAGACAAAAATGATGGGTCACTAAGAAAGACTGATGTATTTTCCCCCTGCATGGTTATTGATAGATTAGATTAGATTCCCTACAGTGTGGAAACAGGCCCTTCGGCCCAACAAGTCCACACCAACCCTCCGAAGAGCAACCCACCCAGACCCATTCCCCTACACCTAACACTATGGGCAATTTAGCATGGCCAGTTAACCTGACCTGCACATCGTTTGGACTGTGGGAGGAAACCGGAGCACCGGAGGAAACTCACTCAGACACTGGGAGAATGTGCAAACTCCACACAGGCAGTTGCCCAAGGCTACTGAAACCGGGTCCCTGGGTAATAAGGGGATCAAATGAACAAAGTGTGCCCTGCAGACTGGATTTTCAGAATTAGGCTCATTGCTGTTTCTAATTTCCAAATGAACTATAAGGACCTAAGAAAAATGTTACAGTGTTAGTGTACAAGGTGCAACAGGAGCTGTTAATAATTGTGCTTTTATGCGAAGTAGATGTTTAGTTCATTTTAAAAAACAAATCCTGATGTTATATTGTTAAATTAATATTAAATTATTTGTTAAGTGCCAGGGTGCAACATTCACTATTGCACTGATGTCTTGTGATAAGAACAAATCAATGGGTGGAATTTTCCACTCCTGGAGGAACGAGTCAGATGGCAGGATGGACAAGTAGTTGGGTGGGTTGGCATAGTGAGATAACTACTCTTCCCACCATCACTGCGATCACAATCTACGCAATAAGAAGCTTCCCTGACCTGCCACCAGATAATGTCGTTAAGTAATCAATTAGTGGCCTCTTCAGGGTTTCCACCCAACACCGGCCTGATTGCCTACTTTCCTGGCAAAGCCAAAAGTGGCTGCTTTCCAAACAGGGATGCCAGATTGGCCGCTTTGCCAGGTCGTTGTCCCATCTAATTGTCCCAATCTGGGTCACGCAGGACATTGTTTAGGAGCAAGAGGGTCGCTGCTGAAAGCTACCCTCCTGGCTTTGCCTTTGACCTCCAAATCCCAGTGCCGCTTTCCCTCTGACCCTCTTTCATGTTTTCCCCCTGCCATGCCCACCAGATAAAAAACACTTTCGTTCTTGCCAGGCAGGTCTTCATGACTGCACAGCCTGAGCTTCTAGTGACATTCTCCAGCTCCCAGTGGTTGACAGCCTCTGACTAGCTGGCTGGCTTCAAATAAAGCAGGATTTGAGAGGCATAGCACTCGGCCAGCCAACAAATCCTGCCGGATGGAACTGAAGTGCCAATAGGATGGTTTTGTTGCTGCTAGAAGCAGGGGGCTAGTTACCATCAATGATAATTGCCAATGCACAGTGAAAGAAGCACAAATTCGAGCCCACTCCATTAGTCCAGTCACCACTTGACGAGCAGCAAGATGAAAGTCCAGCATTTTGTATCTATTTGATAGGAATGAAACGGCATAGCATCTAAGAATCTTTCTGACAAGATTAATACAGATATTTTAATGAATATACAAATAGTCTGCAATTGTACCTATTAGTCTAAGTAGAGGATTTTATTTTAACTTAAGTAGTTTGTACTTCATTGTCTCCACAAAATTAAAATTGTGAATAAGTAAAGCTATCAGTGATGTGACTTATGATGTCCAAAACCCCAGTTGTTGTGTTAATATATTTCAAACCATGAACATTAAATCCCAAAATTTAAATGGTTTTATAGTGCTTTTCATTGCATGTCATTAAATTTACAGTGCAGTTTCACACTGTTGTCTTGCTTCTGATCTAAGTGTATGAATACAGTTTGGTTTGGCACCTTATGACACAACTGCTATTGAAAAATGGAGCAGCTATAGCTGTTGCTACTGAGCAAAGCAGGGATGGCAGTCTGTTTGCTACTTCTCTTATATTGTATGCTGTTTCCTATCCATCAAAGTTATGTATGTTCTCCTTCTATGCGGTTAAAATCATCAAGTTTGACCCCACAGTCATTTCCATGTCCCTCCAGGATTGTGACTTGTCTCACAAGATTCTTTCATTACTCTGCAAAATGAATGAGAGTTTTGCATGAGTTAAAATCCTACCCCTTTTTTTTTTGGTCAGAAATCTTGCTCAAAGCACCCATCCAATGTTGATAGCAGTGCACAGACCAGTTCCCTGGAGAGTGACTTCATTAGACTAATACCCTGCTCTCACACTTCTTGCAAAGCCTTGCACCCAGTTGCAACATTAAAAACATGTGCCTGATGTTGGGGTGGTGGATGGAAGTAGTTTCACATATTTGCTACACTGATCCAGAGTTAGCTGATTTCTGCCCTCCAAGATCGCCTCCCACTTGATTCATGTATCAATACATATTGATTTCTTAGTTATTTCATGGGTCTCAGAGGATCACTCGTGTTTTAATAACTACTGTTCTTTAACTTGACGATAAATGGACGTCAATAAATAGATATTCTTTCAAGCTTTCACAATATTAGATCCTGTCATGACAAATGATGTATTTAAGTTGTAGGGAGAGCCTTGAATTTGTTCCGCTGGTTCAGGAAAAGAATAAGCATAGTGACTACACCTGACGAAGGGGCAGCACTCCGAAAAATTGTGGTTTTAAATACACCTGTTGGACTATAACCTGGTTTCTTGTGACTTCTGACTTTGAGGTAGTAGGTATTAATTTTTCAAGCATCATTAAATTCTGAAAAGTTTCTGTTGACTGTAAAGTAGAAAATTTAACCACTCTATTCAAAAAAGGAAGGAGGCAGAAAATGGGAAATTGTGGGCCAGTTAGTTTGACATCTGTCATGGGAAACATATTAAGAATTATCATTAAAGAGACTACAATTCGGTATTTCCAAAACTCCAGGGTAATTGGGAAAGAGTCAGTATGATTATATAAAAGGGAAATTGTGTTTAACCAATTTATTAGAACTTCTGAAGGAGTAACATGTGCTGTGAATAAAGTGTGGCTGGTTGAATTTGCAGAAGGCATTTGACGAGGCTGTTGCACAAAGTAGGATCTTAAGGATGGATTAACATGGCTAGAAGATTGGCTGGCAGAAAACAGAAAGTATGCATAAATGAGTCTTTTTCAGATTGTCATTCATACAGGCCTTTGCTGAGGCTGCAACTTTTACCAATTTATCTAAGTGACTTTCATGAGGGAAATGGGAGGCATAGGATTAAGTTTCAGATGACACAAAGATCAATCGGAAAGTGTGATGTGAAGATGATATAACAAGGTTGCAGACTGATAGATTAATTGAAAGGCAAAAATATGGCAGATGGCAGAAAATGTTCAGTTATTCACTTTGGTGGGAAAGTGTAGTACTACATAAATGGAAATGCAAAATTCTGAAGTACATTGGAATCAAGGTGTTCTAGCCAGAGATACAAAAAATAGCAAGCAATTAAAATGTCTAATGAATTGCTATCCTTTATTAGGAGAGGAAGTGAACATAAAAGTAAGAAGGTTTTCCTTCAGTTACATGGCCTTGGCGAGACCACATCTTGTATGCCGTGTGAAGTTTTAGTTTCCGTATTTAAGGAAGAATGTAAATGCACCAAAAGTAGTTCAGAGGTGGTTTACTAGAATGAAAACTAGAGTGAGTGATTTGTCTTAGAAGGAAAGATCAAACAGGCTGGGCTTGTTTCCATTGGAGCGTAGAAAAGTGATCCTGAGTGGTCTTGACAGGATATACACTGAGAGTATGTTTGCTTTTCGAAATGAATCCAGAATGGTGGGGGTGGGGACTGTGTTTAAAATTAGGGTTTACCCTTTTAGGACAGAGATGAGAGGAAATCTTTACTTTCAGACAGTTGTGCAACTTTGGAACTCTTTGCCTCAGCAGGTAATAGAGACCGGAGTCTTTGGATATTTTTGAGGTGGAGGTGGATAGGTTCTTAAACAAAGACAGGGCTTATTGGAGAAATTTGACAGGTCTGGCAGCACCTGTGGAGAGAGAAATGGAGTTAATGTTTCAATTCCAGTGTGAGTCCTCTTCAAGACCACACGCATGAAACCCCTCCCCTCTCAATGTACCAAAAGGGTGATCTGTTGATATCTTGCCGTGGGGGCCACCGGTGCTGATAGGGTGGTCTGGATTGCTGCTTCACGTAGTGGGGAGATGCTGTATCGAGTATTTTACTCACCTTTGAAATGCTTTCATTATTTTCATTGCAGTGAAGCTAGCACGATGGCCTCTTCCAGTTCTATGTTAATTTCTTATTACGCTGCCAGTGGACCACTACGTTTGGTAAGCCACATGATGAAACAGTAACACTGTAATATGCAACACACCACTGCATCATTTTGGCTGCTAAGTCATAGCTAGTCTGTCTCTTTATAGTCACATTTAATAGCACACAATGAATAATATTCTTCCTTTTGAGTATATTTTTGATGGATATTATTTTTCTCTGGTTAACAACAAGGAGAAAGATCTTAAGATTTATTTGCATTCATAATGAAGTATGACATTTTGAATTCAGATATGCAAAGTGTGATGGGTTAAAATTGTTTCAGCACATAAATAATTAAATAGAGGTTGATAGACAGACAAGATAAGAAAGCATGGTGCCTTGTCTGGAACTGGGAAGTGCTGTTCTCAGAGGTAGATATGTAAATGACTCTAAGTAGCAGTACTGCATATCAGCAAATTTAAAATAATTTTTAAAATTGCTAGTTATGGCTACAAAAGTACTATGGGGAAAATAAAATTGAATGGATTCAATTTTAAGTTAGATTTATTGTGTAATATTACTAATTGTATAAGGGAACAAATGCCCTGAAAGAGCTGGCATCAATGCGATAAGCTTTGCCTGTCAGTCATTGCCTGACAGGCCGCCTACTTGCGGAACGTTTCCGAGAACACCTCCGGGACCCCCGCACCAACCAACCCAACCGCCCCGTGGCTGAACACTTTAACTCCCCCTCCTGCTCCACCAAGGACATGTAGGTCCTTGGCCTCCTCCATCGCCAGACCATAGCAACACGACACCTACCCTCACCTTAACCTGCTTCCACCTATCGTATTCCCAACGCCCCTCCCCCAAGTCCCTCCTCCCTACCTTTTATCTTAGCCTGCTTGGCAAACCGTCCTCATTCTTGAAGAAGGGCTTATGCCCGAAAAGTCGATTCTCCTGCTCCTTGGATGCTGCCTGACCTGCTGCGCTTTTCCAGCAACACATTTTTAAGCTGTCAGTCATTAAGGACTGTATCTGGAATGAGCAACTTTGAAAGGTTCTAGCTCGGTTCCATTTCAGTGCTAAGTAGAGATAGTTGAATGTAATATGTACCTCCGCTTAAGTACACCTGTGGGAACGAACTGTCATGTAACTCTGATGTAATGTAACTTGTTCTTAAGTCTGATATAATAAATGTATTCTTTTTATTGAGACTGAGCCTCACTTCGGCTGAAGACTATCTGTTGGTACCCTTCCCCAACTGTTATCAGTAATTTAGATTAATAGCAGTGAGTTGTAAGAATATTTGTAGCTTAAGTTGAGGTTCTGGATGTAAGTTTGCTCACTGAACAAGAAGATTCATCTTCAAACGTTTCGTCACCATATTCGGTAGCATCAACAGTGAGCTTCCGGTGAAGCACTGGTGGTATGACCTGCTTTCTATTTATGCGTTTAGATTTCTTTGGGTTGGTGATGTTATTTCCTGTGGTGATGTCCTTTCCTGTTCTTTTTCTCAGGGAGTGGTAAACGGGATCGAAGCCAATATGTTTATTGATAGAGTTCCGGCTTGCCATGCTTCTAGGAATTCCTGCATGTGTCTCTGTTTGGCTTGTGCTAGGATGGATGTGTTGGCGCAGTCAAAGTGATGTCCTTCCTGATCTGTAAAGATACTAGTGAGAGTGGGTTATGTCTTTTGTGGCTAGTTGATGTTCATGCATCCCGATGGCAAGTTTTCTGCCTGTTTGTCCAATGTTGTGTTTGTTATAGCTCTTGCAAGGTATTTTGTAAATGACATTAGTTTTGCTTGGTGACTCTAAGGGTCTTTCATGTTCATTAGCTGCTGTTTTAGTGTGTTGCTGGGTTTGTGGGCTACCATGATCCCAAGAGGTCTGAGTAGTCTGGCGGTAATTTCCGAGATATCTTTGATGTGGAGGAGAGTGGATAAGGTTTCTGGACATGTTTAATCTACTTGTTTGGGTTTGTTGCGAGAAAGCAGTGGACTGTGTTCATTGGGTCCCCATTCTTTTTGAATATACTGTACTGGTGATTTTCCTCTGCGCTGCAGTGTGTGGTGGCTCGTTGAAATACTGTTCTAATGCAGCTCTGTTTGTGGGTATTGGGATGATTGCTTCTGTAGTTAAGTATTTAGTGTTGTAGTTAAGTGTATGTGTTGTTTTTCTGTAGATACTGGTTTGAAGATCCCCATTGGCTGTTCGCTCCACTGCGACATCTAGGAATGACAGTTTGTTGTTGTTTTCCTCCTCTTTAGTGGATTTTATGCCAGTAAGGGTATTATTGGTGGTCTTGAAGGTTTCCTCTAATTTGTTTTGTTCAGTGATGACATCAATAATACCCTTACTGGCATAAAATTCACTAAATAGGAGGAAAATAATAACAAACTGCCATTCTTAGATGTCACATTAGAATCAATAGTCAATGGGGAACAGCGTCAACACAAAAACAACATATACGGACCAAATATTGAACTACAGAAGTAATCATCCCAACACCCACAAATGGAGCTGCATTAGAACATTATTTCAATGAGCCATCACACATTGCAGCACAGAGGAACTACAAAGTGTGGAGGAAAATCGCCTATCCAGTGTATTCAAAAAGAACAGGTACCCAATGAACATAGTCCGCCGTTTTCTCAGCAACAAACCCAAACAAGCAGACAAAATGCGTCCAGAAACCCTAGCCGCTCGCCCCGACATCAAAGACATCTCAGAAATGACTGCCAGACTACTCAGACCCTTGGCATCATGGTAGCCCACAAACCCACCAACACACTAAAACAGCAGCTAATGAACCTGAAAGACCTTATACATACACCAAGCAAAACTAATGTCATTTAGAAAATACCTTGCAACAACTACTTTGCAAATACTACATTGGACAAGCAGGCAGAAAACTAGCCACCAGGATGCATGAACACCAACTAGCCATAAAAAGACATGACCATCTCTCACTATCTTTACATACAGATGAGGAAAGACACCACTTTGACAGGGACAACACATCCATCCTGGAACAAGCCAAACAGAGACACACACGAGAATTTCTCGAAGCATGGCATTTCAACCAGAACACTATCAACAAACACATTGACTTGGATCCCATTTACCAACCCCGTGGAAAATGAACCGGAAATGACATCACCACAGGAAATGACATCGCCAACCCAAGGAAACCTGAACACAAATAGAACGCGGGTCATGCCACCAGTGCTTCTCTGGAGGCTCACTAAATGATGTTATCTAGTATGGTGACAAAACGTCTGAAAATGCACCTTGCAGTTCAGTGAGCAAACCTACATCTAGATTAATAGCAATACGAAGGATTGAGAGTACTGAATCTGCCAAGGCATCTGAGTTGTTTCCAATGGAGACAACTACAAACACAGTGATGGAGGGAACAGGTGGATGGTGTGTACTTGGGTTTCCAGAAGGCGTTCAATAAGATGTCGCATAAAAGAATAATCCGTAAGAGTGCTTGGAGTTGTGGGGAATGTACTAGCATTGATAGTAACCAACCTTGGAAGGAGAGAGTTGGGATAAGTGGGTGTTTCTCTGGCTGGAGATCAGTGGTGAGCTGGGTACCGCAGGGTAGGTGTTGGTCCTGCAATTGTTCATGATTTTTATAAATGATTTGGAAGAGGAGACCGAGTGTAATGTATTCAAGTTTGCTGATGACACTAAATTGCGTGGGAAGGCAAACTGTTCAGAGGATGTGGAGGGTCTGAAGGGAGACTTAGGTTAAGTGAGTGGGCAAGGGTCTGGCAGATGGAGTACAATGTTGGTAAAAGTGAGGTTATCCACGTTGGAAGTAAAAATCATGGGTCGGTATTATATAAATGGTGAAAGATTGCAGCATGCTGTTGTGCAGAGGAACTTAGGAATGTTCACACATGAATCGCTGCAAGTTGATTTACAGGTGCAACTGGTAATCAGGAATACAAATGGAAAAGTGGCTTCCATTGCAAGAGGAATTGAATTTAAGAGCAGGGATCTTCTGCTGCAATTGTACAAGGCGTTTGTGCAGCCACACCTGGAGAATTGCACGCAGTTCTGGTCTCCTTACTTGAACAAGATTGTACTGGCTTTGAACGTGGTGCAGAGGAGGTTCACGAGGTTGATTCTGGAGATGAGGGGGTTACCCTATGAGCAGAGGTTGAGCCACCTGGGACTATTCTCACTGGAATTCAGAAGAGTGAGTGTGGATCTCATAGAAACATATAAATTTATAAAAGGGATAAATAAGATAGAGGCAGGCAAGATGTTTCCGCCGGTGGGTGAGACTAGGACCATCAGACATGGCCTCAAGGTTAGGGGGAGTAGATTTAGGACAGAGATTAGGAGGAACTGCTTTTCCCAGAGAGTAGCGAATCTATGGAATTCTCTGCTCAAGGAAGCAATAGAGGCTGCTTCATTTAAATATATTCAAGATACAGTTGGATGGGTTTTTACATGGTCAGGGAATTAAGGGTTTTGGGGATAATGCAGGTAGGAGGAGCTGAGATGATGGATAGATCAGCTATGATCTTAATGAATGGAGGAGCAGGCTCGACTGGCCAAATGGCCCATTCCTTCTATTACTATGAAATAATACTATGAAACAACAATGTGGATTAGGTATTAAACACAAAATCAAATTTGTTTATTAAATAAAACTTTGAATGAAATTAACAAGAGCGATTACAAGATAAGGGGGAGGTACTGGCCTGGTGATATTATCGCTGGACTGTTAATCAGAGGTCCAGGTAATGTTCTGAGGACCTGGGTTCAAATCCCACCTTGCAGATGGCGGAATTTGAACTCAGTGAAGATCTGGAATTCAGAGTCTAATGATGACCAGGAAACATTGTCAATTGTTGGGGGAAAACCATCTGGTTCGCTAATGCCAGCTTTACCTGGTCTATCCTACATGTTATTCCAGCTAGGGATGAGTAATAAATGCTGGCCTAGCCAGCAATGCCCTCATTGTGTGAATGAAAAGAAAAGATTTTCGTGGTGGGGTCGGGGTGGAGTTGCATAGATATCGCCCTCCCCTGCCCACCTCCAGCTGATTCATCTGTGTCTGCCTGTCCTCACAAAGTCCTGTTACCCTGCAGCAATATTACTTTGGGATGCCCCACTCCAGTAACTGTGCTGACCAGTAACTCTGTCCCCGAGTACCAGCACTGAGCAGTGGCCGGCCATCTTGGAAAAGAAAACTGATGGAATCATGGACTTCATGTGAGACCTGAGATTTCAAATGGAGGTGTTAACTGCTTAGCAGACCCCAGCAAAGGGGAGAAGAAGTGGAAGACTCATTGAGAATTGCTGACCTACCTACCTGACATCTGTCTTTAATTACCTGCTACATGTATTGTCATGCCAAAGATGGAATGAGACCTTAACCAGACATTAATTGGAGATAGAAGGGCCTTGAAGAGCCCAAGAGCTGACTTCACCTGCCGAAGGGGCAGCGCTGTAAAAGCTTGTAATTTCAACTAAACCTGTTGGACTATAATGTGGCATCATGTGACTTCTCTCATTGTCCACTCCAGTACAACATAGGAGACAGGTCAAGAACAGATGAGAAGGTGGTGTGTAAGGTGATGTTGTTGTTTGATAAGTTCTCTCTCTCCACGCTTCGACCCCGCTTTTATACTCGCTGGTAGGAATGAGGCAATAAAATTCCCACTGGGCTTTCAAATAAAATTATTTCATAAACCTAACAGAGGTTAAAATCAGTGTTGGCAGTACATTAGTAGTCAGTGGATAGACTGTCTCCTGCTTTGTCCCTTCAAAGATGAATTTGTCCCCTTATTTTTACTTTTTTCTTGCAGGTTGTAACAGCAAATCATTGTTAATAAAAAGACTACCTTGTCACTAATTACTTCTAAGAATCAGTTTGGCATGCTTAATAAATGAAATTTGCACCTGACTTAGGTTAATTCAGTTGAGCAGCCAGAGAAAATAGTGCAAAATTACTGTTAATGAGGAAATAAATTCAACGAAGCCACATTCCCAATGGGGAACTGCAATCAAAGCCTGATCATGGTGTCAGTGATTCCCCACCTCAACCTTCTTCAAGTACCTGTTCCCTTGTTATCATTATGAGAACAGTGGGTCAAGTTGACTGATGTTCTTTTGAGGTTTTGACTCTGTTGTTTCATTTTTGGAAGGCTTTGTATAAAACCAGAATGAAGTGCAATGTCAGCATACAAGGATGTTTTGATTCTCTGAGTTTTGCCTCAATTGTGCATCCGCTGTGTGATTTCCAGCTGCTTTGTATAAAAGATAAAAACAGATGAATACATCACAGAAATTCATTTGTCAACAGAAACTTTTGAAGAGGTTGAGGAGAATCCTGAGCCACTAATGGGGTGCAATGAGGTACTGGACTGCAGAGTGGAGTGGAGGAGCCATATCCCCTATTTCTGTTCTAGTTTCAAACAGAATGGGAGAGATTGTTCACAAAATCTTTCTTAAGTACAGTTTACTATTAACATATAGCATTCTAGTGTAAAACCTGAACTGCTTGATGAAAGGGGTACTACGGGCGGAATTTTGGCAGGCCAAGAGTGACCATGGACGATTTCAAGAAATTTGGGAGAATCATGTGATAATTTGAGCATGGCCTTTCTTTTGGGGAGCCAGAGGTCACATTTTATAACTAACTTCCAAACCTCGATATGAGATTCTTACTAGTGAGCTGTGGGGGACTTAACAGAAATTATTATTTGTTGTCATAGTTACTATAACTTAAGCTCACCTCATGAATAGGCGTTTTCTGATTCTACCACCCACTGCGTAGAAACTCGAATTCCTGATCTGAACGTCAGAGCGGGTGCTTGGCAATTCCAGCTTGCTACTCACTGCTCTGGACATTCACCTTAGACAGCCAGCACCAATCTCTCAGGGAATGCTCCATGAGTAGTTGCTACACACACCCCATGTCCATTGACATGGGCGTTCAATACATACCATTCTCTCTGCATATCTGCAATCCACTTACACTACACTTTTGCTCTTTAATGCTGCAGTTTAGAGTGCAGTGGGGATTATCATTAGAATGGTGCTATGGGGACACTTTGTGTGCAGGGATAAGCGTGTAGTGCATTGATTGGACCAGCATGCATCACAGGACTATTCACTTGTTTTCTTACTTGCTCACTTAGTACCTATCTGCCTGTTCACAACATCCCTGCTTTGCCTTCCTGCATCCTGCCTTGCCTTTTATCATTTTGCAAGGTGCACAGGATTTATGTCTTAACTTGTGCAAATACAAAGCTAGAAAGCCAGTCACTGGTGTCAGCATCTATCAGTCAAAGGGGTGGACATGTTGCAGCATGATTCCATGCTATGTTGGTCTCACACCTGCACCATGTGCCTGCAGCACACATGGAAAACGCACAGCGTGTGCTTCAAGTAAATGGTAATATCTTAAATCTAAAGGGAGTAGTCCACAGTCAGTGAAAGGGAGAGCCCTTCAGACAGTGGGTCCTGCCACAATAGGTCAAGTGCAGCCTCTGATACAGTCGAGGGACTTGGCGCTCGGACATTCAGCTGCTCAGGGTGATAGTGTCAGGAGGATCTCCTCAAAGTGAGTCTTGGCTTTTGCTGCCCTATTGTGTGCTGATTTCCCCCGGAATGGGCGACGTGGGAGAATCGAGTGAAATGAAAGTAAGTGACATGGCTGTTTGTAGTGGTGCAGGTGGAGAATGTTGGTGAGGACTCCTGAGTGTGTGGGTAGGCAGCACAGAGGGCATGCAGGCTAAGTGGTGTGGGCAATTTGCATGGGTAAGAACAAGTGAGGGAAAATGTTGAAGGGAACGGATATAGCGATGGAGCATGAGCCTGGTGGAAACTGGTGATAGTAGCAGAGTTGATGGGTTTGACACAGTAGAGGGAAGATGGTGGCACATAGCTCGTACACTACAGGATGTTGCTCCTGATGGCTGAGACTGCATTGACCTTCTACCAACAGTAGACCAAGTCGGCAGCTTCTGATGGTGTGACCTCCTCTTTTGATCCCTGGAGGAAGTGGACATCATCTTCAGCATCATACCACCCACCAGATCTTTCAGATTCCTTCCCACAAAGCATGGATTATTTGTTCTATGCAGGGCAAATGTCAAGGCTGCCAGCGCTTGATCAAATATACAATGGCCTTTTAAAGTTGTTGCCATGAATACTGGAATATCCTGGTATTGGTGAGTACTCCCTGCTACATTAATGGGAAAGTCAGGCAAGCTTCTGGCGAGATGGGCACTATAGGGGCATGTAGGTTGGTTAATGAGGCGAGTTTGAGAGTCATAGAGATGTACAGCGCGGAAACAGACCCTTCAGTCCAACTCGTCCATGCTGACCAGGTATCCCAACCCAATCTAGTCCCACTTGCCAGCACCTGGGCCATATCCCTCCAAACCCTTCCTATTCATGTACTCATCCAAATGCCTTTTAAATGTTGCAATTGTACCAGCCTCCACCACTTCCTCAGGCAGATCATTCCATACACGCACCACCCTCTACATGGAAAAATTGCCCCTTAGGTCACTGTGGGCGGCATGGTGGCACAGTGGTTAGCACTGCTGCCTCACAGTGCCAGACTCCCAGGTTCAATTCCTGCCTCAGGCGACTCTCTGTGTGGAGTTTGCACATTCTCCCCGTGTCTGCGTGGGTTTCCTCCGGGTGCTCCGGTTTCCTCCCACAGTCCAAAAATGTGCAGGTTAGGTGAATTGGCCATGCTAAATTGCCCATAGTGTTAAGTGAAGGAGTAAATGTAGGGGAATGGGTCTGGGTGGGCTGTGCTTCGGTGGGTCGGTGTGAACTTGTTGGGCCAAAGGGCCTGTTTCCACACTGCAAGTAATCTATATCTTTCCCCACTCACCCTAAACCTATGCCCTCAAGTTCTAGACTCCCCCACCCCAGGGAAAAGACTTTGTCTATTTATCCTATCCATGCCCCTCATAATTTTGTAAACCTCTATAAGGTCACCCCTCAGCCTTCGACGCTCCAGGGAAAACAGTCCCAGCCTGTTCAGCCTCTCCCTATAGCTCAAATCCTCGAACCCTAGCAACATCCTTCTAAATCTTTTCTGAACCCTTTCAAGATCCACAAGGAAGGAGACCAGAATTGCACACAATATTCTAATAGTGGCCTAACCAATGTCCTGTACAGCTGCAACATGACCTCCCAACTTCTGTACTCTATACTCTGACCAATAAAGGAAAGCATACCAAACGCCACCTTCACTATCCTATTTGGCGTTATGAACCTGCACTCCAAGGTCTCTTTGTTTAGCAACACTCCCTAGGACCTTATTATTAAGTGTATAAATCCTGCTAAGATTTGCTTTCCCAAAATGCAGCACCTCACATTTATCTAAATTAAACTCCATCTGCCACTCCTCAGCCCATTGGCTCATCTGATCAATATCCCATTGTAATTTGAGGTAACCTTCTTCGTTGTCCATACACCTCCAATTTTTGTGTCATCTGCAAACTTACTAACTATACCTTTTATGCTCACATCAAAATCATTTATATGAATGATGAAAAGTAGTGAACCCAGCACTGATCCTTGTGGCACTCCACTGATCACCCTTTGTCTTCTACCTTTGAGCCAGTTCTGTATCCAAATGGAGAGTTCTCCATGTATTCCATGAGATCTAACCTTGCTTACCAGTCTCCCGTGGGGAACCTTGTCGAACGCCTCACTGAAATCCACAAAGATCAGATCTACCGATATGCCCTCATCTTTGTTACTTCTTCAAAAAACTCAATCAAGTTTGTGAGACATGATTTCCCACGCACAAAGCCATGTTGACTATCCTGAATCAGTCATTGCCTCTCCAAATACATGTACATCCTGTCCCTCAGGATTCCCTCCAACAACTTGCCCACCACCGACATCAGGCTCACTGGTCTATAGTTCCCTTACCACCTTTCTTAGACAGTGGCACGACGTTAGCCAACGTCCAGTTTTCTGGCACCTCACCTGTGACTATCGATGATACAAATATCTCAGCAAGAGGCCCAGCAATCACTTCTCTAGCTTCCCACAGAGTTCTTGGGTACACCTGATCAGGCCCTGGGGATTTAACCACTTTTATGCGTTTCAAGACATCTAGCGCTACCTCTTCTGTAATATGGACATTTTTCAAGATGTCACCATCTATAGTCTATATCTTCCATGTCCTTTTCCACAGTAAATACTGAAACAAAATACTCATTTAGTATCTGCCCCATCTCCTGTGGCTCAACACACAGGCTGCCTTGCTGATCTTTGAGGGGCCCTATTCTCTCCCTAGTTACCCTTTTGTCCTTAATGTATATGTAAAAATCCTTTGCATTCTCCTTTAATTCTATTTGCCAAAGCTATCTCATGTCCCCTTTTTGTCCTCCTGATTTCTCTCTTAAGTGTACTCCTACTGCCTTTATACTCTTCTCAGGATTAATTCGATCTATCCTGTCTATACCTGACATATGCTTCCTCCTTTTTCTTAACCAAGCCCTCAATTTCTTTAGTCATCCAGCATTCCCTATACCTCCCAGCCTTACCTTTCACTCTGACAGAAATATACTTTATCTGGACTCTCGTTATCTCACCTCTTAAGGCTTCCTATTTTCCAGCTGTCCCTTTACCTGCAAACATCTGTGCCCAATCAGGTTGTGAAAGTTCTTGCCTAATACCGTCAAAATTGACCTTCCTCCGATTTAGAACTTCAACTTTTAGATCTGGTCTTTCCTTTTCCATCACTATTTTAAAACTAATAGAATTATAGTCGCTGGCCCCAAAGTGCTCCCCCACTGACACCTCAGTCACCCGCCCTGCCTTATTTCCCAAAAGTAGGTCAAGTTTTGCACCTTCTTTAGTAGGTCCATCCACATACTGAATCAGAAAATTTTTTTGTACGCACTTAATAAATTCCTTTCCATCTAAACCCTTAACTATGGCCATCCCAGTCTATGTTTGGAAAGTTAAAATCCTCGACCATAACCACCCTCTTATTCTTAGGATGGCACAAGAATGCATGCTCGGCCTGCCAAAGAGAAAACTTCATAATATTCAAAATAAAATCATACTTTGTCAAAGATGGTAATATTCCGCTCAAGAAGGTCCATCTAATTCACTTTCTCTGCTGCTGTTAACCATATGATTTAATGATGAAGTGGTGTCTATGAAGAATATCAATCCGTCTCCATTAATGAGTCCGTGACAAACCGAAACAAGGTGTGAGAAAAACTCCTGTTTTAAAATGCTCTGAGAAAACTACACCTTCGGGCTTCCCAGAAACAAGCTTTACTGAAATAACTTTAGTTACGCCTTTCTAAACAGAAAATAGCAAAGACAAATAACATTCTACTCCGGTCTTAAAATAAACTACACTCCTTCATCAATTAAAAAAGTAATTAATACATTGAAATGTAAAATGGAGTATGTGTATAATTTCCCAAATATAATGAGTAATCCAGCATCAACACTCCTTTAGTCTTCACAAGTTGGATTGCATTTTTTTAACTGTTGTCACATTCAAGCTTTTATGTGACTGAATGTACCATAGGATTTTCAATTTTGTTTTCCTGAACATTTGCATATATTTTTAAAAAATCAATATTTGACAAGAAGTAATGTTGGGAGCTTTAAATGAAGTTGGTTCAGTCAATAGTTGCCTGCAGAAGGACAATAAAAGGCTGAGATTTTGAGTGAAGGCAATAAGCTGATGTGGAAGGAAGTCTGCAATGCGGGTATAGCCATCGATTATCGCAGAAAACATTTCTGCAAATTGCAAGGGAATTCGTTTCCCAAGCCAGATGCTACTCTTGCCATGATAGTCACCAAATATTTAAATGGGCCTCATTTTTAGGCAAATTCCATCATATCCAGACAGTATGCAGGAGTAGAGGGACAGAAATATTTCAGGTTGTGGGAAAGTTCCTCTTTGCAGTCGTGACCCAGATTGAGCTCATGCTAGATCCAAAGCTAGCTCAGGAATCACACGTGCGTATGGAAACAAAAGTAGGTGTTGTCGAGCAGGAGTGTGTGCAGAGAGCAAAAGCAAAGTATATGGAAGGTGTCACTACAACGGCTGAAGATGCAATTGCAGTGTCCACAGTCAAAATGGAAATTGAAAATCCAGAACTTTCTTGCATCACGGATATAGGCGCATTAGGGTTTGATGTCACAGAAGGACAGTACAAAAATCTCTGAACCATGTTCACTTGCTGAATACCAGTTTGAAATTGAATTGTTGTTTCAATAGCTGAAGCTTGTGTTACAATCTAATTCTTCATAATTCTTCATAGTGTATGAAAAAGCAATCTAGTATTTGTTATTTCTAGCAGTGGGAGGGAAGAAACTCTCCCTATAGGAAAGGAAAAAGTGTAGATTTGTGAAAGATTCATGTCATTCACATCAGCAAGGAATCATACAACTATCTCAATGATTAAAGGAAAAGAAATTGGAAAGAGTCGGTTGAGTTAAAACTTAAAAAATTAAGATAGGAGTGAAATTTCTATGAAATTGATTATCAATGAAAGGATAGTGTTGAGAACAGGTAGAAACTCTGCTGTTTGCATTAAGCTCTTTCTGTCATGTAGATGCCTTTTCTTTTTCTTTGTCATAATAAACTTATATTCTATTGTTGAAGAACATTTGCAGCCTCATGTCAATGTGTTTCGATGACTAAACACCTCATGAACCATCTACAAAAGTTAAATATCGGGTCTATGCTGGGATCTGTCCAGTAGTACCATCAGCTAGAATAATATTACTAGTGTTTTGGAAATAATTATTTTATGTTGATGTCTGAGTGGTGGAGCCATTAATGCCAAGATTATTTTATGCCAGATATTTGAGGTGCATATAACTTATTAGGAACATGTACTGAAAACCTGATACATCATGCCAGAGGTCGCTGGTGTAGTACTAAGATTCCACAAAGACAGATTAAAGAGGGAATTCAACCCAAATGAAAACTGGAGGCTTTCAGTCAAATCAGGTTTATTAAAGTCAGATGTAGCTCAGTTTCCCAACCCACACTTGCTGAAGCTGTCTAGTTTTGGCTTTTTTGGGATGTTACAGTGGGCAATCAATCTATCCACTCCAAAGAGATGAGTGGGTACTTGGAATATAAAAAGACTGTGGCCCTCTGCCATTCTGCTTTTACACATTAACTGTGTTCAGCCCTGTTTTGCAAGCCGGGCAAAGCCTAATGACAACGTCAGTAGGTGAAGGCCAAGGTGACCTCGTCAATTCAGTGTGTCTATCTGGGCACCACCCAGTGATTAGGAACCCTGTAATCCTGACCTCCTGCATCAGATCTCTAATCCCAGAGTGGAATTTAGAGATAGTTCAACACAAATACATTAAGGTTATGAAGAATTAGATTGTATTAATGTTTTTTCAGAAATCAACATAGCTCTTAATATACGGGTAGTTCTTCTATAATGCAATGGTTGTGTTCTTGCGCAATCCCATATTGTAGAAAAATCATGCTTAAAGTGTTGGCGATGTAATCATGTTACAGCCAACATACGTTTTAAAAGTTCGCACTTTAAAAACAGTGTCCGACTTGTCAATTGCGCTAACGAAATGCGCTTTAAAGCAGAGCGACCTGTACTCCGTTGTATATTACGTCTGACTAAGTCTTAGCAATAGTGTTGGCGTTAGAATTGCAAATGTCTGTGCTAAAAATCTTGAATTTTTGGAATGCAATGTGTTATGTGCATCTACTGGTGTATGAGTGATCTCAGTATTTTAGCTGTCTCTTCCATATTCCAATATACAACACAGTGGAACATTTGTTACAGACATAAACATTCCATCCTGAAAGGAGCTCTGTTCCCTCTCCCAGTTTTCAGCCAGTTCGAATTTCATCCTAATTTTCCCCCATCATGAACATCATGAACATCAGGAGTTCAAATTAAAGGAGGCTCCGTAAACTGCGACCAGCAATTTTTCATAGATAGACTCGTGGATGTAACCATGGTAACCTTCTCATCGTAAGTACTCTGCAACAACAGTGACACAAAAGAAAACCATCTATGCATGTAAAAACTTGAAACAAATTTATGCAAATACTAAGTAAAATAGCAAGGTGCAAATAACCCCAATCAGTTTAAGTGGCCAATTGGACATTACATGAAAGAAGTGGTGGCTGCATTTTGCCACTAGTTAGATTAATTAACCAGGAGGCCAACAGCAATTTCTAACACTTTACTGGTTTTATGGAAAACCATACAGGCGGCAATAATGCACTGAAGTGAAATCTTAATAATTAGTTCACATACATATTCCTCCAACTGCATCTGTTGACTGATCAGATCTCAATGTAATACAAATGCGAATTTCACAGCTACTCCTGAAAGTTTCTGAGGCAGTATGGAATGCTAAATGAAGTTATAGAGAATCTTCAGTGGCAGAAGAGACCGCATCAGCTTGATTGGTTTATGATGGTGTTTCTGTTCCCTTTGCATTTCCTTTCACCTCTCTGCACCTCAGAGTATGAGCACAACCTTCTTTTCCTTTGACCTTAAGTTTACATTCCACATGTTATCATGATGGAACAAAACTCATCAATAATGCTCATAAGATGTTGTATCACACTGAAGTAAATACATAAGCCTGGTTTATGTAAACTATGTGACATTGTTGGATATGTTATTTCTCCCAATTATGACTCAACAATGGAGTCAAAAACCTTAAGTTATGCTGTTTCTCGAAATCAAGAAATTTGCCTTTTGTGAGAATTTTCATAACCTCTGATAATTTTGCAATAATGTGATTTTAACATTCCATCCGCAGTAAGCATTTACCATAAATGAATACGATCTGATATTTCCACCTATTTGTGTGCCTATGTACTCACTCTTTTTGTTGGATCATTTGTCTTTAAAAATGTGTTAGTGCCTTTTCATTTTCTCTAATCTACCTATTCGGAGATATTATCACACTCTTCTGGAGCAGGTGGGACTTGAAGCCAGGTATCCTGGATCAGAGATAGCGACAATAACTCTGCATAATTAGAAATTGTATCAGTGCTTTTTTTACACCATGCCTGTCATTTACTTTAGGTATCCATTGTCTCCATTTAATCTTTTCTGGGTATTATTCAATGCAAATTATATGTTTAGAAATGCAATTACTACTTAAATAAATTTATGAAGCAAGGGTTTGAAAATTTGTTTCTTTTAATTAATAATTTCTGATTAATGCCATGAAAGGTGGACAAGGACTGGACTGAAGATCAATTTCAGTTGGCAATCAAATCATGGCTGTTAGCCTTTTTTGTCTTGGATCGTTTGTGCCATTCTCACTTCTGAGCCAGGAGTTTGCTAATTCAAGCCTAACAGAGACTTACACATGTTATCCAGGCTTTGCAATCTTTACATGGCTAAGGGAATGCTTCACTGCCAGAGGTTTTTTAAAAATGTTAAACCAATGATCTGCTGGCCTCTTGGTAGATATAAAAATCCAGTGGTATTATGTTGAAGAAGTGAGGGAAGGGAGCCCTGTTGCTATAACCAATATTTATCCCTCAATTAGCAAATCCAAGGCAGGTTATTATTGGTCACTTTTGGACATAATCATTTTGCTGGTTTGTGGAATCTTACTATGAGCAAAGTGGCTATAAGGTTTATTACATTTGCTGCATTGGCTTTGCTTCATTGGCTGTCGAGTCCTTTGCCGTGTCTTGTAAAAGGTATTGTGTAATTGCAAATGTGTTTTGCAATTTTTTTTTAAGAGTAGTACATTTTTCAATACATTTCTAAAAATGATTTCATGTAAAACTGGGAGTCAGATTTTCATTTCACAAAATGAATCATAACACTCTTCCCTAACTTCTGTTTATTGAGTGGGGGCTGCTACGTATGTGCATTGAAGCCTACCCAACCTTGCTTCCACTTTACTTAAATCTAGTTTTATTTCTAAGCGGATATCAGGTTGTTAGAAAGGACACTGAAAGACAGACCATTCTCTTAGGCTCTTTAAACAAACTGAGGACCGTGAACATTTTCTTTCAGAAAATACTTGCGGCACATTTTGCAAGTAGGCCTGAGTATACTTAACTCGATGTATGAGGTACTGAAGCGTGAAGATATGTTTAAGGTGTGAAGGGAAAAGCTTTATCTGTGAGAGAGTTAAGCCCTTTGAATACCCAACCATCAATGCGAGTATAATTTCTGTTGCCTTTTGATTATTCGAATATCAGTTATTTGACAAACTCAGTTTCAAGCTAATCATATGGACGTACTTTTCATCAATTGTTTTATTATTAAAAGATATCATTGTTGTTCTGCCAGGTATTCACTACTTATTCCAATGAGGACTATGACAGACGAAACGATGATGTGGATCCCATGGCAGCATCAGCAGAGTATGAACTAGAAAAACGTGTGGAAAGGCTGGATCTCTTTCCTGTGGAACTTGAAAAGGGTAAGTTATTTCATATCTACTTGTTTTGAAGATACAAAGTTTTAAGGCAGGTTATAATGTTGCAAAGCACTCTCACGTTTTGTAGAGATACTGCAAGACATGTTGTGTTTCTCCAACACTTCCTGTTTTTATTTCTGATTTCCAACATCTGCAGAACTTTCATTCTAATTCTAGTGTCTTGTTCTCAGGCTGTGAAAATGATTAATATATCAGGGACTAGATGGACACGTAAAGTTACTAGCATAATACTGCTGGTCAGCAGATGACATATTGTACTGTTTCCACCAACATTTAATAACACTGGTAAAATTGCAAAAATAGTTGTGGAAATTCATAAACAGTAATCTGTTTCAACATTAAGTAATTTTTTGTAATATCTATTCACAAAATGTTTAAATGGTATTAGTGTGATCTAATATTTTTCACAGAAAATTCCAAAGATTAGAGAAATTTATATGTATTTCATATATGTGTATGTTATATTATGTGTCACACAGAGAAATGAGACAAAATGTATTTTTTTTAGATGCAAAGGGTTTAGAGGATAGAGCATAAAGGCAACCGAGCTTAGAGATGCAATTTGCTTCTCATTTTAAAGTCATTTGTTCTTTTTTTTATTTTTATGTAATATTTGACAAAACCTATGCAAATTGAGAGACACTGATGAGAAGTTTAATGGAGAATTGATGTTAGTCTATGGTACAACACGAACTGTTAACCACCCTGTACTTTTCTGCTTGTCATCTCTAGTGACTGTTTTCCATGCTGTTACCCCATAGTGCTCCCACACAGCAAATGCACTTTTCCGGCAGTTTCTCTTCTGTCATTGCAGTTTATTCCTAATTTGTCAATGAATTGCAGCCTTTTATTGGTATCTGTCAGTATGGGCCAATACAGAATGCAATATCAGCATCTTGCTTGACCCTGAACAAATCTTCAAATCTCACACTAGATTTGTTGTCAATGTCTCTGTCTTTTACATGTAACAGAGCTCAACTGTGCTTGAACATTAACCCCCTACCCTCCACCCGTTGCTTCCGAAGCATTCACTCATGCTTTCATCACCTCTAAGCTCAGCTTTTCCAATATCCAAGCTCCATTTGACATAAACTCTATCTCATCCAAGTTCTATTCCATGCATCGTATAATCTTTTTTCTACTGTATTTGTTCACCTATACTAATGACCTATCCTACAGCAAAATCTTGCCTATAAAACTTTGTGAATTCATTTCATCTTACTCATTGAATCATAGAATAGTTACAGTAAGGGAGGACGCCACACAGACTAGAAGGACTGTGTCAGCTAACTTCAGTGTTATTCCTTAGTTTCTCATAGAATGCCTACAGTGTGGAAGCAGGCCATTTGGCCCATCAAGAGCATCCCACCCAGGCACACTTCCCCTTCCCTTTCCTTGTAGCCCTGCATTTGCAATGGTCAATTCACTTAGCCTACACATTCCTGGTGACTATAGGCAATGTAGCATGGCCAATCCACCTAACCTGCACATGTTTGGTTTATGGGAGCAAACTGCAGTACCCTGCAGAAACCCACACAGACATGAGGAGAATGTGCAAACTCCACACATGCAGTCACCTTTCATTTCCCTAATCTGGCTCTACAGTGCACCCATTCCCCACCTCCACGCATTTCATCCATCACAGCATTACACTTCAATAATATTTCCATTGTTTTGGAATTAGTTTCCTCTGCTTTCCACCCTGCCAGATGTTTCTCCACCTTCAAATATCCCATAAAATCTGATGTACTTGACAATGCCATCAGTCATCGTCCTAAAATCTCCTCATAACTTCTGCTTAGTATACGTTCCTTATGCTTCTCTCTACTTAATGAAGCTTGGGATATTTCATTCTGCTGAAAATGCTATGTATGTAAATTCTTTCCAAAACTGAGATTAACCTTTCTTTCTGACTATAGATGGTGATGGCCTGGGTATCAGTATCATTGGTATGGGAGCTGGAGCTGATATGGGCTTGGAAAAGCTTGGAATATTTGTGAAGACAGTAACTGAAGGGGGAGCCGCTCACAGGGATGGCAGGTACGGCTTGTTATGTTTTAACGAGAATTAAAGTTATTTATAATATTCAAGAACACTATGTACCTAAATAATATCATATCTGTGCAAAAGTAAAGCAAGAGATGCTAATGTTTGGCTATCAGTTTTGGTAACGACCAAGTTTGGCCCTAAATATGACACATTTCATCATCAGATATTGTCAGCTTGCAATGGAATTTGTATGCAGCATTGGAAATGCTAAATATTTACCAAATAATTAGTGAAGGCTAGAGGATAAAGCCAGAAATGCCTCAAGATTAAAAACTGCTATTCAAGTGAAAGTTCAGTTGGTGAGACTCAGATTTGTACTGTACTTGGATTGAAATCATAATTATTTGCTTATTAAAATACAATAAAGGTTATTCTATTCTAGTTTCATGCAAGAAACATGAATTACAGTCATAGAGTCATAGAGATGTACAGCATGGAAACAGACCCTTCGGTCCAACTCGTCCATGCTGGCCAGATATTTCAACCCAATCTAATCCCACCTACCAGCACCTGGCCCATATCCCTCCAAACCCTTCCTATTCATATACCCATCCAAATGCCTTTTAAATGTTGCAACTGTACTAGCCTCCACCATTTCGTCTGGCAGCTCATTCCATACACGTACCACCCTCTGAGTGAAAAAATTGCCTCTTAGGTCTCTTTTATATCTTTCCCCTCTCACCCTAAGCCTTTGCCCTCTAGTTCTGAACTCCCCCAACCCAGGGAAAAGACTTTGTCTATTTATCCTATCCATGTCCCTGATGATTTTATGAACTTCTATAAGGTCACCCCTCAGCCTCCGACGCTCCAGGGATTGCTAGCCTTGCATGAGCCTGATTATGCAATAATTTATGTGTCAAACTTCCATGATATTGCTGCACCCTTTGCTGATGTCACAACACTTTGCTTGTGGTTAGAGTGACTGGGTTTACAAATGGCATGAATTCTGTGCAAAGAGAAGTTGCAAGGTAGGTTATCCTCTTATGGAGCATGTCAGAAATCATTGATGTAACCAGTCGCCCATAATCCTTTTGTTATTTTGCTGCAATAATATGGAATACATTCCATGAAGGACTGAAAATACTCACTGTTCATATCTGAATGGAAAGCAGTATTCTTCAGTGCAGTAGCTCAGCACTATCAGCTTTAGCAGCAGTCACCATTTTCATACCAAAATTATATTTCAGTTGTAGTTTTCCAAAACCAGCTTGCAATTTTGTTTGAGTTATCTCGGCTTTGAAACGTATTTTACTGTCTTTTCACTAAATCTTAAAGATCAAATTATGGCTGCCAATCTGGGTGAATCATTGAGCTTTTTTTTGTATGGGAAGTTATATCCTTTCTTAAGATGTAATGATTAGATAAAATTTTCAGTACAGTTATAATGGAAAACATGTGTGAAAGACAGGCTGCGTTTTGAATAATTTAGTGGTTTTGAACTGGAGAAGCAACGGGGTGTGAAAATGAGTTGTTGGTGGATCTTAATGTAGTCCAGCATTTGCACTTTTAAGACAGCTCCATGAAGGCATTTGTCTATGTCACAGCTAAAAGGATCTTCCATGCAGCTAGAAACACATGTATTGTGTCTCAGGTTGTGGTTATTGAAGGGAACTGTTGAAAAAAGCAGCAGCTGGCTATAAATAAATTCCTGACAGAAAAGCTGGATGTTTCTTGCCTACTGAAACAAAGATGATCATTATTTAGTATTTCATTTTCTAACTATTCAACTGCGTTCTTTGATCATTTTGTTTTGTCCAGTTGGTTTAAATTCCAATCAAAGATGAACATTGTTTTATGTGTGAACAACATCACTGATGAACTTCTACCCCATTTTTAAAAATGCCTTTTATTTCAGGGCTGCTTTCCTCTGCAATCAGCTTTTTACTGAAGTGCAATGTGAAATAGCCATAGGTAGCTGAGGGCAATGCTATGTTCTGTTTTAGAAGTCAAAGCAGAGAAACATAACAATATACACCATTGTATTTGACATACCCAAACATACAGCGTTGTCGTTCTGCTAGATAACTGGTTTTGCACAGTAGTTTGATAGATTCAATTTCTTCGCAATGTTAATATTTGTGCCCTTCACATGCATTCCTGGACTTTTAGAGTCTTATCCAGCATGGAAGGATGCATTCACCTTACTTCCTCAGTACTGCTCTGTTGGAACTGATAATTCAATTTCCTTTCTCAACATTTGTGAGTTTGGTAAATAGGGAAATGAAAGTTAGTTTGCAAAAATATTAGTAGCAGTTTATTGTGCAGCTGTAAGTGAGGGCACGGCAGTGACTGAAGATATTTGCAAATAGTGAATGAATTATTTGTTATTCGAGAAACCTGAAGTCTCTTCCAGATTTCCATCTTAAACTGATTGTATTGACCAAAGGCAGCCAATGCTAATCATAAACTGCACTCCTTGATTTGGTATTAGATTACTTTTACTTACTTACTTACAGTGTGGAAACAGGCCCTTCAACCCAATAAGTCCACACTGACCCGCCGAAGTGCAACCCACCCAGACCTATTCCCCTACATTTACCCCTTCCCCGTGCAATTTAGCATGATCAATTCACCTAACCTGCACATTTTTGGACTGTGGGAGAAAACCGGAGCACCCGGAGGAAACCCACATAGACACGGGGAGTATGTGCAAACTCCACACAGTCAGTCGCTTGAGGCAGGAATTGAACCCGGGTCTCTGGCGCTGTGAGGCAGCAGTGCTAACCACTGTGCCACTGTGTTTTGCCTTCTTTATCCAAAAGTTATGACCCATCAATATTGTATTCATTGATCCAGAATTGAGTTTCCACATGCCAACAAGAAGAATGTCACCCCCCCAACCCCTTTAAGAAGTGACATATCTACACAATTTTCCACCACTCAAATAACCTGCTCCTAAATAGCACAAATAGACCAGAAGCTTCCCATTCCAAATTACATTCAAACCGATTATAAAATCAAACTCCTCTGGAGCGCAAGCTCATAGGAGAGGCACAATGAACATCCTGGCCCCATGGTGCCCCATACATGAAAATTACCTCACTCAGATCTTGCAGATTAGAACAGGCTGCATCCACATGATTCTAAATGTAACTTATCTCTGAGAAATAAAACGGCCAAGAAAAATGTGTTAATGCTGGCTCCTCTGCTTTTGTAATCTTAGTCAAGGTCAGTGTTTTCTCGAGAGAATGAACTGTTGACTAAGAGGTTGAGGTCTTGTGATGCAGTGGTCACATCCCTGCCTCTGGACTAGAAAGTCCAGGATAAAATCTCATCTTGATGACCATGGGATATGTGTTGAAGTGCAACCCAACAGCTTGTTTATCAGTCTGTAAAGCCTTCTGATATGCTTATAAGCAGTAAGAGTGATCAGCCACATTGATACGTGGAAAATAGGAGCTGGAGTAGGCCATTTGGCCCCTTGGGCTTGCTCCACCATTCAATATGATTATAGCTGATAATCCAACTCAGTACCTCACCATGTTAAAAATCTCCACACACGTTCTTGCCATGCCTGCTTTGAGGGACTGTCACGCGCACACTATTGTTAAATGTTTCTGATCAGAGGAGTTCTGAACTTGGTTTGAATTTTTACTCAAGCTATAATCAGTATTTATGATAAGATGAATCATTCAAGCCCCGATTTGCAGCTATGAGATTCTGTCGAATAAGCAATGCCCAGCATGCGACCTACTTCTTAAAGTCCCTCAGTGAGTGCTGCTCATGAGTTATTGGAACAGGTCACTTCATATTTTTCACATCCAATGGCTTTCATCTCTTTGTTCAAATAAGTAAGTATTTTAACACATAATTTTTGTTCTGAAACCCTCCTGAGAATCAGTATTTACCCTCATTCTCTTTAACTCTATTTATAGGTGTACTAAAGTGCTAATAAAATTCTAATGTATTTTCCGAAAGTCAAAGTTGCCATTAAACAGTGATGTGGAATTGTAAAAGTTAGGCTCTCAATTGATTAAGTTACATTGTGATCAGGGTCATGCCTGAAGTCAGACAAGAATATTCACACCCTTTAAATTTGGCTCAGTGTTACAGATGCATAATTAACACTGTAATAAATAATAAATAAGATATATTCATGTGTCAAGGAGCACTTGTGCATAAAAGCAGAAGTTAACACTTTCAGTATCGAGGTGTTCTGCTGAGGTTTCAGTCAAATGTTCCAGCAATGTATGGAATCAATGCTATTGTTTATAGTAATGACCCTGGAGTTTGCAGACCCTCCAGGAGTTTGCAAACAGTCAGTGAAGGTGTGAGTATTCTACCTTCCGCGAGTAACTGCAGCTGAGAGGAAGAACCTCTCAGGAACTCTGCATAATTCACGTCTCTGCTTTTTGGAACCCTTAATCCCTCAAAATTATCATCGCACTATTTTGAGCTTTTGAACTGGATAATGAAGTTTGACTAAGAATGCCCAGTATGCAGAACTCCAGAGGTGAGACCATCCACGGAGAGGGGAGTTTTAACCATGGCTGACTCTGAGAATCTGTGCATCTGTACTCAGCAAAAGCAACTGCCTTCTTTTGTGTCTGGGTGTTAAAACTTGCACCTTGAGATGCACCTCTATCTCCATCAGGTCATACGGGCTTATTTCTGGCAAGATTTTGTCAAAAGTCATCCACCCCTCTGTAAAACATTCCAGTTTACCTTGAAGTAAAGGAGTCAGTTTAACACATGACCAACTTAGGTCATGAAAAGTATAACAGGTTTATTTGGAAGTACTAACCTTCGGAGTGTTTCTCCTTCCTCAGCCACCTGATGAAGGAGCAGTGCTCAGAAAGTTAGTGCTTCCAAATAAACCTTTTAAACTATAACCTGGTGTTGTGTCTTATTTAATTTTGTACACCCCAGTCCAGCACCAGCACCTCCACATCATAATAAGTATGAATGAGTCTATTCAAAAAATGTACTGATTTTCTGACTTCGTATTCACTACCCTAACTCAGTGTAATGCAAGGGTCAGTTCAGGGTTTCTCTCACAGTTTACATGCTGCCTTTAGACAGAAAGATATAGCGTGCCATTAAGTAACTGTTTTAACACTTAAGATTAGTCACTGAGCTTTAATTAATCAAAACCATGTGGATTGACATTGCCAACTAGAATTCCTTGCTCACGGATAACCCTGAGACTGGTGTTGGAATTAGAGTAATAGAGTTGTACAGCACGGAAACAGACCCTTCAGCTCAAATCATCCATGCCTACCAGATATCCTAAACTAATGTCGTCCCATTTGCCAGCACTTTGCCCATATCCCCCTAAACCCTTCCTATTCACATACAATTACAATATTTAAAAGGCATCTGAATGGGTATCAGTTTCCACCACTCCCTCTGACAGCTCATTCCACACACGCACCACCCTGTATATGAAAACGTTGCTCCTTATATCCCTTTTAAATTTTTGCCCCATCACATTAAACCCCTCTAGTTCTGGACTCCCGACCCCCTCCCCAACGTAGGGAAAAGATCTAGTCTGTTTACCTTAACCATGCCCCTCATGACATTCCCCTCCCAGATTCCTTAGTTAGCCCTCCATTACTCCTTCAAATATAATCATTGCTGCAGCGTGATTTGGGGTCATACTGTATTATGCGTATGTCAGATCCAGTAGTGAATCTGTCAAGTGAGTTGCCTAATAGAAAATGCGTAGTGCTCCCTAGTTTATTTGAATAATATGAAATAAAGGATTGCCCCCTCCCTTTCACTTTACTTGTAGTAAAGTTGTCATAATAATATATCACTGTTAGAATTTGAAGATAAGATCTCTGTTCTTTAATTTTTATCAAGCCCTATTCTGTCATAAAACTACTTCCGTGTAAAGTCATCACCTTTTGAATGTCATGCATTTTGAAGCAAATTAATCAGATCCTGTTCCGAATAAACTCTTTGTACCATGATCTAAATTCTCATTGCAAATGAACATTTTATTCAAACATGTTGATTATGAAGTTAACAAAAATATAATCTGAGCTCCATCCAATCCATGAGAACCATTTTTTTTCAAAGTAGGAATTGAGTGCAGGGTATTCTGTAATAATTAATCATCTTGCAATGCCACTTTCTATTCATGTTGTGATTTGAACTAAAAAAAACTTCAAGATTGTTGTTTGCTGCTTGACTGTGACATTTTGCAGACTTAATCGCTGTCTTCAAAATAGCTGCTGCAAAGACAGAATGAAGTTATTTATATCCAATAAATGTTGATTTTCCTCCTCTTCTTTTCAGAATCCAAGTGAATGATCTAATTGTGGAGGTTGATGGCATCAGTCTAGTTGGTGTGACCCAGAGCTTTGCAGCTTCAGTCCTTCGAAACACAAAAGGCACTGTCAGGTAATACTATTCATGGAAGTCCCAGACAACTCGGTCTTCAAAATAAACATATGGAATTTTGACGGAGGTTTTTCCAGTTTCCTGCTGAAAGTTGGACAGAAGACTCAGAGATGTTGACTCACTCATTCAATCACACATTACATACCCTGTAACTGCTTGTTCCCATCAAAGTAACAGCTACCATCAGTTGGTGGAAGATTAACCCTTCAATTTTTTCAGTATGGAGCTCTGGAGGATGTAAGATTTATGTTACACTTCAATTAATAATGGCTTGAAATATTATACATCTCAAATTCTGAGTCCAAAATTCTCCTACAGGCAGAATCCTTTGTAATGTTTTGGTTTTTTCTTTATTGCCCAGTCAGTACAATAATTCACATCCTTGAAGAAAGTTCAGTTCTGTTTTGTAATTACCCTTTCAGTAAAATCACAATACATTTGTGGTGATTACATTGTAGCGTACTTGGCTTCAGGTCACATCAGACATTTTGTTCATTAAATTCTGAGGATCGCTTCAAACACAGTAATCGTATTTGTCAGCCAACAACCATGGAGGCATTTTCATGTCTATAGCTCTGGATCGGCAGACATATTCAGTCTCAGCTACCCACAACCAATTCCTTTCACTGCCCCTTATATTTTGAGATCAGTTGAACATTCCACTAGCCCAGACTTTCTATGAAGAACCCCCTGCACTGGCCTTAAACTTACACAGTTTTCTTCTTTCCCATGCTTTTCCATCTTCCTATTATTCATGGATCAACCTCCTGCTCCCTCAAACTTGTTAAACTACTTGTCATGTTGAAGGTGTTAAATAAATGCATGATATTATTGTTTAGCTTCGCCTTTTGTAACTGCTCACTCACAAGAAGCCAGGAGATCCGGTTTGTGAAGCCAATAGCTGGGAAAACATCCAAGTAGACTGAAGCAGTCAGTTCTGTAGTAGTTGGCAAGTTTGTTAAGCAGCATCACTCAGTGTGATGATACACAATGTTTTGTTGGTTCCTTTGGTTACTTTGGCTGCCATATGTTAATATTGTTAGTACCATGACCAAAATTTGATTTTAAAAATTCCGATCAGGAGAGTTACGAATTAGAGAGAAACTTAATCCCTATAAATAGGGATTTGTATCATCTTTATAAGTGCAACAGCCTATAGTTTAAACATGTTAATATGGGCATGAAGGGGTTGAGTTTTGCTGAAGACTTTAGTTCCTTTTGTTTTAAATGGGATTATAAGCCACAATGTTTTGGCCTGTGCAAGATGCTACATTAATTAGGAGGTTGAGGTTTGCATTAGGAGCAACTGCCTGAACAATCATTGAGGGATTGTTTGTCACTTGTGATGTCTGTTTTTAGTCATTAAAGAGACTTAGTTAAAGGACACACCATTATGTTGGGTAACACTTCATTTAACAAACTCTTCTAATAACAGCCAGCTATGTTGCTGAGCTTTAACTGTGCCCTTCATACTGGAAATTGACTCATTACGGTGTGTCAGGAGAGAGCTTTTCAGACACAAGGTTGGAGGTATTTTGTCAAGACACAAGATTGACTTCACCTGGAAAGCAATGAGTTCTGTGCTACTCTTTCTCCTCCTTGGACACTTTACAGGAGGGATTGGAAGAAGGGGAGAGGTTGGTTATTGTCACCCTGTTCATTGTTGCCCTTTGACCGAGGGAGGATTTGGAGGAAGCATTGAGGACAAGCTGAGCAGCAGCAGGAGAGACAAGGGACAGGAGGCAAAGAAGGTTTTCAGCAGGAAGTGCTTTCCACCCAGGAACTCATAATATGGTCAGCCAAATTATCTGTGGACCCTCCTTCTCCAAGTAGCACCCTTGGTTATTTGAGGTTGACAGGGCAGGGTGAGGAGACGGGGCCCAGTCTACTTCAGCCAGAATACAGATTGAACCCTGTCCACTTACTTTCTTCCACTTTTCTCCCTCTGCATCCAAGTCCCTCCCTCTAACCGTCCTGGCCTCTAATTCTTCCTGAACATGGCCCTTCCCTTTTCTCTTTTTAATCCAGTCCTTTCCTCCTTCCTTCCTTCTCCCCCTTTTCTGCCTTCTGCTCTCCCATCTCTCCAGGTCTCCTCATTCTCTTTCGCCCCCCTTTCCTTCTCTTACTGGCTCTCCTCCCCTCCTTAAAGTTTTAGTTGCCTCTGTATTTTCTTTTGCTCTCTCTCACCGCTCACCTTCTCTTGTCTCTTTTCCTATCTTGCCCAGTCCCTCCCACTCCTTTCCCCTTCCCACTGTTCTAGCATTACCTCTCCTTAACATTTTTCTCACTCATCCTCAGGGCATTCCTTTTATTTCGTCTGTCCTCTAACTCCTGTCCTGCTCTCTATTCCACGCTATTCGGGATTCTTGTCCTGAAAGTGCCACCCTGTACAATACCCAGAGGATTGACTGGGGAGGCATTAGCACATGTGAGTATGCAGCCTAAGCATTAAATTGCCCTGAAGTATAATGCAGGATTGGAAGTCTTGATGACTCAGAAAACAACCTAGCCTTGCCCTTGATCCCAAAACCTCACATTGTTCTGTTGCTTATTATAGAAATGCACAGGAAACCCCAAAGGACCCATGGTGCAGTTAATAGCAAAACAGTGCAGGCCTGAGAATGTTTCAAAGTGAAAACTGTTTTGGATGAAAAGCTGCAAATCGGAAGAAACAAAAAAATCAGTTCATGAAATAATGGCATTTTGCCCAGGAAATGACATTAACTGATAGAAAAGATTTTATACTTTTATAACTGATATAAAGAACAGTAACTTACTAATGAATCAATGTCTTATAATAGCTTAAAGAAGGGAACTTAAGATATGTATCAATTCACATTCGTGAAACACAGGTCCAAAACAGCACTTATTAAAGGTTCTTACAAAAGCAGCAGCAACAACATTCGCAGAGCACCTTCAACATATGGAATGTTCACAAACATTGTGCAGAGGCATAATCGGAACAAAGTGAATGCTGACCTAGAGCAGGCTTTTGGTTGGTGGGTGAGGGGAGGGATGGACGCAGGCTGGTGTTGATGGTTATTTTGGATCAGAAGTTAATTATACGGATTTTAAGGTTGAAAAGGCGAACATGGGAAGGTGTAGGGAGGAAACACCAGATTTGTTGTTTTTCCACTGGGAACTCGACCTACCCTTGGAATGCTCTCTGACCTTGGGAAATGCAGTTGGGCACTTTCAGAAGGAAGGACTCCTGCCTCAAAGGACGCAACAGGAAAGTTGCAGGGTTCCCACCTAGTATCCTCTCCCTTACCAAATAAATGCTCATCTTTCCACACAGCTCCCAACCGCCTTGAGGGAAGGTATTATATTCCACACCTTATATGTAGTCATGTCCATGCAGCATACAGGTCAGGGTAACCTTGGGATAACATCTGACATGTAACGCATTAATTGTAAGGGTCACACACCAGTCTTTTGGAGCAGATCCTCAATCTGTACCCTCTCCAGTGGTTCCTAATTGAAGTGAAGCGATGTTAAAGTTTTTTAAAAAGGGCCACAATTTAAATGTAAGTATGGTGATTATTTGCATTTACACCTGTAATTTTAAAATAGGAAAAGATGGCAGTTTAAATTTTAAATTCTGCAGCTTGTGTTTAGTGTAGAAACAGGCTGTATGGCCTCTGGAGTTTGTGTGCTGAGCTTTTACAGGAGCAGTGCATTGTGTGCCACTGCACTACCTTTCTCCCTTAGCTTTGCATGTTTTCTGTTGGGTAGACTTTTGCTCTTACCCCTTCATGCCACTCCACCAGTTACTGTCAGGCAGGAAGCTCCATGGGTAGCCTTAGAACATAGAACGTTACAGCGCAGTACAGGCCCTTCGGCCCTTGATGCTGCACCGACCTGTGAAAATAATCTGATCCCCATCGAATCTACACCATTCCATTATTATCCATAAGTATGTCCAATGCCCATTTAAATGGCCTTAATGTCAGCTAGTGTACTACTGTTGCAGGCAGGGCGTTCCATGCCCCTACAACTCTGAGTGAAGAACTACCCCTAATATCCATCCTAAATCTATCAGCCCTCAGTTTAAAGCTATGTCCCCTTGTGTTAGCCTTCACCATCCAAGGAAAAAGGGTCTCACTGTCCACCTTATCTAACCCTCTATCATCTTATATGTCTCAATTAAGTTATCTTTCAACTTTCTTCTCTCCAATGAAAACAACCTCAGTTCCCTCAGCATTTCCTCTTAAGACCTTCCCTCCATACCAGGCAACATCCTAGTAAATTTCCTCTGAACCCTTTCCAAAGCTTTCACATCCTTCCTATAATGCGGTGACCAGAACTGCACGGAGTACTCCAGGTGCGGCCTTACCAGTGTCTTGTACAGCTGAAGGATGACCTCATGGCTCCAAAACCCAATCCCCCTATCAATAAATGCCAATATACCATATGCCTTCTTAACAACCCTATCAGTCTAGGTGGCAACTTTCAGGCATTGATGCACTAGGACACTGAGATCTCTCTGTTCATCTGCACTTCCAAGAATTTACCATTAGCCCAGTACTCTGCATTCCTGTTACTTCTTCCGAAGTGAACTACCTCACACTTTTCCGCATTAAACTCCATTTGCCACTTCTCAGCCCAGCTCTGCATCTTATCTATGTCCTTCTGTAACCCACAACATCCTTCGGCACTATCCACAACTCTGCCTACCTTCGTATCATCCGCAAATTTACTAACCCATCCTTCTACGCCCAATCCAGATCATTTATAAAAATGACAAACAGCAGTGGTCCCAAAGCGGATCCTTGGATACACCACTGGTAACTGAGCTCCAGGATGAACATTTCCCATCAACCACCACCCTCTGTCTTCTTTCAGCTAGCCAATTTTTGATCCAAACTGGTAAATTACCTTCAATTCCAAAACTGTGTGCAATAGCCTACTGTGTAGAACCTTATCAAATGCCTTACTGAAGTCCATATGCACCACATCAACTGCTTTACCTTCATCCACCTGTTTTGTCACCTTCTCGAAGAACGCAATATAGTGGGGCACGACCTACCCTTCACGAAACAGTGTTGACTATCCCTAATCAAATTATTCCTTTCCAGATGATTATAAATCCTATCTCTTATTGCCTTTTCTAACACCTTACCCACAACCGAAGTAAGCTCACTGGCCTATAATTACCATGGTTGTCCCGACTTGTCTTCTTAAACAAGGGAACAACATTTGCTATCCTCCAGTTTTCTGGCACAACTCCAGTCAACAATGATGACATAAAGATCGAAGCCAAAGGCTCTGCAATCTCCTCCCTGGCTTTCCTTCTTAACTGGCCAAGAATTAAGGCCCTTGAGTGGTAAATTAATGGTCACTTAAGGGCCTCAATCCATCGCATCCCAGGTTACTTGTCTTCCCAGTCCGTCAGAAAGTTGACTGATTTCTTGCCGGAATAGTCAGGGTCTGCCTGCATCCTTTGAAAATTGCGTCTTTTTCCCAGTCTCCAATTCTCATCTCCCTGTGACCCCACAAGCCATGACAAGACAAAAAGTATTTAGCTTCTTGCCATTACATCCCTAAGAAGACCAATGGTCTTTAAGACCCAGACAATACTGGTGTCTGATTGGCTGCAGGTTCTGGTGACCCAGGGCACTAGTACCAGAATCTGTGACTTGCCAAGAAGCTCACTCACACTTGCCTTTCAATTCTTAAAGAGCTGATTGGCACACAGTGGATGAGTTATCTCAGCAGTGGAGGTGACATGTCAGTTTCCACCGAACACACTCATCCCACACTTAGTCCCAAAGACTGGAAATTTCCACTTAATGATCTCAGTCTCATTTGTAAACTTCAATGGAATCTGCCTTGACCAGTCTCTAACGGAGCACATTCCATAGCCTAACCATTCATTGCATAAAAGGTTTGCCTCTGTCATCATTGTTTCTTTGTCAGCTCCCAAAAATCTGTGCCCTCTAGTTCTCAATCTTTCTTATCTACTCTGTCTGGACTCCTCGTGATTTTGAATACCTCTCTCAAACCTCCTCTCAATTGTTCCTTTTCCAAGGAAATCAGTCCAAACATTCCCTATCCATCTGTGTCACTACAGTTTCTCATTCCTGAAACCATTCTTCTGAATGTTTTTCTGTACCCCTTCTCTTGAGCCTTTACATCCGTCTTTATATGTGGGGATGAGTTGGATGAAGACAGACCCTTCAGTCTAACCAGTCCACGTTGACCATAATCCCAAATTAAACTAGTCCCACCTACCTGCACTTGGCCCATATCCCTCCAAATATTTCAGATTCATGCACTTATCTAAATGTCTTTCAAACATTGTAACAGTAGCTACGTTCACCACTTCCTCTAGAAATTCATTTCACACACAAACTACTCTGAACAAAAACATAAATTCACTTTGAACTATAATTTCTAAAAGCTTCCTCATTACTTAAGTTAAACTGGCTGACTGTCATTGTTGAGCTTATCTTTATATTCACACTCCAACATGATGTGAAAGTGCCAGGTGTATTTGAAATCGCAAGCTTTCGGAGCACTGATGTGATAGTCTTCACCTGATGAAACAATGATGACAGAGGCAAACCTTTTATGCAATGAATGGTTAGGCTATGGAATGTGCTCCATTAGAGACTGGTCAAGGCAGATTCCATTGAAGTTTACAAATGGACAAAGTCAGAAGTTGCATGACTTTAGGTTATTGTCCAACAGGTGTATTTGAAATCGCAAGCTTTCGGAGCACTGATGTGATAGTCTTCACCTGATGAAGGAACAGCGCCCCGAAAGCTTGTGATTTCAAATAAACCTGTTGGACAATAACTTGGTGTCGTGTAACTTCTGACTGTGCACACCCAGACAAGCAATGCTATTTAGCTGTATCTCCATTCCATGTTGTCTCAGACCATGTTGTCCTTTTCGCTGAAAGTGTAAAGTTGTACACTTATCCTTACAATGTAAAATATTGCTATCCAGCCTAATCTAATTACTATAACTGCGAACATACCCCTGTTGTTGAGACACTTTTGTCCTCAATTCTGTCTGGGTTGCTCAGAGAACAACAAAAGTGGAAAAAAGAAACATTTTTCCTAATTAATCAACTCAATCCAATTGTCAACTATTCAGTGACAGAGTATACTTGTGTTAATTAATTTCATTCAGGCATGCAACAGCATCAACGCTTTATCTTGTGTAATGCACACTTAAAATTAAAAGTTAAGAAGTTTCCAGTTACAAATGGATGTAGTAACACAGTTTTTATTGCCTTGTAGCAATAATTCATTCATCTGCATTAGATTTCCACAGGAAGAATATAATTGGAAATCAAACAAATGCTGTATAAATCATGCAAAGTTTCTTTCCACTTATTTATTATTAAAATGTGTCACATCTGAACAAAGTCCTATAGTGGTTGTGCTGCAGCATTGTGCTGACTAAAAATAGACTTCGTAAATAATTGGTGGGAAATTGTTAAACGAATGTGGAGGCACACATGTCTGTTGCTCCAGAGAACAGGTGCCAAGTTTGAATTTGCCTTAGAGTCATACAGCATGGGAACACACCCTTCAGTCCAACCAGTCCACGCTGACCATGTTCCCAAACTAAACTAGTCTCACTTGCCTGCACTTGGCCCATGTCCTTCCAAGCCTTTATGAACTATTTCTGTTCATGAACTTATCCAAATGTCTTTTAAACGTTGTAACTGGACCTGCATCCACCAATGGTTGTTGATTTCTTTCTTCTCTCCCAGTTCCCAGCCTTTAAAGAAACCAAGTGACTTCACTTCGTAGTGAGCAGGCAAGGCCACCAAGTTGTTCCAGGAAACTCGAGACGTTAGCATGATACCAGTTAACCCTGATTTAATGCTGTGGTGCATGTGTGCTTCCAGCCAGTTTCTCACCCAAAACCAAAGTGATAGGGCAGACAGAGATATCACATCAGCTGGCAGGAACCAAAGGAAGAGTCTTTTGTGCTCAAGTACAGGTCATGGGATGGATGAGGAACAAGGGATACATCAACTATCCTTGGGGTCATCACAGATCAAGTGCACACTTCATGATCTGATGAAGATAATAGAAAACTAAAAGTAAAAAAAAATCCTTAATGTATAGATGTTCTGACCTCAAAATCGCTTCCCATTGTGTTATCCTGGCAGGAATAATGCACTTCTCCTTCAGGGGCCACAGTTTAATTGCAGTCAAGAATTTATGACTTTCTTGGAATCTAATGTTGATGATTCCACTGTATTCTGCCGTGTGGTGTTTTGCCCTGTTCATAACAGTATAGATCATAGAATTTTACAGCACAGAAGGAGGCTGGTTGGCCCATCATGTCTGTGCCAGCTCCTGAAAGAGATGCCCAGCTAGTCGCAATCTCCAGCCCGATCTCCAGAGCCCTCAAAGTCTTTTGAAGGTGTATCCAGTTCTATTTTGGAAACTTTTATGGAATCTGTCTTCACCACATCCCCCAGGCAGCGCATTCCAAATTTGAACAACTGTCTGAGCAAAGAAGGGTCTCTTCATCTCGGTCTAGGCTGCCTTGCTGACAGTTTTGAAGTTTTGATCCCTAGTTACCGAAATACCAAGTGGAAACAGAATATGCTTCGTTACCCTGTCAAAATTGTTCATAGTTTTGAACACCTCAGTAAAATCACCTCTTCATCATCTTTGTTCCAAGGAGAAATACCACATTTTTCTAATAGTTCTTTGTATCTGAAATCCCTCATTCCTGGTATGATTCCAGTAACATTGTCCAGGGCTTTAACAACCTTCCTTAATTAAGGTGTCCAGAATTGAACACAGTACTCCAAATATGATCTGACCAATGGATTTGTAGAGATGTAGCATCATTTCCTTGCTTTGATATTATTTTCCTATATTTGTAAACCCAATAATCCTATAAGCCTTCTCAACAACTTTTCAACTTGCCTGGGCACCTTCAGGCAATTATGCATTTGAAGTCCAAGGATCCTGTGCTCCTATAGCCCCCTCAAATTTGAGCTATTGAGCCTGTACTGTCGCTCTGTGTTTTTTCTACCAAAATGCATCACCTGACATTTCTCAGCATTGAAATTCAGCTGTCAGGTGTCTACCCCATAACCAACTTGTCAGCATCACCCTCACAATTCACTATTCGCCCTAGCTTAATACCATCTGCAAATTTTTGATATTTTTTCCTCAATACTCATGCCCAAATTGTTTATATAAATCAGAAAAGGCAGGGTTCCCAACAACTTTGTCTGGGGAATATCACTTTCAACTCATCTCCAGTCTGAGAAATGCCCATCTCTCAACACACTCTGTCTCTTGTCTTTTAGACAACTTCTCATTTGTGCTACTAAGGATCCATCAGTCCCAAACATTTCAAATCTGTGAATGACAAGGTAAAACTGAAGCCTGAGGATTTGCGGGTGGGACGTCAGCAGTGGAATTCCATGAGTGATCCAATGAGCCTGCATGCCTAATTTCTTCCCGCAGGGCAGAGTAAAAATTGCAAGCGCGCCCCCCGCCTCTCTGGGAGTGTTTCTGTCTACTCAGTTGGCATCTCTGTTAGCTGGCCCTGATGCCTTTGTTGGTCCCAGATGTTGCAAACCAAAAGCCAGTCAAGGTAAAGTCCTGTTAAAATCAGTTCAGGTGGGATTCTTGAACAGTGAAAGTCACCTTTGGAGTCAAGGTCAGTTTCTAAGTGGAAACTCTAGTAGCCAGATTTGTACTTGGCAAAGAAGATTGTTTGGGAAGTTAATTTTGAAGTGTTGAGGCAATGAATGGTTAGTGTCAAAAAGTGTGGTGCTGGGAAAGCACAGCTGGTCAGGCAGCATCTAAGGAGCAGGAGAGTCGAAGTTTCAAACAGAAGCTCTTCATCAGGAATGAGGGGTTAACGTCAAGATGTAATCAGTGGTGTGGATTCCAAGATGCATTAAAATACTGTTGGATGAGCACAGTGCTATGTTAAGTGCTGTACATGGCAGTCCAAGGACATAGAGACTTTTTAAATATTGATGTAAATCACATTTGAATAAATCTTTAATTCCTCTCCGGAGATCAAATGGCTCTTCGCACCCTCAGGCTTATTTAGATTAGATTCCCTACAATATGGAAACAGGCCCTTCGGCACAACAGGTCCACACCGACCCTCCGAAGAATAGCTTACCCAGACCCATTTCCCTAACTAATGTGCCTACCACTACGGGCAACTTAACATGGCCGATTCACCTGACCTGCACATCTTTGGATTGTGGGAGGAAGCCGGAGCACGCGGAGGAAACCCACGCAGACACGGAGAGTATGCAAACTCCACACAGACAGTCGCCTGAGGCTGGAATCAAATTCAGGTCTCTGGCACTGTGAGGCAGCAGTGTTAACCACTGAGCCACAGTGCTGCCCTGTCAAATCCTGTCAAATTCTCGTCTCCAGTACACTTTTGCCAAACTTCAACCTCCAAGCCAGTTTCCGATTCCCCAGTGATAGCAATCCCAATGGGTATTTGCCAGTGTATTCATGGACTTGATCTGTCCCCAGGTTGACTACAATTCTCCCTCACCAATGTTAAACCTCATATAGAGTTTGGTGAGGAAAAGACCAGAAGTCAATCTTTGTTCAGTCTTACATGTATTCTTTAAAATAATATTTGCTGTATCTTCATGTACTATTACCCATTGGTGAATGAAAATAGGCCCTTCAAGCCTATTCTGTCATTCAATATGTCCATGGGTAGCCTGTTTCAGCTTTCTCCCCATACCCTTCAATCCCTTGAGTTCGAACTATATAATTATATATCCTTCCTGAAAACATTCAATATTTTGTCTCAACTGCTTCGTATGGCAGAGAATTCCACAGGCTCACTACTCAAGGGGTGAAGAAATTTATCCTCATCTCAGTCATAATTGGTTAGTCCAATTATATCACCTTTTGTTGTTGCTTGTTATTTCAAAGGTTTCTTTGAATTTTTCTATTACATTTTGTTACACCAATCAACAGTTATTTCTTTAAACCGTCAGTTGTTCCTTTGATGGGATGAAGTCTGTTTGCATCAGCTGGAAACAGATTCTCATAAGATTTACACAAGATTTTCTTGCACATAATCCAGGTGCCCACTTGTTAAAAATGCAACCTATTTACAAAGGCAAATACTGATAGTGGCAAAACTGCTGAGCAGTCTGTCTGTCTGTGTAACCCTATGTTTGTAAGATGAAGTAATAAAATAAATGGAAACTGTGACGAGATAATGGCCACTCTGTGACTGAAATGTTTGCTCGAGGCAAAGCATCTGCCGAACCATGAGTTAATTCCCTGTTTTATTTTGCTTAGTTTGCTCAGTGGTAATGACTGGATAGAAAAAGTGTTGCTCACTGCACAGACTTCCTCTGAAGAAATTTCCACTTGTGTGTACTTAGCACTTTTGGAATCAGTATGTTTTCCTCTTTGTTTCTGCCCCTGTGGAGATGATCAGCAGTGCATCTCCATTTCCTGCTGCCAGTGCAGGTGGTCAAGTGTGAGATACCGGTCAGTGTTTCACCTAGTCAACTGGTGGGCCTCAGGCTTTATGCCAAGAGATTTATGTTATAATATTTTGAATCTAGTCTCAAGGAGAAACGCAGTGTTGCTGCAAGTTGGCCTAGCTATAAACCACTAAATTTTGCAAACCCACAGCAGAAAGAGAATGGGCATAAGGCTCCTGTGGAATGGATTGCATGATTTGGCCATCGTGCCAACCACCTTCATGCCATATGGAAGCCAAAAGAAGGGGAGGTTGCCAAGAGATATTTGCAGCTTCCAAAGAAACCAATGAGAATTTTATTTTATTTATTGGCACAATCAAAAAGGGACGGCACAGTGGCTCAGTGGTTAGCAGCAAGGACTGGAGTTCGATTCCAGCTTCGGCTGACTGTCTGTGTGGAGTTTGCACATTCTCCCCGTGTCTGGGTGGGTTTTCTCAAGGTGCTCCCATTTCCTCCCACAGTCCAAAGATGTGCAGGTTAGGTGAATTGGCAATGCTAAATTGCCCCGAGTGTCTGGGAATGTGCAGGACAGGTAGGTTCGCTGTGGGAAATGCAGGGTTACAGGGATGGGGGTGTCAGGGTGGGATGCTATTTGGAGGGTCAGTGTGGATTCAATGGACCGAATGGCCTGCTTCCACACTGCAGGAATTTTATGGAATCTAAATTTTTAAAAAATATTGTTCAGGAATTACCATACATAATATTGAAATGTGTTTGCATAAAATTTCTTTGCAGTTCTAACAGAAGCAGTGACTCAGTTGATGCCTAAAGTAGCAAGGTCATTTCCGGCACTTCAATTAACCATTAACCCACTATTAATAACTTTCAAGGCTGAGGTACTAAAAGCAGTCATCAAGATTTCATGCACTTATTATATCAGTGTCGTTACAATTGTGTCTTCACCAGAATAATTCAACATCCCTTTGTCACTTGGAACTTTTTCAATAATATATTTTCTAATAAACCTGTTCAGAGATGTTATGGCATACCTCTGGAGCAGATGGAACTTGAGCCTATGTCTCTTGGCACAGAGGTAGGGACACTACCACTATACGGCAAGAACCCTTCCTTTGGAATTGTTCACTAAGCCAAACAAAAAGTCAGTTATTAACCCATAAAGCAGGACAAGCTATACATAGAATAATGAGACCCGAGCCTACAGTACAGGATTAGACTGAGTCATGGATATTCAGCCTACTCGATAACTACCAGCTGTCAGTTGATGAAATAATTGTGAAGGAAAGTATTATTTTGTTTATGGTCAGTATTTTGAAAAGGAGATAAGTTTACTTATAAAATTAAAGGTGTAAATGAATGGCTGGCCACTCGATGTGTCAAATCAACCACACTACCTCCTAGTAAATGATACTATGTCGTAAGAATTGTCAGAAATCTGCAATGTTTGAAAATCTGAAATAATGTTGGCTAAAAGTTGCCATTGTGGTCCGTTACAAGGACTTTACAAGGCTGAAATAAGAATTATTCGCACAAAGGGATTAAAAGGGTACACGGAATTGGGAAAATTTACTCAATGACTGTTTTCTGTAAATTGAGTAAATCCTGGTGTTTAGAATCGAAGGTAGCAAATGTAATTCACCACTGTTTCATGATCCCAGGTTAAGGGGAAGTTACTAAAGACAATACTCACCTTGATCAGATATTTGCCAGTGAGACAGGATCTAGAACCTAATTACGTCACAGACCAGTAACTCTATTTACAACTTTAAAGACTTATATTTATTGAATAAAAAGACAGATTAGTTATTATGGAGGAGGACTTTTGTCAACATTGCATTTTAAGCGATTGAGTCCAGAAGGTAGTTATTGTTTCAAAGGTTTTTGACTTAAATTCAAAGCTCTGGGAATTAGGGATAAATTTAGATGTGGATAAAAATATAGACGTTAGGTAGAAAACAATAATTACAGCTTAGAGATGTAATGATAAAGTGGGAGAAAAACCTGGGCACCCTAAAATTAGTTAACTGGCATTTATCATTTATTTGGATTCAGAAACTCAAAAGTAAACTGCTCAAATTTGCAGGATTTTACCAAATATTGATTGTTGCTGAAATTATAGAATGATTTAACCAAAATATTTGGGGCAAATGATGCTAGATGAAATTAATAAAGTGTGAATATTATAGAACAAGAAAGAAATTTTGCTCATGGAAAGTAAATATGGGCAACACATGTACTTAACCCAGAATATTGTTTCAAATTAAAGCCTCAGAGTATGACAAGATGCCACATGTTCAAAACAAATGTTGCATTTGGATTTAGCACTGATTGAGAGTTTGTCTGTTGGGAAATGACAGAAAAAGCCCAGAGTTGGGAATCCAACACCTGAACTCAGCAACTACCACTTCTGCAGGGATGGAAAGGGGAATTAGTCACATTTTACTCATGAATGTTTCACAGACAACACAATGCTGAATCACTGAGGCAGGCTTTCCAGCCATATCCTCACCATGCATTCATTTCTGGGAATGAACCCAGATAATCTAACCACCCCCTCCTGGAGAGAAAAAAAATCTCCTTACAGAGCACTTTGTCTTGGGAATTTTGTGAATCTGTGCACCCAACCTGAGCAAGGAGATTCAGTCCTTAGGTTTTTAGGTTTATGCCTGATGTTAGATGTTTCCTCACCATACCTTCCAGATAAAATGACTGGGTCTATTAACCCTATCGCATTTCCGACGCCCCTCCCCCAAGTCCCTCCTCCCTACCTTTTATCTTAGCCTGCTGGACAAACTTTCCTCATTCCTGAAGAAGGGCTTATGCCCGAAACGTCGATTCTCCTGTTCCCTGGATGCTGCCTGACCTGCTGCGCTTTTCCAGCAACACATTTTCACTCTATTAACAACTATGACTCATTTATTAAAACATACCATTCAACTTTCTCACCCAAAAAAAATTGTGATATACTGGCACTTGATGGTTGTGCTGGAACACCTGACTGTAATATGCTGCAGAATCTCAAAACACAGTTAAGCTTATCTTTCTCCAGCAACATCTGGATACATACCTTAGTGTTTAATAGAAATAGAGTAGAGAAAATAGAGTGAATTGACAACCAGGTTTTGCCATTGTGTCTAATCATATAATCACACCTTCAGTGATACATGTTTCAATTTCTATTACAACTGTAAAAGGAAGCTCTAAGCTTTTCCTGTTGTTCTATCAGTCTGCAGTTTGAGATCGTCATCAAGCTAAAGTTTATATTGGGAACTCGTGTAGTTTTAGTCTATCAGACTCTGGTCTTAACATTTCTATTGGAATAAAAAAAGTGCTAGAAATACTTACAAAGTCTAGCAGCATCTGTGCAGACAGAAACAGAGTGAACATCTCAAGTCAATGACCTGTTATTATCAAATCAGGTTCCTGAAATATTAACTCCGTCTTCCTTTCCATCAAAGCTGCCTGACCTTCTAAGTACTTTTGGTGTTTTCTGTTTTAATTTCAGATTTCATTTTGATTTTGTTTATGTCACTAAACCCGCCTTTCTTCTGTATCTCTGAATGAGATAGAAGCAAACAGTGACTGGAAGTCAGCCTTATAATGTTGATGAGACAATTGGAAATATATTGACAAGAATGGCCTCCATTTTAGGTTTTTGATTGGACGGGAGAAACCTGGAGAAACCAGTGAAGTGGCTCAGCTGATTCGGCAAACCTTGGAACAGGAGAGGTGGCAGAGGGAAATGATGGAACAACATTACGGGCAATACGTCGATGATGACGAGGAGGTAAGAAAATTGCAAAAACATAATAAATGTACCTTTCAGGAATCAATTTCAACTCTCATTTCATTGGCACACAAGCATTGACTGTGTATCACATGAAAGAACTTAAAATTCTTTGTTTTGCAAGGTCAACACGCGAGGAATATAAACTAGCTTGATAGGCTCTGGGCAACCATGTGTAAAGTGCATACGTGAAAACATTGTTGTGATGGTGCAGACTGTCTCTTAGTCATTAATGTCTGAAATAGGAGCAGAAGTAGGCCATTCGACCCCTCAAGCCTGCTCTGCCTGTTAATAATATCCTGATCTGATTGGTCCAGATTCCTGCCTATTCTAACACCCTTTGACTCTCGGTGTCTAAAGTCTAATGATCTGCCAATCCATTTCTCCCCTGTAAAAGGCTTCTTTCATCAGATTTCTTAGATTAGATTAGATTAGATTAGATTAGATTACTTACAGTGTGGAAACAGGCCCTTCGGCCCAACAAGTCCACACCGCCCCGCCGAAGCGCAACCCACCCATACCCCTACATTTACCCCTTACCTAACACTACGGGCAATTTAGCTTGGCCAATTCACCTGACCTGCACATCTTTGGACTGTGGGAGGAAACCGGAGCACCCGGAGGAAACCCACGCAGACACTGGGAGAACCTGCAAACTCCACACAGTCAGTCGCCTGAGGCGGGAATTGAACCCGGGTCTCTGGCGCTGTGAGGCAGCAGTGCTAACCATTGTGCCACCGTGCCGCCCATAGATTTGAGACAAAGCGGTTGATTTTCCATTGGCATTCTCTTGAATACCCACTTATTTGTTAGACTTGAGAAACTGCATCAGTCCAATTTCCACTATTTTCCTGGATTTCCAAAAGTCTCTATGTATTCCCTCTAACTCCAACCCTCACTTTAAACACGTAACTCCACTCTTTAACCTTTGTACACTAGGTTTTAAGTTAAGCAGATTAATCATCACTCATACAATCTGTTCAAGATTATGCATTTCATTTTAACTTTCCCTTATTAGGTGACAGGGCGGAAGAAAGTATCATATTTCTCCCTTTCAGGTAAAGTAGACAAAAGAAGGGGAAAACAATTCTGTTTGGATTGCATGGTAATACCCATTGCCCATCATAATGGAGTTTAAACTTTGGCCTTCTGGTCCAGAGGTAAGGACATTCCCAAAAACCCCTGAAACACAAATATTAGTATCCAAAAGGCAAAGACGCATTTGGAATTTGAAACTTAGTGCTTTGGTGATTTGTTGTCAGAACTAGCCCAGAAATTAATTATAATTGAGCTTGCATTGATATCTATCAGAAATCACAATATCACAATCCTAAGAAATCATTACATTCATGTTTAGATTTGCTAAGCACCCACCAGCCAATGTTGAGAAAATAATGGCATCCCGCCAGTATTGAGCATTTAATTTAAGGTGACTTCCCTTTTCTATGTGGATGTGGGAACTGTTTCTCAATTGTTACATCCATCACAAACAAGGTCAGAGTGAGAACATTGTTCTTGTTGTGTGGAAGTTCTGTTATGTCTCTAGCATAGAGCAATCTAGGCATCTTAACGGTGTCTTATATCCTGTAGAAGAAAGGCCCAAGGTAAACCAGTGAAAGAAATGTGGATGCTGGACTACACCGCAGATGTAGATCCTGGAGCTTTACATAATGTGAAAGTGTGCACACCACATTCTTTCCAACACCATAGGATGGCACTGCATGCTCAGGATTCACAGAGTAATCATTAAAGCACAAAGGAATGCCATTTAGCCCAATGATTTTGCACTGGCACTCCAGATTTCCCCAGCTTTTCCCATTTCCCCAGCTTTTCCCATTCCCCTACCTTTTCCCATTCCCCCACTTTCTCCCAGTAACCCTGTACTTCATTTTCAGTCAATGTCCTCCTGAAAACCTTGATTGCACCTGCCTCAAACATTCTCTGTGTTTCCAATTCCCTTCATTTTTATTGTTTTTCATGTTTACACTAGTTTGAATATTTTTTACTTCTGTTTAGATTCTTCATCATTTTAAACACCTGTCAATTCTTCTCTCAATCTTCTCTTCTCTATGGATAACAAATCTAGTTTCTCCAATCTGTCTACATGACTGAAGTACCTCATTCCTGAAACCATTCATATGAATCTTTCAATGCCTTGACATCTTTCTGAACATATGGTGCCCAGAATAGACTGAAGCAGTGTTTTAGCCTAACCTCCTTGGTCTCGTACTATGGGCCACATTCATTAATAAAGCCAAGGATGTTCCGTGCTTTATTAACTACGCTCTCGATCTATCCTGCTACCTTCAATGACTTCTGTAAATGTACACCCAGGTCACTCTGCTTCTGCACCCATTTTAAACTTGTAGCTTGTATTTCAGATTTTCTCTCGGTGTTCTTGCCACCAAAGATGAGTCGCTTCACAATAGCCTTCCAAGATAGTCTGTACTCCTTGGAGGGTGCATATTTATTCAAAGTGAATAACCTTACAAGAAGTGAATACAAATTTTAACAGCAAAGTTCAGTGGACGGCTCATTTGCAATGCAGATTGATGCTGACAGCGAGGGTCTAATTGCTGCACCAGCTGAGGTTACCCCCAAAGGACCCTCCTTCTCAACCTCTCCCTTTGTTAGAAGTGCATCTCTGTCTAATGAGAGATGGTCTGGTAAGATTATGGTGATGTCCCTTTTATTATCGTCTGATTTACAAATATTTGTAAATACAATAATGCTGAATAATTTAAAATGCACAAACCAACGGATAATTAGTTGGGATTCTATCTGTGACATTCAGTTGGCTTTTAATTCCATGAAGTTAAACCTCTGTATATTATTTTTGTAAAGGGCCTCTGCCAATAAAGTATTTTTGTTATTAGCTGTGAACCCAATAAACACCTTTAACTTTAAGAATGAACAGTATTTAATTTCTCTCATGATTTGCTCAAAAGCAATGAGGGGTTAGAAATTGGTCTTGATTGGGGACGGCGCAGTGGCTCAGTGGTTAGCACTGCTGCCTCACAGCACCAGGGTCCCAGGTTTGATTCCAGCCTTGGGCGACTGTCTGTGTGGAGTTTGCACATTCTCCCTACGTCTGCGTGGGTTTCCTCTGGATGCTCCAGTTTCCTCCCACAAACCAAACATGTGCAGGTTAGGTGAATTGGCCATGCCAAATTGCCTATAGTGTTGGGTGCATTCGTCAGAGGGAAATAGGTCTGGGTGGGTTACTCTTCGGAGGGTCGGTGTGGACTTGTTGGGCCAAAGGGACTGTTTCCACACTGTAGGGAATCTAATCTAATCAAAGCAAGTGATAGCAAAACAGTATTCCATTTTCCATCTTGCCTGATTGTCTTTCCCATTAACTGAAAGCAATGGCAGAATATGTCACCCTTGCAGTTTTGGATTTTCCAAAGGCAATGCAATTGGTCCAGCCTTTGGGGCTATAATAGTCACATGCAATGAAATCATTTTGTTGTTGAGTTCAGCTTTTTTTAAAAACCTGCATTTTAAATTGAGTTCTCGTTTACTAACTATGGAACCACTGCATTTCTATTCAGCTTATGAATCTCTGTAATGACTCTTGAATATGTTAATCCTGAGATCAGTGATCAAAACCATTCCTGGCATCTCAGAATAGCTGGTGGAGATTAAGAATGGAAAACTGATTATTTTTTAACAAAATATCGCAAGAACTAATTCAACCCTGAAAGGATAAATAGAACACAAGATTGAGTCCAATTGTTGACTTGTCCTGTTCAAATATGAATTTAGATATATACCCATATAACATTATTAATGTGGATGGGGCTGGTTTATTTTATTCATGTGGCTAAATTTTCTCTCAAAAGTCCAGTAGCTGAGGCTTTCTAAAGCCTTCACTAATGGATTGAATGAATGAGCAAAATGGACCACAATTATCCCAGATTTAATCGTTCATTCCCTCTCCACCTGAAACCCCTTATGCTGAGTTGTTTCTCTGAGTTATATCAATTGTAAACAAACTAAAAATGTCCGTAACACCTTTTTGTCAAGGAGGATAAATGAGGCAGTGTTTCATTTTCCCAATCAGTGTTGAGCAGCTACCACACTTGGAGGTGAACATTATATATGGACCAGACCAAACCCTCTCAGAATAAATAGGATAGCCTATACCCCCTTTTTTTATTTTAAAAAGCAAGTGTAAAGTGTTGTGTTCTGGATGTAATTTGATTGGCCAAACTACCTGGCTAAAGCAAAACACATTGTAGTTAAAATACAAACATAAGAAAAAAACATAACATTGGAATAACTTAACTCTACTGGAAAACTTACAAGAACAATAGATTATTTAACCACTAAATGACAATTGATCCAATACAGTAACATCCCATTTTCACACCCTTGACAAAGGCGAATTCAGTAAAACAGATTGTCTCGAGTGCAATTCGAACAGCCAGAAGAGAACCTAGCTTTTACCAGTGACAGAGAGACGAATAAGAGCTTCCACATCCAGCTTCAAGACCCCAGCAACTGCTGAAAGCTAAAACTAGAAATCCTAGTTCTGTGGGAGCTTGGCCCCACCCCTTCAGGCTGCTTCTATTGTTCTAACTTTCTAAAAAAAACAAAGCTAACTGGGCTCAGATCAGACAGCTCAGCTTCAAATTTCTAACACTTGCTTTAAAAATAAACATGACAGCAAATCCTTGCTAAAGACATGTTTCTTAACAATGAGGGGAAGTCAGGCTGCCTCCTGACCATAATGCTAGTTAATGGGCAGCACCCTGCCAACACTTCCACAGATTACACAGGAATAATGACCACTTGTTTGAGACACAAGGAAGCAAGAGGTATCTATGCCCTGGCATTAGTGCCTCCTTAGAGGAAGGGGCAAAATCTTTACTTGAAGATTCTTCCAGATGCTTTTCAGGAGCACAGTGAGGTTCTGACTCCAGGTGCCACACTGCACCTACAGCAAGAGGCTGAATGGGAGAGCTAAGCTCTTACTTTTTCCCCCAGTTTAGTTACCAATTGAAGAACTTAAACAATTTCTATATCAGAGGTGCAACCTGCACATCTTAAGCCCAGGCAAAGACCCTGCAGTAAACAAGCAGTCATCACAAAACACATGACTTCCAAGAAATGCCTTGCTTAAGAAAGTGTCCCACTGTCCTTTCATTGACCTAAATGTTGCCAGAACCTTTCAATCTCAAGTCTGCAAGAATGATTACACATGAAGCCAGTGTAACACATGATAGATAGCAACATCATTTGAAAAGTGATTTCATATTGCAGGATTTCAGTAGACTGGGATCTTCATGCTTAGAACGATGGGCAGTACCACACAATATAAATGCCAATAGAAATTTAATACCACTTGGTGCATTTTGATTATAAATGTATATATTTTAACTGGGAGAAAGCTGGGTGATCAGAATGAGCAAATAAATTTGAGCATTCACATTTGCAAGATCTTAAAAGCAGCACCTGCAGTGAAACTATGTTTTAAACTAAGAAGTATTGAATGTAAAAGATGAAATTCCATGGTAAATCTATTTAGAATATTAGTAAGACTGCAGTAGGAGTATTGGTATATTTTTGAACTCCACGGCATAGAAGCATTTTGAGGCAATAGAAAGGCTGCACTGCAGATTCATTTGAATGTTGCAAACAGTTATAGATAAAAACAACACAAACTTGTATTTATTGTAATAAGCCATTCCAAGGCAAACTAAAGAAAGTATGACATCAAGCCACATAAGGAGACATTGGGCATGTTTCAAAATATTTGGTCAAAGAGGTCTTTTTTTGAGCAATGTACTAAAGGGAAAGAGTGAGCTAGAGAGACGGGTGTAGGCGGGTATTTTAGAGTTTATACATACAAAATAAAGCCACTACAACTATGTTTTGTTACAGCAGAGGGATTATTGAATTATTCGATAGGGATGAAAAGAGGACAGGTTAGAAAAGAACAGATTAAGGGATCAAGAATTGAATCTATCAGTTAGGACTGAGGAGTAAAACCTTTACAGTTTTGTGAGACAATGAACTGCACCAGTCAACAATTAAAGAAGGGACTATTAACATTCAAGATTAGGTTTGATAGGCACTTGAATGAAAAGGTGCAAAAGGACACAGGCGCAACATATGTTTAGGACTATTGAGGACTAGAAAGGATCTGCATCAAAACAGAGTGATTGGGTAATATGCCTTTTTCATGAATTGTAATTTCTATACTAAATAGTGTATATGGATATGGTGGCATGGACCGTTAAGATGTTAGAATCTGCAGCAAAAGTCCCAGAAAAACAAATTTGTTAAGCACAGTAAGATTGAAAAAAAAATGCCTTCAGTATTGAATACAATCAAAGTCATATGCCATTCAGTGCAGTGTTTCACTGTTTATATATTTTTCCAATCACAGTATGAAGCCTCATAACCAATAATTTCATTTTCTGTTCTGAACTGCATTGTAGGATTTAGAGCTATTTTCATATGACAGGAACAGCACAGCCAGTGGCTTTTTCAACAGTAATCACAATAATAACAACAGCTGTCAGTTTGTAAAGGTTTGTGATCTTGGATTTGAAACCAGTGCATGGTGTGACCTCTGCTTTATTCTGTTCTGGCCAGCTCTATCACTGGTGTTTCCTTTCCTAAGGCATTAAAGGCTAGATTTTCCACTTCGCTGGAAGGAAAGTAAATCAGACTGGCAGACTGTGCAACGCTTAATTTCCATGACAGTGACACCACTAAATTTCCTAAGATCTGTCAGCTTGCCTACCTGCACTGGGAAACCTTCCTCTGGTAGACAGAAGAAAATACATAGCATAGACCTTAGTCATCTGTGGCAGCTTAACAGGATAGCCTTCCTTCGAGGCAATTGATGAGAAGGATCAAATTGAATAACACTCGAAGGATTGAGGAGGGTAGTCTGTTTCTCCCAAAAATAATTGCACATCTTTACAGGCCTCTGACCTCCTGTCATTGCTCACAGCCAGTGTCATGACTGACATAATGGATATAAGCATTCATTCTCACATAACTGCATCCTTTTGGTTGTGAAAACCTGCCTTTGCGAAGATCTTTTCACAAAGATAATATTAATGACAGGAAGCATTTGGAAAATCTGCAGTACTTCCCTGTCTTCTTGTACCTTAGGATTGCTGTAAGCAAAGTGGCAAAGCCACAGAAAATCTAGCCTTAAAAGTCTTTTCTGTGTTCACCTATGACTTTTCAGTGCCATTAAAAACCTCAGAAAACAATTTCACTAACAGGAACTCTGATTATAAAATTGACAGTTAACTGTAGATGGGCCCTGATATTTTTTCTTTGTCTATTTGGGAGTAAATTTCAAGCGCTGATGTCTTTGAAAGGAATATTGTTCTGCAGGAATTTCATTATATATTGTAACGTAAATATTATTTGGTGATGAATGTCAGTTTGTTGGAATGAACACCAGCCTTCGTTTTGGAAGCAGTGTCACCATCATATATCAGACTTGAGCAGATCATGTATAATGTAGGTCAGGCACCAAGTGAAATAACTCCTTTCTCCAAAGGGTCAACAACTCCCCATCCCAGACAATGACAGCTAACTTAATGCTTTTAGTGAACATTCCAATTTTATTACAAGTCAGATTGAAATGGCCCTCATTTTATTTCCATTTTTTCCAGTTGCCAGTCCAAGAACTGAAAGATTCCTTTTCTATTACATTACACTATTTCTTCCCTTACAGGAAGCAATAGGACATTTTTTCCCTCTGAACCCCTTGAATCAAATCCAGGTCTTGAACAGACACACCATACCTGTGGCATACCATGACGATTGCAGGAGTTGTAACCAGATTCCCAGAGAGAGAGAATGTAGGAGAAATGAGATTGCACTCAGGACGTCTGCTAAAATTTTAGGCCTGGGATATAACACTTTAGTTCCTCTTGATCCAGCACAATAAAGGGACTGGCCTCATGAATTCATTCTCAGCTCCATGCCTTAAAACTGTATTTGTGTTAAAGTGGAGGCTGTCTTAAAAGCTTCACCACCTTCTGAGAGCAGTTCGAGGGCCTGAACCACCTCTGTTTGAAAGTTGGAGGGTTGGGGTATGATTTGAGAATTTCCGAATTGTTGTCTTCCCACACCTGTCCTTGGGAAGGTTAAGCTCTAACCTAGATTGGTGGAGATTTAATGTATTTTCCATTCTAATAATATCTCCTATTCAGGACCATGACGTGCTGGGCAATGCAAAATAGAAACCCAGGCCAATGCGTGTTGTCCAAAATGTCATTATTACTCTCTTCAGCAGTAAATATTCAGAAAAGGAGTAGTGTTAAAACAACAGCTGTATTTAAAACCTAAGATAGTCCTTTGAAGACACTGAGGCACTGTTTAGAATGCCAAGAGATGCACAGCTTTAAACAATAACTGGTCTCTTGATGACTATATCCTATCTACACCAAACTGCTTGATCTAAACCACCATAATGTCTCCTTTGTCGATCAAACATTTTGCTGCAATTCTGGTTTGCCTCTGAGTGAAATTGATTTACTAACCCATATTCGGTGGAATCTTTTCTAATCAAAATGGGCTGTAGGCTTCAAAATGTGTCCCTTTTCTAAAAATAAAGAAAGCTTTGCAAGCAAATTTACAAGAGCTATTGTTCAAATTTTTTTTTTAAATATTCCGGCTGTTTGTTAATGCAGTGCATTGGAATGCCAACAGATGGTGCCACAGAATAATGTCGCTGATGCTTATGTTTATAATCATACTGACTTCCCGCCTGTAGTGTGACACCAAATGGAAGTCAGAGTGTTCTATGAAACAGGAAGGGCTGTGGGGTGAATCATTACCAGAATTACCAGTAGATAGATTGTTCATACAAACCTCCCAGGCCTCTGAACTGATGAATACATAGTTTAGCAATGATATAGAGGAGAAGGCTTTTTTAAAACAAAATGTAAGCACATGAATAAAACAAAATTGTGACATATTGATAGTGTTCTCACTGCGTTGTAGATATCTTCATTTTGCAGATGGCTGACTTACACAATCTAGTCAAGTTTACAGTTGGTTCTTTGATTTTATCTTTGTTTTCATATTTCACCACCACAAACTTGCATCATTCAAACGGAACAGGCTTTCCTTTATCAGATAGACAGCTATTCTCCACCATTTCTGCACTGATGTGAAGGGATTTCTCTATACCAAATTGTCAGTATACCTGAGATACACTATAACTCAATTCCAGTACAAAGCCACTCTATAAAGTAATCTACGGACACAGTTAAATAACTTAAATAGTGATTTAAATCTTCTGAAGTATTGAACATTGCTGCACATCCTTTTAAAGCATTAGTATTTATTGGGAAGGGAGTGCAACTGAACACATATATAGAAATAGACATGCATGGAACTTTCTCTCATGGAGTATACTTTGTAGTATCCCTGTGGTCTTTAGAATGTACATTGCAGTCTACCTAACAGGAGTAAGGATTGAAACCTTTCTCCTTCTGAATATTCAGCACTCCATTTTTTCAGGGACAACAACAGCATCATCATCAAACTGACAGGCATGGTGCTGTTGTTTTCTGGTATACTGACAGGCACTTGAAAAGACAGACCTTCCCCCCCCCCCCCCCCCAAATGAAAGCCAAGCACAGGTCTTGCTGCTCTCTGGTTGTCAGGCAAGACCCACATTATGCAGTTTCAATTCCATTCACTTTCTGGACACCCAGCAGATTCAGTGATGTGGATGAGGGAGAATGTCCTTGCAGTAGCTAAGTTGAGTCAAGTGTGTGTAAATTGATCCCATATCAGAGTTTGCAGTTTTTCCCAGCTGCCATGTTCCATCGGCCTGATGACCTGGTCTTGAGATGTTGTCCTATTGAACTTACATGAACATGTACTTTTAATTGCAGCAAAAAAAACTGATCAGGGTGGCAATAGCTTTGGTGTCCCTCAATATGTAAGACCAAAGAGTTTCTGTAGAGCATCAATACAGAAATACAATTAAAGCTTGATTTTTTTCTTCAATTGGCAGTCACTCTAACATAAGATTGTTAAGCCTAATGGGTATATGCCGAGAGGCACTGCCTTTGATTACTTTGTGTCACCAGGGAGATAGTAAATGAATCACATGTCGGCCTGAGTCTGACCTCCAGACAACATCCACCACAATTATAGCTCTGCCCATGACTGAAGCAATGACCACAGCTTTATATTTGTATACTCCCATATCCTTCCCAGCTACTGGCAGAAGTGTTTGCCAAAGTGATACGCCATCTGCACACTGACGCACCAAACAAATGAAGCCTCGATTGCCAAGGAAACAACTTCATCACTTTTCCAACATGAAAGAGGCAGCAACATAAGATAGCACTGCACTTCTCCTTTCCAGATGGCTGATTTCTCAAAAGTACACAAATTTGTTGACGGCACATAAAATTGGAAACCCCACACCCTGCTTTAATGAATAACATCTCCGTTTCATTGATTTCTAGGAAGTGATGAATCACTGAAAGTGAATCAATCAGACCACTGTCTGCTATTTCGATCGTAGCCATTGTGCCTCAATTTTGTGGCAGTCCACCATCCCAGCATGACTTGAAGATGATAGGGTGCTTGTTATAGTTTGGGTTACTGGTGCCTTTTCAGAGGCTTACGCACAAAGGAATAATTGAAATACAAACTGGCTCATGCCTTCAACCAGAATCTGACAGAACATCAATGTACGCGAGGAGAGATTTGTTTCCTGGCATATGTTGGGTGGATGATGGGAAGTTTTCTGGAAAGGCCTGACTAGGTTTTCATGTTGTAGGGTTCTTATGTGATTACTGTGCAGATTGTTTTAGATAATACCTCTCTTGGGAGGCCAGCTACTCACTCTTCCATAGTATACACTGTCCTGTTCTGGCATTCCTGTGGGACTTTGTCCAGGATTACCAAAAAGACTCTGATTGGATTGCCCACAGCAAGACATTTGTTTGATTATTGACCACCAAATGCAACAAATGTACCCTCAGCCAATTCCAAGGATTATCTGCACACCCATCATTTAGTTGAAGCTACTATATACACTATTAGTTTCAGTTAAAAATAGAAGAAATAAAAACATGAGTAAGTCATTTGGCCCTTCAAGCTACCTCTACTATTCACTCAGATCATGGCTGACATATCCCAGCTACATCTTTCTCTTGCACTATCCCTGTATTCTTTGATTCGGTCAGTACCCAACATAGCTTTTGATCTTTGTTTTGAACACACACGATGGTTGAACAGCTCTCTGGGCTAGAGAATTCCAATGATTCACAGCACTTTGAGTGAAGATTTTTTCCACATCTTAGTCAGACTCTCCATTCTGATATTATGGCTCCCAGTTCCAGGCTTCACAGCTGGAGAAATATCTTCTTAGAATATAACCTGTCGTACCCCTTTAGGATTAGATCACCCCATTCTTTTATACTCTTTGGGATCGAGAAAACCGAGAATACTCGGTCTCTCCTTATAGAAGAACTCCCTTAACCCCGTATTCAGTCTAGTGAACTTTCCATATGCTCTCTTTAAGTATATCCTTCCTCAGGTAAGGAAATCAGAACTACATACAGTATAATATTCCAGCCGTTGTCTCACCAAGGCTCCTCAAAATTGCTTCTTTGCTTTTATATTCCCATTTATTTGTAATAAATACCAAAATATCATTTGCTTCTCTAATTGTTTGTCTCACGATGTCCCAGGTGTGCAGTTAAAGTATCTCAGTTACTCTAAAAGGACGGTCAATCCAACCTCGAACTGGTACAATGATTAGATTAGATTACCTACAGTATGGAAACAGGCCCTTTAGCCCAACAAGTCCACACCGCCTCTCCGAAGATTAACCCACCCAGACACATTCCCCTACCCTACATTTACCCCTGATTAATGCACCTAACACTATGGGGCAATTTAGCATGGCCAATTCACCTGACTGCACATCTTTAGATTGTAGAAGGAAACCCATGCAGACCTGGAGAGAATGTGCAAAGTCCACGCAGACAGTTGCCTGAGGCGGGAATCAAATCCAGGTCCCTGGTGCTGTGAGGCATCAGTCCTAACCATGGTTGCCACTGTTAGCATTATCTCTCCATTAACCAGTTCTAGAAAACAAAAATGGAAGGGAATGCAGAGCACAATTTACACTGTTTAGTGGATATATATTTTGGCAAAATTAAGTGTTTCAAATAACCAAAGCAAGAGAAAGCCATTCAGCAATTTGTGATATAATCTGATATCATGACTTATCAATAGTCCCATTATTCCATATATTTCAAATTTAATTCAGAGGTGAGCCAATCTTCGTGACATTTTCACCAATATTATGATTTTATATACACAAATAAGTACTCATGTGAATCAAATGTCTCACTTCAGTTCACCTGAATTTGTTGTGAAAAATGAGTCATCCATCATAACAATTGGGATCTTTTGCTGTCACCTAGTGGTAAAATAAGGAGAGTTCATCAGTGTCCATTGAGTTTCAATTGGGAGCAAGTTACTGTTTTGATCAGTAAAGTTCAATAGCTAGACAATGACTCTGTAGACCAGACGCATGTTTCAAAAACAGTACATTGATGCTGGAACCACAATGATCTGAGGTGGTAATGACATTCAGAGGGCGTAGCCTTCACATTTCTGTTCTGGATTAGTAGTGTTGGAAGAGCACAGCAGTTCAGGCAGCATCCAAGGAGCAGCTTTTTCCCCTTTTGTGTTGTTGACTTAAAAGCAAATCTGTAATTGATTTCACCATGTTAAAAACACAGATTTAGCCATGGGAAATCAAGTTGTGTCCCTCCAGTGATAGAAAATATTAGAGCTGGAATAAGTTACAAGAGATGATGTTTGCTGAATTAAAAAAAGAAAGTGCTGGAACAGCAGATCAAATGGCATCATTGAGGAAGGAACAGAGTTAACATGTTAGCTATTGTTTTTACCAATAGTTTACGTAGAATACTTACCTTACATTTACTTTGCGTTTTAAAATAAAACTCTTTCTATTGCCTGGAGTTCAGAGAAATTTAAAATAAACCAGAATGAAGAAGTTTAACTTTTGATAATTACTTTTACAGCTTACAAAAGATACCACTAATTTGGAGATTGTAGTTGGGATGTTTTCTATGTACATTTGGGAGATGTGGAACAGTGTCTATTAAAAATATTATGACAAATAAATGTCCTATACATTTGGAGTAAAATAATAAGTACTGTTAGGGACAGTGAAGTAAAGAAAGTTATTTTACATTCTATCATTGTTTCAATTACTGTAAACTAAGGAAGGAAATGCAAGTTGATTCTGAGTGCAATGGCTTTTCAAGCTTCTATTCAAGTTAAAACAGAGATAGGAGGGATTTAAAGATGGCAGGTAGGACCTGATTTCAGGATTTTCATCCCCATTCCAGTCCCGTTGAATTTGTATTGATTGGAATAATCTGGGGGAAATGTCCAGAGCATAGCGATCCTGCCCTTGCGTGCAGTATTGTGAGGGTATACCCCCCTGCCCTGCCTCCGCAGTCACAGCTCCTCAAGGAGTTACAAATAATGAGAGAACCCTAGTATGAAATCAGGAGCATTATGATAGGCAAGATTAAAAGCTGTTACCCAACTTTGCATCCCCATGTTGAAGGTGAAAATCCAGTTCAATATTTCCACTTTGCGTGTAGCTGGTGAAACGTTTCAAACGACCTGATTGTTATCTGGCATTTATCACTTGTTACTAATTTTGGAACATGAATTTCCTTCCAGATAACTATCAGAAGACAGAAACCACTGATTTGAGGCCCTAGTAACACACCTTAACTTGCACCAAATACAGCCCTAGCTGATGCTGAACCAAAACATTTGCAACCTTTCTGCCCTCTAATAGAGTTTTCCATTCCTGAATTCTTTCCATCACTTAGACCAGCTACTTCTACTCTGTTAACCTTCATTCCTTCTAAGCCAGTCTGCTGCTCAGGCATGCTTCAGTTGCTTCCAGTCCTGACCACGTCAAAGCTTTCCTGAATGGCCTCCCATCTTACACCCTCCTCTTAATCATCCAAAACCCACCTGCCTTTATCTTGACTTGCATTAAGTCATTTTCACCCAATGACCCAGCTCTTGATCTAGAAGTGCCACAGTTTTAACATACCCATGCTCCCATCCACATCCCTGCATGGCCTTGCTTGCCCTGTCCACCCTCTGTAACCTTCTTCAGCTCGGGAACACTCTGCATTCCTCCGATTCTGGTGGCTTGTGCATCAAAGATGTCTTCCCTGCTCCATTGCTGTCTGTGCTTTCAGTCATCTAGACCTTACCCTCTGGAAAATTCCCTTCATAAACATCTCTGCTTCTTCAAAATACTTCCTAATTCTGTTTCTTATGAGTACATTGTTGGTCTCTATCTCAATATCCCATCACGTGGTTAGATATGAAATTTTATCTGATAATACATCTTTCAATTCCTTAGGATGTAAAGGTGCATTATTCAAGTATTGTCATTGTATTCCAGACGAAATGGCTTTTCATAATTTGTGACTTTTCCTACACCCTATGTCTGAGGTAGGAAGCCACATGATGGTTCCGTCTGTGCCAAAAATAAGTTGCTAAGTAGCTCAAAAATGCCTTGATTAATTTATCACTTTTTTAAAAAATCAGCTCTTTGGTGAAGCATTCTTTAAATGATATTTATTAGATATTTGGCAGAGGTGGAACAGTATAGCAGGCTACTTTGCAGCACCAATTGGGAGACTGATGGCTGTTATAGTTTAAGGCACTATATAAATGCAAGATTTTGTTGTTGTCATAGTCACCTTCTTCAGTTTGTCCAGCTGCATTTTGTCAAAATGATTAAATAGCTCTTGGAGAAACTACAATGCTGCCTTTTCGAAAATACTATAAAGACAAATGGGACTGAGGTTGTAAAAAGCTCAGCACTTAAGAAAATGAAATTTATATGCGGTGGCCATCTAATGAAATTTCAAGTAGGGGAAATCTTTCATAGATATTGAATGACTAATGCATGTAAGGTTGCTATTTCAGGCAGTTCCAGTTTAGCCTGGTAGACTAAAATGAATTGTTCTGAAATCTACATTTTGTTTTGATTAATTGTTGAGATCAGATGTAGTAGTTTCCTAAAGGTATATATTTCATGTCAGAATAGGATGGGCTACACGCACATGACTGAGTGGTCACCTCACTAAAGAGATTCACATATTTTGCATTTGAAAGTGAAACCTGTTCAGCTGTGTAAGGTTGTGCAGGATAAGTATCTGATGCATTAATATGGCCCTTAACAATTGTGCTCATGTTTTTGAAAGTGTCTCTTTCTCTTGTCTTCTCCTTTTCAGCTTGAACAGCATGTGTGAAACTTTGTGTTGGTGACAGTTTTGAAAGTCATGCTGCATGTCAATTGTGGAATAGAATAGGTAGCAATAGTCCATCCCTGCTGGAACTGTGACCAGGCCATCCGTTTTCAGTACACTAATTGGGGAGAGCTGTTGGAAGCAATTTTTCACTAATTTATTTCCTTTCATTTCTGGTATTATCACAAATATCCAGTCTTTCATTTCCTTGGGTGTGGAGGAAAGGCAGACAGAAATGATTGAAGATGCCTGAAAAAAAAGTGTTCCATGGACAGAAAGAGTCTAAATCATCTAATCATATATTCTTGCTTTGTTCTCACATTGTTTCATTTCCCATTATCAAGTGCATTTATCTTGAGTAGCATTGAGTTAGAGCTAATGTGTGCCTTATACAATACTTCACATCTGACAGACAGAAGCAGTTTGACATTAATATCCGTTTCTCAGTAATTATCCACTGGTTCTCTTTTGAATGACTTTGTGGATTTGGGGAGAGAAAACACTGCTTATAATCTGCCTAATGTCACCATCAGACTGGAGAATATGCGACAGATGAAGAGGAGGAAGAGATGAGCCCTATGTTCGTTAACAATGACATGGCAATTGAAGTTTTTGATCTAGCAGAGAATGAAGATATGCTTTCACCGGTGGAGATGGATCCTGAAAAGCTGGTGCATAAGTTCAAGGAGGTATGAGATTTATTATAGCCATTCTGCCACATCTTAAAAGCATTGTTATCATCGTCATTTTTTCCCCTCCTCCCTCCCTGCCACTTCTTTGTGTCTCCACACAGATTCCCTTCAGTGTCTGTTGAAGCCATTAAGTAGCCAGCTTCACAGGGATTAGAAGAGCAGTCTAGATTTGTTGGCCGTCCAGTTTCTCATCCCTTGGAGAAATGTTTGACCTCTACAAGGTGGCACAAATGTGGCACATTTGAGTTCAAGAATCCACTGTAGCTGAAAACCATATAGAAACAGGAAATGCTGTCAGTGTGCAGCAAGTTTGCAAATCTCTTGAGGTGTAGTTGGATGGATTCTTGACTAACAAAGGGACTCAACGGTCATAGATTGATGGGTCAGCAAGGGGCGGGAAGGCAATTAAGCAAAAATCTTAAGTTCAGGTCACAATCAGATGAATCATGCTCTTATTGAATGACACAACAGGTTTAGGGGGCCAAATGGCCTGTTCTTGTGCCTACACTGTACACTAATCTGCTTCAAAGAGAGAGAAACAGAATTAACTTTTCAGGTTGCTGACCTTTCACCTGAGTTGGGAAAAGTTAGAGATACAAATGTTTACCAAGAGGTTGGATGGTACAAGACTAATGAAAGGTCTGCAATAGGGTGGAATGTGGGATATTGAATGATAGAAGGGTTAATCATTTTATGGTAAAGGAAATAATGTTGGGGTGAGAAAAGAAACAGAGAAAGGAAAAATACATACCTAGAGCCATTGGTTGAAACATGCAAAGACAAGTAACGAAGATCGGGTTGTGTTGCAAAATTGTTACACGCAGTATTGAGCTTGGATGGCTGATTAGTGCCAGCAGTTGCTGTTCCTCAATCTTGCACTGTGTTTCACTGGAGCAGTGAAGCTGGGCAAGGTCAGAGATGTCAGCATGAAAGCAACTTGGCAAATTAAAATGCCATACTACTGGAAACTCTGCGTCATCAATGTGAAATAAATGGGAGTGTTCTGTGAAATAGTCGCCCAATCCGCACTTAATCTCCATAGCATTAAGGAATATGTACTGAAGCTCAGCAAAAGGAAAATGAAAGCAAATTTGGGACCTTGGACTGTGAGGAGTGAGAATGTAACAGGACAGGTGTTACACCTTCTGCTTGCCTGAGAAGGTTCTGTTTAAAAAAAAGAGTTCAGGGGTGAATAGAGAACCTGGCTTTTCCATTTGATATAGGAGTTAGGATGTCATGTTGAGGTTGTACATCACATTGGTGAGGCCTTTTCTAGAGTACTTTGTGCAGTTCTGGTTGCCCTGTTGTGGAAGGATATTATTAAACTGGAGAGGGTTCAAAAAACAATTACCAGGATGTTGGTGGAAATGGAAAGTTTGAGTATAAAAATTGACTGGATAGGCTGGAATTTTATTAACTGGAGCGTAGGTGGTTGAGGGGTGACCTTACAGAGGTTTATAAAATCATGAGGAGCATAGATAAGGTGAAGAGCATGGGTCCTTTCCATAAGATGGGGGAGTTCAAAACTAGGGGGCATATTTTTAAGGTGAAGATGAAAGATTTAAAAGGAACTTGAGGGGCAACTTTTTCACCCAGAGGCTGGTTTGTATGTGGAATGAACTGCCAGAGGAAGTGGTGGATGCAGATACAGTTGCAACATTCAAAAGACATTGGACTGGTACATGAATAGGAAAGGCTTGGAAGGATATGGGCCAAATGCAGAAGTGTTGGACCAGTTTATATTGAGAACATGGTCAATGTGACTGGTTGAACCTAAGGGTCTGTTTCCATGCTGTATGACTCAATGTTAGTGTTCTAGTACATGACGCCATCTAGTGTACTCAATAAGGAATTTGTAAGATGGTCGACCACATGATATCATGATATTACTAACTTCTGGTAATGCTATTCAATAGCAATGCCTTCGCTCAAAACTCTACCACCATTATCCTGGGAGTTATTATTGACCAGAAACAATCGCAGCAGTGTACCCAGGCAAAATGAACTGCAGCCTCCTTCAAAAACAACTTCCAAAATCCATGACCTCTAAATGAAATGAAGAATGAAGAAGTTGCATAGGGGTACCACCACCTGCAAACTCCCCTTCGAGCCACAGATCTTCCTGATTTGGAACAACATCATCATTCCTTCACTTTCTCTGGATTAGAATTTTATACCTTCCTTCCTAACAGCAGGGTGGGTGAATCACACCACAGAAATTGCATAGCTGTAGAAGAGTGCTCGCTACCACTTTCTCAAAGGCAATTAGGGAAGGGCAATAAATGCTGGACTTACCAGCGATGCATATATGACTAGATAGATTTGATTCCCTACAGTATGGAACAGGCCCTTCGGCCCAACAAGTCCACACCGACCCTCCGAAGTGTAACCTGTCCAGGCCCATTCCCTTACCCTACATTTACCCCTGACTATTGCACCTAACACTATGGGCAATTTAGCATGGCCAATTCACCTAACCAGCACATCTTTGGATTGTGGGAGGAAACCAGAGTACCTGGAGGAAGTCCACGCAGACACAGGGAGAATGTGCAAACTCCACACAGACAGTCACCCGAGGGTGGAGTCGAACCCAGGTCCCTGGCGCTGTGAGGCAGCAGTGCTAACCACTGAGCCACCATGCCGCCCCTTCTTAGGAACGAATAAACCAAACGTACATTGAATTTTAACTGAGGCGAGAAGAGTGCATCATTGCTCTGATCTGACTACTCCATGACTTAAAATAGAAAAACTTCTTTCCTGCAGCCAGTATGCAAATTGAATACTTGTTTATATATCAGATCTTAAACAATAATATCTATGAACCATATTTCTTAATAAACACAAACATGTACTTATTATCAAAACAAAATTTATTCAGTGAAGATGCAGTAATTAGTTAGTATAAACAGTCAATAATATAGAAGTATAAATGCTTATCCCTCTAAACTTGTCAAAACCATACACACAGCCTTTGGGAAAGAGAAAAAAGTCAACAGATTTCTGTGCAGAAAATGGATTTCTGAAAAATAAATGGATTATACTTGAAAAGTCGTGGTTAGCTCAGTTGCCTCGTTTGCGATGCAGAGTGATGCCTGGCAGTACTTGCAGGTTAAACTCACCACCAATCATGTCTCTTGAATGAGAGAGCAGCCATATGATCCTCTGACAACTTTTTACTTTTACCTAAAAGGAAAAGTATAGAATCTGGAGTCGATTGCATTGATGTTCGAACATGTATGGTCCAGTCACTAATCACGTAGCATTTTCTCTGAAATCTGATAGACATAGCTTGATCAGGAAATGCAACAGTGAGGTGCTCTTTCAACCATTCTTTCAAACGAACATATAATTTTAACCCTGAACTCAACAAGAGGGCTTTTCTTTTCAAATATCAGGAGTTTCCTCAAAATCTGAATTAAATCCATTTCCCATAATTCTTCAAGTCCTCCAAACAATAGTAAATATAAAGTGCCTTTGTAACAATTATCACAATTGGCAGATAGATCCATTGTATGAAGGAACTGGTCTTTGGTAATGGGTCAGAGAATTCATTCAACAAATAGCTAACCTGAACTAGGCTTCCGATTTTAGTGTCTCTCGTTTACGGAGTAGGAAATTGGCTAGAGCTGCAAATACTTAGTAACCTCTGTTGGACACAGATATAGATATTTTCTAATTAGACTGTTTAGAATGTTATTGTATACCTCTGGATCAGGTGGGATTTGGCCCTGAGGTAAGGACATGTAGACTGAGGCAATAATTAAACTCACTTTTGATACATGCTAAGTTTATGAAGTCTGGCAGTATATAAAATCACAAAGGGTGAAAGAGAATGGAGAAGTGAATGATCAAGAGAAAAATCCACACTTATTTTTGCAGGGCGATTAGATTAGATTACTTACAGTGTGGAAACAGGCCCTTCGGCCCAACAGGTCCACACCGACCCACCGAAGCGCAACCACCCATTCCCCTACATTAACACCTTTACCTAACACTACGGGCAATTTAGCATGGCCAATTCACCTAGCCTGCACATCTTTGGACTGTGGGAGGAAACCGGAGCACCCGGAGGAAACCCACGCAGACACGGGGTGCCGCTGTACCATAGACAGGTACGTGGCCTTTTGTCTGGTAACAAGTCCTAAGGTATCATACAAGAAGTTGGAAAAGTAACTAAAAAATCTTTATCAGCTGTACAAATCAAGTGCCCATACTAGTTATCAAATAATAGACAATTTGGTTGTGGAAGTATTCATAATGGATAACGCTGGAATCTGGTTTAACAGTGACGCGTTCATAGCTGAGTAACTTGTGAATCTAAAGCTGTTTTGTTGAATGATTCATTCTTGTGATGCATTGCTGGAATGAGCACTACTATTGCCCAGAGAAAGTGATGGTTACCCATTTCTTTGAAGCATTCCAGATTGTGTAGTGATAGAGTTCCCATAATGCCGCTGGGTGGGCAATTCCAACATCATGACCATTGCTGATTGAGGAACAATGTTATATGTCCATTAGTGTGTGACTTGGATAGAATTTAGACATGCTGATGTTTCCATGCACCTACTGCTTTTTGACTTTCGGTTTGGTAGAAATCATGGTTTTTGAAGGTGCTGCCAAAGAAATCTTGACGAATTGCTGCAGGGCATCTAATTTATTCAACCAGAGTGAAAGGGTTTGATGTTATATTTACTGGATGAGGATTTAATCAAGTAGAATGCTTTCACCTTAATAGTGTCAAGCCTTTGGAATGGCTTTAGTGTTCCTCCATCCTCGTGAGTGGAGAGTATTCCATTGCACACATGACTTGTGCCTAATATGTTGAAGTGAGATTTTGAGGAGTTAGGAAGTTAGACACTCTGCAGAATACTCAGATCTGATCTGCGGTCATATCCATCTAAGTCGTCCAGTTGACTTTCAGTGGTGACTTATGGGATGTTAATGGTGGAGCATAGTGATGCTATTGCTATTGAATGCCATGGGGAGGTATCAGGTTCTCCTGTTGGAACTCTTGCTGTAACCTGCAGGGGCTGTATGATCAGCAACATCAATTTGAAAATTAAGCAGGATGTCTGCAACTGTTTTTTGCATCCATCCATTTTCTGCCACAAAATTTGTTGATTGTGGATAGCATCTACAGGGTTTGATGCAAATGTGTTCTTCTTAATTTTCCTTTATGTCCTCTTGATGTACATTATTGGAGTTGGCTGCAGAATTGGTCCAATGCTTCCCTAACCAGTACAAGTGCAGAAACAGCTTGAATAAAATATGGAGGACAACTCACTGTGTTGCAGGGGAATCTTGGGTCTAGTTTGGGTCTTGCTTTGACATCTGTGATGAATCCGCTGCAGAGTTCTTGCATCGTTTTTGCTATATGTACAAACACAAGGAAGTCAATGCTACCTTGCTGGGAAACAGTAGCATCCAGTGTTCTCAATTGTGACTTGTCACTAGTACAGTGCACTAGCTGAGCATGACCACTGGTCTGCAGAATAGCAAATCTCATGATGCTAATGAGCCCTGTGTACCTTCCGAAGGTATGTTGGCCTTCTTCACAAGGCAATTTGAAAGCAGGAGTGGTGATGGTTTCCTGCAATTGTTTTAGAGCCTTCGTGAGACTGCACCTACCATACTGTGTACAGTCTTGGTCTGCTTAGCTAAGGAAGAGTGTACTTGCTATAAAGGAAATGCAACAGAGATCCACCAAATAAGACTTGGGTTGGCGGGATTGTATTTTGAGGAAACTGAGACTGTATTCTCTGCAGTTTGAAAGAATGAAAGGTGATGTCCATAAAACTTACAAGTTTCTTCCAAGGCCTGACAAGGTAACTGTGGATAGGATAAGTCTCGAACAAAGGGACAAAATCTCAGATTAAGGGACAGTCCATTTCATACTGTGGAGGTATTTTGTCACTCAGGTGATGGTGAATTTTTGGAATTCTCAACTCAAGAAGGCTGTGGGAGCTCAATCAATGAGCATGTTCAAGATGAGAATTCATGCTTTTCTGGAGAGTATTGACATCAAGGGATATGGAGATAATGGAGTATATAAAAAAGTACAAGTAGATGATCAATCATGCCCATTCTATTTCCTATGTTCCCAGCTGGATCCTTTGAGCCAGAAAAGACAGCCCACTCCATTGGGGCACTCTGAATTTCTGGGATTATTGAGAGCATCCATGGAAGAAGCATTATCTGCCCTTAACTCCGCTATTAAGAAATAATGTCTTTGGGGCTCCCAGTGATATTACTGTACTCTATAGGGTTGCTAATCCATTCTTAAATGTACTTACTGCTAAAAACTTTTCCAACTGAAATAATAATCACAGTTAAAATAAAGGTAACATTACACTGATCATCTGATACACGGCAGGCATCTTTTTGAAATCAGAATCTTTAATCTTTAGCTAACCAAGTTTATCAACCATGATTGATTTTGCAGTTCTCTTGTTATAACTTGCTCTAGCATCTTATGGGCTACACAATAATTTCAAAAAAAATAAAAGTTGAGAATTACATGGGAACAATTAGCCCCTCAAGCCTGTTACATGATTCAATGAGTCATAACTGATCCTGATACCTGCATTGGCCATGTCATTTCATGTCTTTGCTTACTAAAGATCTGTGGGATCTCACATTTACAATTAGCAATTGATGTGGCATCAGTTATTTTTGCAGAAAATAATTCACAGCTTCTATCACTCCTTGTTATCATGTTAGATAATGGTTAATAATTATAAAATTTTACAATGTGGAATGGGGTTGTTTGTCCAGTTGTGTCTTTATTAGTGTTTAGAAGAACAACCCTATCAATCCCACTTCCCCTAATCTTTACCCATCACTCAAAAAATATTTCATTTTCAACTGTACACCCAATATCTTTCTGAAAGAGATGTGCTGTGATGCCCCCTGCATTTATAGAAAAACCTTTTAAAATGCAGGTTCTTGTTTCTTGACTAAAACCAGTTGCAATCTTTTAAATCTTGCAGCAGCATTCCATTACTCATGTCTTGTAAAACAACTCAAAATCTAAGGCAGTTGGACACTTGCAAGCTGTAATGTGATAACTACCGCACTATCTGGTCAATTCAGTTTAGGTCTTGTGGATCTGAATTGTGGTCTTCCCACACTCTCACCAGAGAGTAATGAATAAATTGTCAGAACTGTAAACAATAAAGACATTCACAGATTGGGAGTCTAATGCCCCTTTCAGGACATGCTCAAGATAATGAGCTAAACATAACCCAGCCACTCTACCTGCCCCAGATCAAGATAACTGAATCTATATGGGATCAAAGTAGTGGCCCTGAAAGAAGCAATCTGAATAATTATTTCAAAGTCAACATTTCATTGGAAATGGCAGCTGGAAGTAATTTGAGTGCTGCTGTCAACCCCATGATTCTCAGAAGACCAGTCCCAGCTCTTCTCCATTCCCCCTTTCCTTTCCCACATTACCTTCTCCTGATTGCCTCCCACTCCTCCAGACTAACTTCCTAGATCTTGGACCACAAATTGTTCTCCCAATCACCTCCCATCTCAATTGCCTCTCCTCCCCTGATCACCCCTTCATTCCTAGGATCCACCTTTGCAAGCTACATGGAGTTCCTAAAGTGTCTAAAGCTCTTAGATTAGATACCCTACAGTATGGAAACAGGCCCTTCAGCTGAAAAAGTCCACACCGACCCTCCGATGAGTAACCCACCGCCCTTCATTTACCCCTGACTAATGTACATAATACTGTGGGCAATTCACCCGGCCTGCACATCTCTAGATTGTAGGAGTAAACCAGAGCACTGGGAGGAAACCCACACAGAATGTGCAAACTCCACACAGACAGTCGCCCGAGGCTGGAATTGAACCTGGGTTCCTGTTGCTGTGATGCAGCAGTGCAAACCACTGAGCCACCGTGCCACCCCAGGTCTAATTGAAGTGAGGTTCAAGGCTCAATATTAAATGTATCTTGGCTACAGTTGCTGCTGAAATCATTCCTTACCCAATCTACTCCAGCCTGCCAATCCAAATCATTACCTTCCCCACCACCCCAACAATCACCTACAGTCCAAAATAATTTGATTTTGCAATGTTGACAACTTCTTGTATTGATTGGAAGGCCGTGCACTTTTTGGTCCCAGTATTTTAACAGTTTTGGTTTTAAGTGACTTGGCAAATTATATTATCTGAAATTGAAAAGACAAATGAATAAACATAAAAATCCAACATGTGCTATCAATAATAATATGGTTTGTTTTTAATCATCAGCTTCAAATAAAGCACGCTGTAACAGAAGCGGAGATTCAGCAGCTGAAAAGAAAGGTACGTTTTCTGTTTCCCGGTGACATTGATGTTTGCAAGAAGATGTTACATTATTTGTCAGTCATTTTTGTTGTTGAAGAAATGGCTAGCATGTAAAAATGCATGTTGCACTTGATGAGCTTTATTGAGCTTTTCTGAAATCTATATAGTATGCACTCTCACCAGAAGGTTATTTTAAAAGTGTTTAATTTCATGAACTGCATCAAAATGGAAGAGGTCTGTGATTGTGGATGTTGTCATTGTTAATTTAAAGATTTAAATATTGTCAGATTTTAATATATTTCAAATACACTAGAATTTCAGATCTACAATCTGTTCTGAACTATAGCTCACCTCAACATGAATCGACTACAGAAATTGAAAAGTATAGGTCAAAATTATCCGTTGTTTTAATAGGACAATGACATTGCTGTGGATCAGACATTTATTTGTGAGATATTTGAATGTATTGATTATCTGTCCTCGCTGCGGCAATATCTAAAACAACCTTAAAGTTCAGACATATCTCCTGTTTTTCGGGCCTTGTCTAAATTGGCCTGCTAAACCATGACATTAATTGTCTGAGTTTCCTGGGCAGCTATGAGTGAGAGAGCTGTCTGGAGAGGCCTGCACAATTTGGTCAGTGCTACGACTGTGTTGGCAGAATGGCCTATCTGGCCCATCTTGACAGAATGGTCTCTGTTTTCATAAAGCCTTAAGGTTGGAGCAGGACATAATACACAAGACTGTTCAGCGACAGACTCCCCAGGGCATCCCATATGACCTGACATATTCCCATTGCTCTTCTTCAGTATGTTAGATCATTAAAGTTGTCATTTCAACCCCCTGCCGCACAGTGAAGATACCATCTCAGCTACAGTGACCTGGCACCTGTGTGGTTCCATCTCACTGTGCCAGCTATTGCACATACATCTGGCGACTTGCCACATGAACACTCCCTCCACACCACCTGGCATCTAATTTACGTATGATGTTGTACATGGTGCTTGTAAAGTTGCACTCATTGGCATTACATTTTCAGGACAGCTAGGTGGTCAGGCTTGGAAAAATTCTTGGTCAGTTATGTGATGTAAAGAAAATTGGAGACTCCACTGAAACAATTTATACTTCCATACTACACAATGTATGTAAATGTGTGTGTTGCCAGAGCTTTCTGGTCCACTTGGGGTCATTGAGTCCAGCTGGATGGCTGGGTTGAATCAGATTGGTGCCCTCAGGGCAAGATTTGATCCTTGTCCTGTCTGATTTGGATTTAGGACCTACCTCCTCACCCGACCTATGCTGGAGGTCACGGTGCAGTGATTTGGACCTGCTTTCTGGTAGCGAGAGTGCAGAAGGACACTACAGAAGTTAGCTTTTGTTGAAAGGAAACACAGAGGAAAAGGTAGCTGCTGGAAGCAGCTACTTAGCAAGTCTATAGAGGAAGATAGGCGTCAAACGGGAAAAACAGACCAAGCTGCAGAGAAATTCATCCTCATTTTAGTTTGTAATTGAATTCTTGGCCAGTCTCCACAGTTGCATTCAAAACATGAATGACATTTTAAATATTTACTATTGTGTAGTCAGACCTTCAGACAACTCTAGATTGCACCCCACTGCTGATGCACAATTGAGTAGGTCAGAGACCCATCCTATTTACTCAATAAAATTGTCCCTGGAACTTGAGACAGGGTGCCTAGCATTGGGTATTGATGAACAGAAATTCTTCATCATTGCATATATATTGGCAAAACTGGACTCCAGTAAATTTCAACTTCACAGACCTTTTTTGTATCTCTATCATTAGTTTCCTCCATGTATTCATCTGTTTCTTTCCCTCCATGCAGCTTGTCTTTATTAAACAGAATTCTGGATCTCTGAGATATTAAGTAGAACCAGGAAAAACATGCAGCCAAAAGAAAAACATCAAGTTTGCATTAAATTCTACTTGCAACTTCTTGGCTGGTTCCATGATGCCTCAATGTCTAACTTGGTTCACTGAAATATATTTCTTGTAATATGAGGGAGAAATTCCCCTTCCTTCTGACATAGTTGTATGACTGTGTATAAATTTGTGTATAGATTTCATTATTTCTGAATACCGGAATTGCAGAGCCTTCTATTTGGTGTATAGACATCTCTCTTGTCAAACTGCAATAATTAGCTCACTGCTTTTTTTTTAACAATATATGTTATTCCTGTCAAAGTATAGTGATGCCCACTTAAATACAGATCTGATAAAACCCATTAATAGGAATTACATCATATTCCAATATGCAAATACTCGTCTGCTTGCTATTTGCAATGCTTTATCCACACGTCTCTGTAATTGAATCACTCTTGCATGCAGCTGAAAAGATTAGAATAAAATATAACATGTTTCCAATCTGTTTGGACATAAATGAACAGTGACACTAGCATCTCTTGCTTGTGTCCCTGCAATAGGTTAGGAAGCACTGACAGGCTAATTGTATTCTAGGAGTCAGATGGGGCTCTGTGATTTGTATATTTGCTTCCTTCAAAGATGAACTCGTGTGGATAATGTCAGTAATACTCCTGAAAGGCAGGTTTGTGAAGGATGGATCCAAAGCTGGTGTTTACTTGGGATATATTGATTCACAAATGTTGAATATTGCGATTTTCAACAAAACATGTATATCTCCTGATACCACTCAGCTTATGTAGCAGTCTCCCTTTATATCGGTTCATTTAAACATCCAATCAATGCCCTCCATCTACATCTTGGACTCTTGTGATGCAATAGTAATGTCTCTATCTCTGAGTCAGGAGGCCTGGGTTCAAATCCCACCTACTTCAGTGGTGTATAGTAGTATCTCTGCAGAGATTGATCAGAAAATTTCTGCAATTGACAGAGAAATACCATTTGACATGCAGCTGAACATGCAGTACGTGTAATTTGTTGTGTAGAATCTTATCAGGTGCTTACAGCACATTGACCCACCAATGGAATCAATTGGCAGTAAATCACAGGTGCAGAATTATGGAATTGTGTAGAAGGAGTCATTGTGTGAGCACAGGCTCTCTGAATGACCAGAACGACATAGTGCCATTCTCTCACCCTTTCCCTGCAACCTACACATTAATTCTGAGCAAATAATCTTCAAATGCCCTCGAGAATATCTCAATTGAAGCTACTGCCACAGCTCTTTCAGGCAGTGCCTTTCAGACCTGAACCACTTAGCATGTGAAAAAAAAAATTCCCCCATCCCACTTACTTCTTTTGCAAATCACTTTTAAGTCTGTGATCCCTCATTCCGAAACCTTTCTCTGAGTGGAAACCACTTTCTCCCAATTCACTGTTGAGTCCACATAATTTTGAAAACATTATCAAATCCCCTCTTAGCCTTCTCCTTTTCCAAAGAGAAGAGTCCTAACCTCTTCAATCTGTACTTATAACTGAAGTTACTCATCCATGGAACAATTCTTGCAAACTGTTTTGTAAGATGTACAAGCTCCCTCTGCACTCATATCCTTCCTAAAGTGTGGTGCCCAAAACTGTACACAGTACTGCAGCTAAGGTCTCACTAGTGTCTACTACAGGTTCTACGTTACTGCCTTACAGTTGTATTTTATGACACGATTAATAATGTTTGAGGGACTATTTATTTTATTAGCTGTGCCCTTTGTGTATCTTGCCGTCAATTACTGATGTACATAAACATCCAAGTCTCTCTGCTCCTGCACATTTTAGAGTCGTAACCTCAATTTTATATTGTCTCCATGTTTTTTTCAGCCAAAATGTATCACTTCAAACTTCTCTGCATTGAATTTCATCTGCTACCTATCTGCCCCTCCACCAACCTGTAAGCATCCTTTTGAAATTCTACACTGTCCTCTTCATAGTTTACGTTTCCAAGCTTTATATTGTTTGCACATTTTGGCATTGTCCCCTGCACTTCAAGAATCTAGATCATTAATATATATCAGGAAAAGCAAGAGTCTGGGAAGTTCCACTACAAACCTACCACTAATCTGAAAAATACCCATCAACCATTATTTTCTACTTCCTACCACTCAGCCAGTTTTGTATCCATGCTGATAACTGTACTTTTTACTCCATGACCTCTCACACATCCAACAGTTTGTTGTATTGAGCACCTTTCAAAGGTCCATGTAACACCATTCAGTAAAATTGCAAAGCTGAACACCTCAAATCACAGGTAAGCAGATTTGGCCATTGTCTGCACATTCTCTGCAGCTCACTGTCATCTCTCTGTGGTATCCATCATCTGTCATGCCAAGGTTGAACCCTCTTTCAGCTGTCCTCCACCTTGACATCTGAAGGAGATTTGTGTAACTTTTCTGTTCTGATCAAATGGCTGAAATACTGACATTTTGTTTCTGGACATCACTTCTAAAGTTCCTTTTAGCTTTTACAATTACGAGCACTTCTTCATTTATCTGATGGCCTATCTGGAATCTTTAGCATCCGTTCTGTATTACAACATAAAATTACCGAGCATATTCAATATAACTTTCATCAGTTAGGTCTCCTTAGAACCCTCTTAGTCTGAATTTTTTTTCAATTTGGGATTTTCATATCATTAACATTACATTCCACACCTCGTCGGGTGTGTTGAAAGTGCCCCATGAGCTGCTTTTACCTTATTACTAAATGCATTAATGTCTAGTATGTTTTCTAATAAAATCTTTAATCTGCTTATTTTGTAGAAGTCAATGGCTTTGTCAAAATAGCTCAATTAAAAAATTGCTTGTGAACCTGTTAATAAGCATTCCAAACTTAGTATACAGTGGAAGTAAATTCTATATTGATTCTTCCATTTGTAAATCTGATATAACTCATTTATTATTAGAACTAATGATTAGAATACAGTCTTTACTGGATATTTCCTTTTGAATGAGAAAGTAGTTTTCTTTGGTGGTTACCACACTACATGATTCTTCTGACTAAACCAATGTCTATCTTCCTGTTTTCTTTTCATGTCCATTCAGCTTCATTCAACAGAACAGGAAAAAATGCGTTGGCGAATGGAGAAGGCCCAGCTGGAACAGAGTGTTGAGGAAAACAAGGAACGTATGGAGAAGCTCGAGAGTTACTGGATGGAGGCCCAAACACTTTGTCAAGCTGTGGACGAACATCTGAAAGAGACCCAGGCTCAATACCAGGCCCTAGAGAGAAAGTACAGCAAAGCAAAACGCTTGATCAAGGAGTACCAACAGAAGTAAGCAAAGTCCCACTCCTGTAAAAATTAGATTAGATTAGATTAGATTACTTACAGTGTGGAAGCAGGCCCTTCAGCCCAACAAGTCCACACCGACCCACCGAAGCGCAACCCACCCAGACCCATTCCCCTACATTTACCCCTGCACCTAACACTACGGGCAATTTAGCATGACCAATTCACCTGACCTGCACGTTTTTGGACTGTGTATAATTACACTAATGGAGATTTTCATTTTCACCAACTGGCTGTTGATTGAATGGAGTGGGTCCCTGCTTTTGATTAAAGTTCTGATAAATGGACTGAAAATCACATTATTCAACAGATGAGTGACTGAAACCACCACGTTGCTGTCCAGGTGGTGAAGATGAAAAATTCAACCCCAATTAATCTGATATGGAGAGTGCTTGTATTTATCAAAAAAATAAGGATTGGTTTTGGTGCCCAAAGAAGGTAATAAATCATGGTTAAAATATTCCACTTTTTAAAGCATATGCAGGAAAATGCTTTGTGCTTTCCATGAACTCCCATACTTTACAAATCACTATCAGTGCTTCTAAGCGGTTCCTAAACTGCTCTCCATACAACTAATGTGCTGAAGCCCACAAAAGTTGGCTAATCTTTCACAGCAGCTAACGTTTGCTGTCCTGTTCACTTGGTTTATCAGTTGCCACAAATGACAAAAATCATGAGACGTCAGTCATTTTCAAACTGATTAGATTACATTATTTAAAAGGCCTCAATTGGAACTATGAACAGAGGCTTAAATCCTTATTCTTATACATGGGGAATGGCTATTACGTGATCGAGAAAAAATGCAAATTGTGAAAATTTTAAAGTAAAACAGGAAAGGATGGAAATACACAGCAATGTCTAATGATGAAAGATCAGTTCTATTACAACTGGACATCTGAGGGTACAGTTGTCAATATTTTGATCATTGACACCATTTGGATGCTAAAAACATTGTTTGGGATTAGCCTCTTTATGAGTACATATACAATGTGCTGATTCTACACTCTTTGGGTAAGGAGTTTAGTTTAGTTTGATAGTTCCTTGGAAAATCATGTGATGAACATACTCATGAAAACATCTTGGCAGTATAGCATATAGGCACAGTTACACATGAGAGGCATTATTATGGTTATAAGCAGATAAATACTAAACATGATAACATCATATCTTAATGTTCACTAATTTAGCAAAGTTACTTAACTGTTCATTTATGAGAAAGTTAATAATCATACATTGTGGCACAACCACCTGCTAAAGAGGCAGTGCCTCGAAAGCTAGTGCTTCCAAATAAACCTGTTGGCCTATAACCTTGTCCACACCAGTCTAACACTGGCACCTCCAAATCATTTATGAGGAGAGAAACATAATTTGTGCACGAATATCATGCATTAATCTGTTAATATTCCCAAGGATAACTTCCAGACTATGACCTACACCTATGGCAGAGAATATATAAACATATAAATTTGGGGCAGATGTAGGTCGTTTTGCTCTTGAAGGCTGCTCTGCCATTCAGTAACATTATGGTTGATCTGTTCGTGTTTCAAATTCCATTTTCCCATCAATTTTTGATTGTTCTGCCTAACAAGAACCAATCCACCGCCTCCATAAAACAAATCCAATTACTCCACCTCCACCCCATAAGTCCAAAGTCACACAACCCTATGAGAGTCATAGAGCTGTACAACATGGAAACAGATCCTTCAATCCAACTCGTCCATGCTGACCAGGTATCCTAAATTAATCTAGTCCCATTTGCTAGCATTTGGTCCATATCTCCTTAAACCTTCCTACTCATATACCCATCCAGTTGCCTTTTAAATGTTGTAATTGTACCAGCTTGAACCACTTCCTCTGGCAGCTCATTCCGTACATGCACCACCCTCTGTGTGAAAAAGCTGCTCCTTAGGTCCCTTTTAAATCTTTCCCTCTCACCTTAAACCTATGCCCTTTAGTTTTGAACTCCACTATCTTGGGAAAGGACCTTGGCTATTCATCCTATCCATGTCCCTCATGATTTTATAAACCTCTATAAGGTCACCCCTCAGTCTGCAATGCTCCAGGAAAAATAGTCCCAGCCTCTCTCCCTATAACTCAAACCCTCCGACCCAACCCTGGCAAGGTTCTTATAAATCTTTTCTGAACCCTTTTAATTTTCACAACATTGTTCCTGTAGCAAGGAGACCAGAATTGAACGCAATTTTCCATAAGTGGCCTAATCAATGTCCTGTACTGTAGCAACCTGCCCTCCGAACTCCTATACTCAAGGCACTGACCGATAAAGGGAAACATACCAAACATCATCTTCACTGTCCTATCCACTTTCAAGGAACTATGAACCTGCACTCCAAGGTCTTTCTGTTCAGCAGCACTCCCCCAGGACTTTACCATTAAGTGTAAATGTCCTGCCCTGATTTGCCTTTCCAAAATGCAGAGCCTCACATTTATCTAGATTAATCTCAAACTGCCACTTCTCAGCCCATTGGCCCAACTGATCAAGATCCCGTTGTACTCATTTTATTGTCTTCACAACGTAGTTTTCTACCTTTTGAATTATCTGTAAATTTAGTATTCAGATTTTCATGACTGAAAAAATATCTCGTCAGAAAAATACTGTGGTCCAAACTAAATCATGCAATCTCATTCATTTCTTTATTTGCATTCTGCTTGCCTTCTGAAAGTGGACTAATAGACACCTGAGTGAGAGGTCAGTTATAAATCAATAAAATGGTTCCCTTGATAAGCAGCATGTGATTGAACAGAAAATCACATTTAGAGTTGAACCTCCTTTGGACAATGCAACAAACACTTGCAGTCAATCTTGTTCGCCTTTCCAGACACTGAGACAGAACCAGGCAGTTCACAAGCTTGGCATCCAATGTGACCCCAAACCGAATTTCCGAACTTTGTTGTCTCTATCAGAAAGTCTCTGTATTTTCACTTCAGTGGTATTGCCAAATGCTGAGCTTACCTCAAAACATAGTGACATTAATGTTAATTCATTGGAATGCCTTTACTTATTTGTTCCTACCATGGAATAGCTGCCTTTAATGGCATTTCAGCTGGTCAATACTGAGAAATAGAGCTGTGGGAGGGGCTGAGGTTGAGTGTCCCACCTCCTGTCTGGCAGGAAAATAATGCAGTCTGTAGAAAGTTGAATGTAGACAGTAATGGAGGCGAAGAGCTCACTTCTTAAGGGAACAGCCATCAGCTCAATATGTACTGACCTGTAAAAGTGGGGTTGAATTAAAAGGGGTCAGTTGTTTAACATGAATTATTTGGCAATTTGACACAAATTCATTGTGGGACCTTCAGTTGGCTGTCCACAAGTTAAAACGCTATAAGTTAGTTCTGTCATTGAGAGTTTTGCATCCCTTACATGAAACCCTTTGCTATTTTTTACATTAATTGAATGAGTAGAATATTCTTGGTGTAAGTTAGTTACAATTGATGTGACATTCTGATAAAGTGATCCTTAGGGTAATCTGTTATTTGATGACATTTCCAAGTCTTATCAGGATCAGGAAATTGACTCCATATTTTACCTGTTACCACTCAAGCCTCTAGTGGGATATTAAATTCTCTATGTAGATGCTCATAAAGTCCAAAGCTATTAGGAATAGGAATAGCAATTGGATTTTCTATTTATTTCTGACTCATATCAATTTAGACAATACAATGGGCTAGTATTTTTATATCGTGTCAAATATCTAAGGCAAGTTAATGATTGACCATGTATGTGATGAAGAGTATCGACAGGGAAGGAATCCAACTAAGTGTATGGAGTCCTGTATCTTTCAACCAGATTTCAATTGAATTTGGTCAAAATTCTCTTCCCATCATTGCTCCCCTGGTAGTTCTATGTAAAGACAAATAACTAGTTTGCAACTAAATATGCATCAAGACCTGAGTGATCTCATACATGAAGTGAAGATGCAGCAGGTGAGGTGATTTCATAGTGAGATGGTTTGAGTAGAGAAGTAGGGATGTCTTATTGCAACTATACAGGGCCTTAGTGAGACTGCTTCTGGAATATTGAGTGTAGGTTTGGTCTGCATTCTGAGGAATCATGTTCATGCTACAGAGGGAGTGCATCGTAGGTTTACGAGCCTAGTCCCTGGGATGGGAGGACACATAGAGTCATAGAGATGTACAGCATGGAAACAGACCTTTTGGTCCAACCCCTCCATGCTGACCAGATATCCCAACCCAATCTAGTCCCACCTGCCAGCACCCGGTCCATATCCCTTCAAACCCTTCCTATTCATATACCAATCCAAATGCCTCTTAAATGTTGCAATTGTACCAGCCTCCACCACTTCCACTGGCAGCTTATTCCATACATATACCACCCTCTGCATGAAAAAGTTGCCCCCAGGTCTCTTTTATATCTTTCCCTTCTCACCCTAAATCTATGCCCTCTAGTTCTGGACTCCCCGACCACAGGGAAAATACTTTGCCTATTTATCCTATCCATGCCCCTCATAATTTTGCAAACCTCTGTAAGGTCCCCCCACTCAGCCTCCAATGCTACATGTATGAGGAGAGGTTGCATCATTTGGGATTGTGTTCACTGGAGCTCCGAGGAATGAGGGTGCATTTCATAGAAACCTATAAAATTCTAGTGACTCGATAGTGTAGACACAGGAATGATGTTCCCAATGATGGGGGAGGTCAGAACCAGGGATCACAGTCTAAGATATGGTCTCAGGCTGAGGTGAGGAGAAATTTCATCAAGAGAGTAGTGAGTGTGGAATTTGCTACCCTAGAAGGTAGAGAGTGTGGAATTTGCTTACCATAGAAAGTCAACAAGATCAAACATTGAATGATTTCAGGAAGGATTTGGATATAGCACTTGGAGCTAAACGAATCAATGGTTATGGAGGAAAAGGAGGAACAGGCCATTGAGTTGGATAATTAACAATGATCATAATGGATGGCAGAGCAGGCTCAAAGGGCCGAATGGCCTACTTCTGCTTCTGTTTTCAATGTTTCTGTTAGTGGGTGACTCTACCGAGGCCGAATCCCTCAATCGTACAGCTTTGAACAAAGCCTCCAAATCTTCCCATTCGATCCTAAGAGGTGTATTTTACAAACAACCCAACACAGGCTTGCTTGTCATGCTTCTGTGTGGAAAGCTCCAGGCTGTCGGACGAGGCCTTTAAGTGGCTAATTAATGTCCAGTTGGTGACAGGATGGACAGCCCGGACTTTCCTACCTCAGATTTCATCTGGGTGGAAGCTTAAAGGTAGCATGGATCCTCAGCACGCACCCTTTAATCAGGATAAATGCACCCCTTTCATCAACCTCACGATGGAGTTTCCATTAAATTCTGCCCTTGGTGTAATCCCTACATCACAACAGTAACTACATTGCAAATGTACAGCCGTTTCAGATATCTAGAGTTTGTGCAGGCACTACAGAATAGATTTTCTCTTTCTTTTTCTTAATCTGTAATACATTAACTGTTAATAAAACCTTTGGAGATGTGTATGAAAGGTACAGATGCTCACCAAAGCAAAATCTGCTGCAATTGTCATGTTCAATCTATTGATTTTTGGGTCATTTCAGTCTTTAAAATTACGAAAATTCTGCCAATATCTGATCTAAGAGATTGTGAATGGGCTATTTTGCAGAACATTTTACTGCATAGATAATTGCATATGACTTACAAACAAATTCCAATTCAGCCAGTTATTTGAACTTAAGCATCATTGGTCGTTTATTCTAAGTTATTCCTGTTGAATGATATCAAAAAGCATAGAACATTAATAGATTCTCAGAAAAGGCTTCCAGTCTGCAGATGTATTTAATGTTCTCATCTCATTGCCCCTTGTCCATTATTTACCTTCAGTTTAGATTACCACACCACCAACAGTAGCACACTCAGGAACTTAACATAGCAGCTTAAAACTTCATCCATTGGTGTCTAACTCATTATTTGAATAACAGAAATTTGGACTTTGAGAATTTCAGGTTTTTTAATTTCTATTACATGGCTTTTTAAACTTCTTTTTAGGGAAATAGAATTTCTGAAAAAGGAAACAGCTCAAAGGAGAACTTTAGAAGAAACTGAAAACTCACATAAAGAAGAGATTGAGAAACTTCAGAGCAAGGTATGATTCCAGCCTCCTCGTAATAGTAGAATACAGTGAATATATCATAGAACATAGAAGAACATAGAAAAATACAGCGCAGTACAGGCCCTTTGGCCCTCGATGTTGCGCCGATCCAAGCCCACCTAACCTACCCACTATCCTCCATATGCCTATCCAATGCCCGTTTAAATGCCCATAAAGAGGGAGAGTCCACCACTGCTACTGGCAGGGCATTCCATGAACTCACGACTCACTGAGTAAAGAATCTACCCCTAACATCTGTCCTATACCTACCACCCCTTAATTTAAAGCTATGCCCCCTCGTAATAGCTGACTCCATACTTGGAAAAAGGTTCTCATGGGCAACCCTATCTAAACCCCTAATCATCTTGTACACCTCTATCAAGTCACCCCTAAACCTTCTTTTCTCCAATGAAAACAGCCCCAAGTGCCTCAGCCTTTCCTCATATGATCTTCCTACCATACCAGACAATATCCTGGTAAACCTCTTCTGCACCCGTTCCAGTGCCTCCACATCCTTTCTATAGTATGGTGGCCAAAACTGCACACAATACTCCAGATGCGGCCGCATCAGAGTCTTATACAACTGCAACATGACGTCAGGGCTCCGGAACTCAATTCCTCTACCAATAAAAGCCAGTACGCCAGATGCCTTCTTCACCGCACTATTTACCTGGGTGGCAACTTTCAGAGATCTGTGTACATGGACACCAAGATCCCTCTGCTCATTTGCCTATCTTAAATATTATTGTATATACCAATATTGTATACCTCGAATATCCCTTAACTATTTTAAGATTAGGTAGAAAACTTTATTAAAATAAACAACAGGAATTAGCCATATTACCCATCAAACCTGTTTGTCCATACGATAAAGTCGAGACTTAATTTCTATATCAGTCTTAATCCTTAAGTTTTTTAGTGCTCAAAAATCCATCAGCTTGATCCTGAATAAAGTCATCAATTGAGTGCCCACAGCTCTCTGGGGTAGACAATTCTAAAGATTCATAACTGTTTGAGTGAAAAAAATGTCTCCTCATGTCAATCAGAGATTGCTTACTCCTTGTCCAAAGACCAGCATTCCTAATTCTAGACTCTCAAGCCAGTGGAAACAGCTTATATCCTATACACGGAGAAAGTGAGGACTGCAGATGCTGGAGATCAGAGTCGAGAGTGTGGTGCTGGAAATGCACAGCAGGTCAGACAGTGTCTTAGGGGCAGGAGAATTGATGTTTCAGGCAAGAGCCCTTCATCAGGAATTCCTGATGAAGGACTCGTGCCTGAAACATCAATTCTCCTGCTCCTTGGATGCCGCCTGAATTGCTGTGCTTTTCCAGCACCACACTGTCAACTTCTGTATCTGTTCTATCAAACTCTCAAAGAATTTCCTTTGTTCAGTGAGTTTCACTGAGATTATCTCTCATTCTTCTAAACTTCAGACAACAATAGACCTATTCTCTCTCTATGCAGCAGCTCTCTCAACCAGGAATTTGTTTTGGGTAGCACTGACCGGTGCAACAGAAAATAACAGGTGTAACAGAACTGACCAGCTGGCATAAGCCATAATTAATATTGAGTCGTCACGGCTCTAACATAAAGAATCCATCATGTCTGTTTTGAAACTCATTAAAAATAGGATGCTGGCAGTGAAGTTCACTCATCAACCCTTCAAGGAAATGAATTAGAAGTAGGATGTCCACTGGAGGGCACTCTTACCTCTGAGATGCAATTATTTCTTCCTCGACTGTATGCTTTTGGAGCATACATATTCCATCATCTCTGATTTACAACAGGAGCAACTTTTAAATGTAAATTTAAGATGCAAATGAAAGCACAGACCACATTGTAAGCAGACAATGCAAACACACAAAATAATTTGTCTGATAATGTGCACAGTGTTCGCTGGTGTAAAGCTGCCTCCGTTGAACAATACTTTTGTCTAGAGGTTCAATTCTGATGATTATCCCTTTCAGAACTGGAATAGCATACTCGGCGTTCAAAATGCACTACATTTTCACCTCCAGACACACTTATTACCTTGGCAAGAGCAGTATAGAGGAACATAAACATTTAGCACTATATTGTCGGAGCAACCCAGGAGAATTCAGTCTTGTACTATTTTAAATTGATGGGAAACCTCTTACAGGTTGAAACAGAATGTTTTCCATTTTAAAAAATAAGAATCATAGTTTATCAGGAATTACATGGCAATGTTCTTCTCAAGGATTTAGCCACTTTTTTAACCCAATTTCCATTATACTTTCCATATCAATTATTTTCAAAAACAATGTATTTTGAAGGTTTAATACCTGTGCAGATTTTGAAACTGTAGGGTACAGGGACCTCATCAGTGATATAGTGTTTGTGGTGTCATCAGGTAACTTTTATACAAACATGTAAAAAGAACCTTCCCGTCTTCAGAAAGAGCATGGCAATGTGCTGCAGTGATTAGACATCTTGAATCTACTGGTAATCTTTAAAGATTGGTACTTCATGCAGCTGCATGACATTTAACTTTTTGCAGAAAGATCAAAGCATTTAAAATAAGTCGCTTAACAGTAAGGTAAACTGATGTAAGAATGCTGTATGAACTCGAATGTTACACATTAAGTCGCTGATGTTGGCAATAGTGATTTCGAAGCCACGATTTTGTCAACCCCAAAGCTCAGTTTTATTCCTGTTCTCTAATTTCATGATAAAATTGACATGTATAAACAATGATACAGACACAAATTTGAAGGTAAGACTTTTACCTCTGCCTTACAGCCCTAACCATGATGTCGATATCATGCGCACATCCGTGGGACCTCTTTATTTTTCACTGGGAATAGATAGGGAAGGGGTAATAGAATGTGGCAGTTGTTCCCCCCCGCCCCGTTTGATTCCCTGAAGACACAGGGCACCATTGGGAATAGTCTGGGGCATACCCAATGGGGTAGCTTTGGGCAGGAGGGGAGCCTCACTCTCACACTGTGCCTGCTTCTACCACCTCTGCTGGCAACGCGTTCCAAACACCCACCACCCTCTGTGTGAAGTACTTGCCGCATGTATCCCCCTTAAACTTTCCACCTCTCACCTTGAAAGCATGACCTCTCATTATTGAATCCTTCACCCTGGGAAAAAGCTTGTCTCTATCCACCCTGTCTATACCCTTCATGATTTTGCAAGCCTCAATCAGATCCCCCCCAAAGATATTTTTGGTGACAGTGCAAGAAACCCTGCCATCCAGAAGAATTCTGCCCAGGATTGAAAGTTTCCTGTCCTGAGGAAAAGGCTGGAACAGAGAAGACTTCAAAATTGCAGAAGCGTGGGGCAGTGGTGGTGTGGTGGTAATGTCACAGGACCAGTGAATTCACCCCTCTGGTTACTGATCAGGCATATTGTTTGATTCCCACAAAGGGTGAAATTTGAATTCAGTAAAAATCTGAAAGACAAAAACTAACCCAATGGTGACAATATAACCACTGTTAAAGTTGTAAAAACCCATCTGGTTCACTAATGTTCTTAAGGAAAGGAAATCGGCCTCCCTTACCTGGTCTGGCCCACATGTGACTCTAGACCCATAACATTGTCATAGAGATGTACAGCACAGAAACAGACCCTTTGGGCCAACTAGTTTTTGTCAACCAGATATTCTAAATTAATCTAGTCCAATTTGTCAGTATTTGGCCCATAATCCCTCTAAACCCTTCGTATTCATATACCCATCCCGATGCCTTTTAAATGTTTTAATGTATTTGCTTCCACCACTCTCGTAGCTCATTCCATACACGCAGCACCTCTCTTTGAAAAAACTGCTACTTAGCTTCTCTCACCTTGGGTGGCACGGTGGCTCAGCGGTTAGCACTGCAGCCTCGCATTGCCAGGGACCTGAGTTCAATTCCAGCCTCGGGCGATTGTCTGTGTGGAGTTTGCTTGTTGTCTGTGTGGGTTTCCTCCGGGTGCTCTGATTTCCTCCCACAGTCCAAAGATGTGCAGGTTAGGTGAATTGGTCGTGCTAAATTGCCCATAGTGTTAGGTGCATTAGTCAGAGGGAAATGGGTCTGGGTGGGTTACTCTTCAGAGGGTCGGTGTGGACTTGTTTGGCTGAAGGGCCTGTTTCCACACTGTAGGGAATCTAATCTTAAGCCTATGCCTTCTAGTTTTGGACTCCCGTACCCTGGGAAAAAGACCTCGGCTATTTGCCTTATCCATGCTCCTCATGATTTTATAGACTTCTATAAGGTCACTCTCACCCTCAGCCTCTAGCCTCCAGCGCTCCAGGGAACTAGCATCAGCCTATTCAGCCTCTCCGTACAGCTCAAACCTTCTAACCCCAGCAACATTCTTGTAAATCTTTTCTACACCCTTTCAAGTTTAACATCTTTCTTGTAACAGATAGACAAGTGGTTAACACTTAGCAGCCGTCTGGGCAATAATTGCTGGCCTATTCACTAATTTCCACACCTTGTGTAAATACATTTGAAATAAAAGGTTGATTTCACTCACTAATAAAGCAATAACTAAGTAGCATAGAGTCCGGAAAGCTATGAAGTGTCTCTACCATGATAAGGTCAGTGTAAGATGACTATGTTAGTTGTGCAAGTTGTTCATTCTAGGTAACAAACTGGGTGCTTTAACAAAGTTTGTCTGTCTTCAAGTGACAAAGAAACAAAGCCAACCCGATTTCATTTTGTGCAGCTCGAGTCATTTTTCAGGCTCCAGCACTGGAATATTATTATATGATAATAATATAGCAATACAGTTCCAATTCTCCAACCCACATCCACCATTTATTAAGGGTCAATATATGCTATGCATGGTATATTTAGATACCAATTGAGTAGCATGATTCCAATCCTTGGGTCTGGGTGGAATGCTGTTTGAGGGTCAGTGTGGACTTCATGTAGTTGGGGTGGTGCTGATAATAATGGTTAGGGTCAGTGTATTAGTAAGAGAGGATCTCCAGGTGGATGAACAGGATGTGAAATCAGAATCATAGAATCTCTACAGTGTGAAAGAGGCCATTCTTCCCATTACATCCACACCATCCCTCCATTGTGCATTCCATCCAGCCCCACCCCCATACCCTATCCCTGTAACCCTGCATTTTTCTTGACTAACCCACCTAGTCTGCACATCACTGTGGGCAAATTGACATGGGCAAGCCACAAACTTGCGTGTCTTTGGACTGTGGGAGGAAACTGAACACCCAAAGGAGACCCACGCAGACACAGGGAGAATATGTAAACCCGATACATACAGTGGCTCAAGGCTGGAAATCAAACCTGGGTCTCAAATGCTGCGAGGCAGCAGTGCTAACCATTGAGCCACCGTGCCACCCCATTTAGGTGGAACTAAGAAGCAGCAAAGGGCAGCAGACATTGGCGGTAATGGTTTATAGATCACCAAACACAAGTGGTGATGCAGAGCATGGTCTACATAAGGAAATTAGAGGTGTATGTAACAAGGTAAGTGCAGTAGTCACAGGTCAATCTAATCAGCACCAGTGCTGAGGAGGAAGAATTTCTGAAATTTGTTTGAGATAGTTTTCTGAAGCGATATTGTGAGGAACCAATTGGCTATATTAAATATAGTATTATGTAATAACCATAACTCAAAGCCTCCAGTCCTTGTAAGTCTTTTCTGCACCCTCTTAAGTTTAACTACATCTTTTCTATAGAAGAGTGACCAGAACTGTACACAGTATTCTAAAAGTGGCCTCACCAATGTCCTGTACAGTTGCAACATTACATCCCAATTCCTACGCTCAGTGCACTGACCAGTGAAGGCAAGCGTGCCAAAGGCCTTCTTCCCGACCACTCTGTCCACCTGCGACTCCACTTTCAAGGAACTATGCACCTGCACTCCTAGGTCTCTTTGTTTGGCAACATTTCCCAGTACCCTACCATTAAGTACACAAGTCCTGCATTGGTTTGCCTTACCAAAATGCAACACCTCACTTTTATCTAAAATAAACTCCATCTGTCTCTCCCCTGCCCATTGACCATCTAATCAAGGTCCCATTGTACACTGCGATAATCTACTTCACTGCCCCGACCCCCACCCATTTTGGTGTCATCTGCAAATTTATTAATCATGCCTCCTACATTCACATCTAAATCATTTATATGAATGACGAAAAGCAATGGACCTGGCACCAATCCTTGCGGTACACCGCTGGTCACAGGCCTCCAGTCTGAAAATCAAGTCTCTACTGCCACCCTCTGTCTCCTACCTTCAAGCCAATTTTGTATCCAGTTGGCTAGCTCATCTTGGATCCCAACTCTTACTAACTAGCCAACCATGCAGAACCTTGTCGAGAACTTTGCTGAATTCGACATAGACAACACCCACCATTCTGCCTTCAACAATCATCTTTGTCACCTCTTCAGAAGGCTCAATCAAATTAATAAGACAATTTCCCACACACAAAACCATGTTGACTATCCCTAATCGGTCCTTGCTTTTCCAAATGCATGTAAATCCTGTCCCTCAGAATCCCCTCCAACAACTTACCCATCACTGATGTCTGGCTCACCAGTCCATAGTTCCCTGGCTTTTCCATACCAACTTTGTTAAATAGTGGCACCACATTAGCAACCTGCAGTCTTCCAATACCTCACCCATGACTGTTGTTGGTACAGATATCTCAGCAAGGGGCCCAGCAATCTCTCCCTGGCTTCCCACAAAGTTCTTTGGGAAACATCTGATCACGTCCCTGAAACTTATCTACCTTTAGGTGCTTTAAGAGCTCCTGTTCTATAATATTAAATTTTTTCAAGACATCATTATTTATTTCATGTTTTTCCATGTCCTCCTTCACAGTAAATGCTCATACAAAATATTAATTTAGTATTTAACTCATCTCCTGCATTCCACACTTAGAAGGGGCCCTATTGTCTCCGACGTTACTCTTTTTGCCCTCAGTGTACTGATAGAATCTCTTTGGATTCTCCTTAACTCTGTTTGCCAAAACTATCTCACACTCCCTTTTTGCCTTTCTGATTTGCCCCTTAGGTATACTGCTACTGCCCCGATACTCCTTTTGGGATTCACTTGATCCCAGCTGTCTATACCTGATGTATGCCTCCTTTTTCTTGACCAGAGTCTCAATTTCCAGTCATCCAGCATTCCCTACATCTACCAGCCCTGCCCTTCACACTTACAGGAACATACCGTCTTTGCACTCTCACTATCTAATTTTTAAAGGCCTCCCATTCCCTAACCATCCCTTTACCTGCGAATAGCTTCCCCCAATCAACTTTTGAAAGTTTCTGTCTAATACTGTCAAAATTGGCCTTACTCCAATTTAGAACTTTAACTTTTTGATTATTTCTATCCTTTTCCATAACTATTTTAAAGCTAATAGACTTATAATCGCTTGCTCCAAAGTGCGCCACCACTGACACCTCAGTCACTTGCCTTGCCTTATTTCCCAAAAAGGTCAAATATTGCTCCTTCTGTAGTTGATACATCCACACGTTGAAAAGAAAGTTTTCTTGTACATACTTAACAAATTCCTCCCCATCCAAGCTCTTCACACTATGTCAGTTCCGATCTACATTTGGCAAGTTAAATTCCCGTAACATTACAATCCTTATATTCTAACAGATATCTGAGATCTCCTCATATATTTGCTTCTCAATTTCCTACTGACTATTCGGGGGCCTATAATACAATCCCAACAAAGTGATCATCCCTTTCTTACTTCTCAGTTCTGTCCATATATCGTCACTGGACGATCTTCCAGGAATATCATCCCTAAGTAGAGCCTTAATGTTTTCCTTAACTATAATGTCATTTCCCCTCCTCTCTTGCCTCCTCTTCTGTCCTTCTTATTGCAACTATACCCTGGAACATTAAGCTGCTGGTCCTATACATCCCTGAGCCACGTTTCTCAATATCCCAGTCCCATGTTCCCAACTGTGCCTGAAGTTCATCTGCCTTCCCTGTCAGGCCTCTTGCATTGAAGTAAATGCAATATAATTTATCAGTCTTACCTCATTCTCAGCCAAGCTCTTGTCTGTCTTGACAATTTGACTTGCTCTCCGTGTCTGTATTAGCACCAGCCTTTTTTCTCACTATTACTTTGATTCCCACCCCCAAGCGCCACATTATTAGTTTAAAGCCTCGGAGTAGCAGCAGCAAATCTCTCTGCAAGGTTATTTGTCCATTTGTTGTCATGTGTATTTTGTTACAAAATGAAGTGAAAAGTATTGTGTGGTGTCGCCACTCCCTTAAAATGCAGAAAAATAAACCAAAACGTAGAAGGTAGAAAAATAAAGAAAAAGTGTTCAACTTCACAGTCCTTCTTGTTAAGTACTCTGCCATGGACCAGACCTGAGTCCAATTTGCCACCCCTCCACCAGTGAGACAACAACTGCCAAACTTTGGAGCCGTCTCACCTCCACTGACATCCTCACCGCTGGGAGTACACACTGGACCTCGCCAATGCAACCACCACTGATGTTGCTGAGTACCGTACTGGCTCAAACCTGACTCCACCACTGCCATGAGCCCATCCTGCCAAAGCAGCTGCTGTCACTGGGCCTAAACTAGCCCCCACTACTGCCTCCATGAATCGGCGATGGATATAGATGCCCACGGGAACCCAAACTCGCCTTTGCTGCAGCAGCCTTCAGTTGGCGCTAAGACCGCCTCGTCAATACAGAAGCTGCTGGGAACCCAGATTCACCGCCGCTGCTGTGAGTCTCCACAGGACCCACTCGAGTCCACGCTGGGCTCACTTGCCATCGCCGATGCCATTGCCGTGACTGAGCACTCAGCCCGTGAGGGCGGTTAGGTTCCCTGCTGGTGGAGTGAGACCAGATACTACCTGCTGGACATTCTGGTGGTTATTCCCAAATACTAAACCATCTTCTGTGCACCTGTACCAGCCCTGAAACTGAACACTGTCATGCATCCATCAGAGACCCAGAGCCTGCAGCCTGTAACGCCTCAAGTCTTAAAGCAGTAGATGGACATGTTGTCTCTCATCTGGAAGAAACATAGCTCCAAGATATCCAATTCTCTTGTCTGTGAGTCTCTGAGATGCTATCAACTTTAACCTTTCAAGCTGACCAAGTATGCTGGATACCCGAACATACCCATGCAGATAGGTTTCACTACATTTTGACAGTGATATGTGTTGTTTTCCTCTCAAAGCTGATCAGGTGAATACACATTCTTTCTGAATGACTTCCTGTTCTTATGCTTGTGTCCTGACAGCAAAGACAGTGCAAATCAACTCCCTACTTTGAACAGGAGCTGGCATCAGAGTAAAAGGCAAGACATTTAGGTCTACAATGAGATAGAATTGCTCCACAGAAGATAGGAAGTCATTGAAATTCTCTACCCCCAGCAGGACATAGAAGCTTTGTCTTTAACTAAGTTTAAGATAGATACTGATAGCTTTTAGTTACTGATGCTATCAAGTTCTGGGGGAGGCATGGTTGTGTTCTGGATTTGAGACAGATAATCAGCAATGATCTAGAACAGGGGAGCCGCTTCAGGGGCTGAATGGCCTACTCCTGGTCATTGGTTTCTATGGCTTTGGAAGCTCCACTCAAATTTGTTAAAACTACAGTTCCTCAAGATTTCTGCACCCCCTCCACACCACTATATAATCATATAGTAATTTCTACACTGATGCTATGTTAAACAATATACTCACTGAGTGCAAATACTGTCTCAGCTAGGACTTAGAAAGATTTGATAGCTGAAGTTGGAATGTGGACTTTTCCTCTTTCTGGAGATTGGAAGAGAAGTGGAAGAAAATTGGGTGGTTTGGCTCCTAGATAGACACCTGCCATATGCTCACCAGATGACCAGTTAAATTACTTTGAGTGTGAAGGCCCACAGAGGACTTTCGGAACCTGCCACAACCCAAGACCCTCAGCTGTAGTATTATGGCCATTTAAGGCCTCACTGACCTCCTCATGCCCTCCACCTCCTTAGGATTGTGGTGTACATTCCCAGCGGGTGAGGAATGTGCCTAGTTCCCCAAATGGGAAGCCAAGATGACCTGTCTGACAGTCTGGGGACATTGAGCTCCAACTGCCCCAATTTAGAGACAGCTGGAGGCATAGCTCTGAGTGGGGTGTCAAGGGGGTAACATCTCAAAGCCACCCCCAACCTTTCCTCAAAGATGCCATCTTCCTGCAATCCCCACCGCATTTTAAGAAGTTAAAAAAAAACACTGGATCCACTGAGGAGAGCAACGCCTTTCTACTCCTGAGGTTGCTAGCCTTATGATTAGCCTGCCACTTCTGGTGACCCCCTTGCTCAATTCTGCTCTGACTGCTGTAACTTAGAGTTTTTCCTATTGAACAGATTTCTTAATAGCTTTTTTTGTCAGTTGAATACCATCTGGACACTCAAATTTAAGCTCAGTATTTACAGATGATATTGTTTAAACTATTTATGATTTTATTTCATGGCAATTGATCACCGTCTATATCTTTTGACCAATATTTTATGTCAAATGATAGCTAAAGGATCACTTTTGAATGCAGATGATCACAAATTAACACTGTTGAATGCAAAATAACATTTTTTTGTAGGAGAAGATATACAGTACAGCCTCGATTATCCAAATGAGACGGGCAGGGAGTATTTCGTTCGGATAACTGATCTGATCATAAGCAAGCGGTAATTTGAGTGCTGGTTATTGAACATGCCTTGGTTATGTGATAATGCACACCATAATGCCGTTTAACTGATAACTGAATGCTAAGTTGCCTAATGCTGTTTTTATGGGACTTTGAGATCTTGTTTGGATAATCTGAAATTCAGATAATTGATGTTTGGATAATCGAGATTGTACTGTATTACAATCCCACCTGCCTTTCCCGTGTCCACCTATTACCATCCCACCTACCTTTTCCCCACCACACCCCCCTCTATTTATCTCTGAGGCCCCTTCCTCCTCCCCAGTCCTGATGAAGAGTCCTGACCTGAAACGTCGACTTTCCTGCTCCTTTGGTGCTGTCTGACCTGCTGTGCTTTTCTGGCTCCATGTTTTATCGACTCGGACTTTAAGCATCTGCAGCCGTTACTATCTTTGGCCTGTTTGGCCATGCCATTACCACGCCTTCTATGACTACCAAGTCTCAGAGTGGAACTTTAACCTAAAGCATCCAGACAATTACACTATCCACAGTCCTCCAGGCCTCTCTCTGTGCTCACCTGGTGCTTCTTGGGTACCTTATTATGTGGTTTATATTACTTTATTCACCTATATACCCCTGGTATATCCCTATGGTGCCCTGCTTTCCTGAATTGACAAATAATAAAACAGTCAATGACTCCTTTGCATATAAATTAATGTGAATTGCCAAGCTTAATGAATATTTTGTTACTGCCTCTGTCTTAATAAGGCTTGGAATGAAAACACTAAATTAATTTTGAAGCCCTTTTGATATCTATTTAACTTTTCAGAGTTGATCTCCTCACATTTGTCGGCCAAGTAATGTAATTGCTATCAATGTATTATCTTTCAGACTCATCCTTGCATAATTCAAAACATTTAATATGTGTCTGAATGGTAAGCGACCCACTCAACCAAGTTAAAATTTGACATATAAATGAAATTTTTGATTTATTTCTTCCTTTTATATGACATCTCTATTAACAAATTATAAGAAAGAATGTCTTTAGAGATTTATGCTCTTATAGATTTTGACCCCTTGAAAGAGGCCAATAGTGAATCAGATAGTTTTCACCGTATCCCAGTGTCACCAGAGCTTACATCTTGTTCGTGACTAGTCCATTATCCATTGGGAAATGCATTTAAATTGAATTATGACAATAGTCAACAGTAACGACTAGGGTTGATTAAGGTAGAGAATTGGCCTGCATGTGGTCCGATCAGGAAAAATGTTAAATTGAAGCAATTCTTACATTTCTTATGGTGGATAAGTGACTATCCATCGAAAGGACTTAATTGGCTGTGCCACACTTTGAGACATTGCGAGTTCATGAATTGCATAAGTCCAAATCTTTCTTTATTGAAAGTTAATTGGAAAGAGAACTTTACAACTGGAATTGCAGTCATTGTAACAGCACTATCGTAGTGTTTCTTTGGAGAAAGTGAGGACTGCAGTTGCTGGAGATCAGAGTCGAGAGTGTGGTGCTGGCAAAGCACAGCAGGTCAGGTAGCATCCAAGGAGCGGGAGAATCGACGTTTCGGGCATAAGCCCTTCATCAGGAATGTTGAAGAGTGGTTCTTTGGTTCATTCTTGGAAAAGTCCAAATCATTTTCTTTTTTATTTTGTATCCAGGTGCAAAAGATAGTAAAAAGGAAGTTAATAGAATGTTAACCCGAGAAAACTGGAACAGAAACGGATAGAATTTATCCTGTGTTGTTTAAAACTCTGCTTCTACAAAGCCCTGAGTAGTGAGTAAGCACAAGACCTCAGGAAAGATATATTGGCTTTGAATGGATAGAGTGTCAAGCAGCTTCATCAGAACGATATCGGGACTAACAGGCTTAATAATTACGAGAACAAATGGCCTGGCTGAAGCTTTTATTGCCGTAAGAATGGAGGATTTAACATTTTTTCAAATGAGATGTTTAAAATTATTTCACAGAGTGGGTGGAGAGAAACTATATCCAGAACAAGTCCTGAACAAGTGGACGTAAACATACCGTTAGAGCATACTGTTAAGGAATGAAATCAGGAGAATCTTTTCGCACATAAAAATTAGTGATAGTTTTAAAAGGAACCAAAGTGAGTCTGTGAAATTAAGATAGGTACCAACTGTAGTGATTTGAATGAGGTGCAATTGGATCTCATTGACTATGAGATCTTTGAATGGGGTTGTTAATCTGGGCCAATCAGGGAACCCTGGCTGGCAGATATAAACGGGAGATTGAGAGAGTCTCCTTATTCCAGGGATTGGTTCTGAGCTAGCTGATCAGTGTCCTGGACAGTGCATGTGTAAATAAAAAGTGACTGGGTGATGGGATACCTGCCTCCTTGGAGTTATTTCACCAACCATTATCAGATTTCAAGGAGGAACAAACTTCAGGGACTGAATGGCATATCCAAATACCTATTTCTGCCGCTCAGAGAAAAGCAAATTGTCCTGTCCATGAGTACTTGCACCTCCCCAGTCTCCATGACAGCCACTTAAAAGATGGTGCAGTCAATTAACTAAAATTAGGGTAGCAATATATGAAAAGAATGATTATGTGTATTTTTAGACACACTTCTCACTGCTGTTTCATGAATATTTTCTACAGGTTACTGAACTGGAGACAAGTCTAGAGTCAATGAAAAATTCCAATGCAATTTAGACATGAAGATCTCTTTCCATCACCTGTACTTGAAATAAAACCTTCACGTCGGAGCAACAGGCCTTGGAAAATTGACATTTTCCTGTTTGTTTTCCTCTGGAAGGTTTGTACAAGTTGCACTCAGTGCAAAGGATTGTGTTTAAGGGAAGTTTTGCATTGTTGTCTTACATAAAACAATTTGCCAAGTCACTTTCAAACAGATGGCCAAATCAGAGCTGCTCAGTGAAGTAGTAATGGGCAGCAATGAACTGGTCTGCACTAGGATTGGACTTGCTCCTCCAGCCACAGAACTAGGACTGTCCCATTCAGTTTATTTAGTTTATATAAAAATAATAAAAAGATTCTAACAAATGAATATTCATTGAGGGCATCATTAATACAAAGGTAAATTGCAGAGTTGCTGTTAGTTCTAAGTCTTTGGTGAACTATTACTTTAAGAATAAAAGAAAGGTGTAACTTGTCATTATGTCATGAGTGAGAATGCACAAGTTTTTTACTGTCTGAACTCAAAGGCAGGTTCAACCAATGGTGTATTTTTTTTCTTGTTATATGTAATTTACTTTTGCGAATTAATGTAAGCCATACTTACTTTATCTATTTGTGTTTTTTTTTGTTCTGTATTGGAAAGCATTATATTACTAATAATATTGTCACCTCAGTGGATGGTTCATTTTACATCTGCACAGTGTGACAGTACCAGTACCTGTCTTAACAAAAATTGTTATTAGACATAATTTTAAAACGATAAACCAAATTTCATTACTTTGTTACTGAACAAGTGAGTATGAAGTGGAATTAAAAACTTGTATATTAAACTGGGAATGTAACGTTGAATAGTGGTCACTGTAATGGACTAATGAAGTAGATGGTTGCTCAGTTAAAGATTTTGAAAATATTTCATTCCTGGTATTTGGCTGTTTTTTACTGTATCTGCTTCCTTATTCCATGCTTCTCTTGGATCTATCAAGCTTTATCATTCATTCCTATTGTTATTCATTGTGCCATATTTGGTAGATCTTTTCAATAATGACATTACATATGTACAGAAATGAAGATGAGTGTTTGTGTAGGTGTATAGCTGAAATCCATGTAATTTGTAGTGTAAAATGTAAGAACAAAAAAGAACAGCGCAGCACTGTAAAAAAGAAATAGTATGTTACATGGCAAGATTGGTTCTAGAGCTGTGTATTACAGAAGCAAAGGAGTCTGATATTGTGATTGAATGATTTCTCCACAGGCTGGAGGATGGTAGTGCAAGGAATATATATACATATATCAATCCATTCTAGCATATATTTTTTAGAACCCTTTAACTTGCTCTACCCACCGATCATCACAGATTTATTCCTTAGCGAAAGCCAATTTCTGACTTTTCCTGTAACTTCTCAATGGCTATGACCACTCGCTTACTAGTTCCAAATGGGATGAGATAGAAACAGATGGCTTGAGTCAGGTGAAGAGAGAATGCATGTTTCTTCAGAGAACTTACTCAGACTTGAATGTGCAAAAGAGTCTGCAGTTCTATTTCCTGTTTGTTACCATGCCAACAAGAATAAAAGTACATGTACACACTATAATCAATTTCATACTGGAATATGTACAAATGGTATGGTGTGGAGAAAGATGCTGCTGTTTGCATGGAACGTTGTTCCATTTCTACAGTTGCTATACTTATCCATAAATATTTAACCAATGAGTACCATTCTATCTATTACCAGCATACTCTGTCCCAGTCTCACTACAAGCTACTGAGAGAGGCTGGATATTCAGCTTGGCCAAGTTTCCAAGTATGTAAGCTGTCCATTCTGGATCTGATATCATGTTGGCATCATGACCAGATGAGTTACCCAAAAAGTACTGTACATTGTTGAGTTTCGGATTAATTATTGACAATAAAACTAGTAAGTTCCTCTCGAGAACCCCCAGTGATCAACCTCTTTATACTCATTTGTGTGCTCCACATGTTCGCTTCATAGCATGACGCAACTTCATTGAATGTAGCAACACTATAAAGAAGTGTGTGGGCAACAAAAAATGTTTTACAGGATGGGTAACAATTGTAGGAACATCTAGGCTACACCTTAGACTGTGCAGAAATTGATCCAATCAATTAAGTTTTGAGAAATTAGTATGCAACTGGATAAAGTTTACATGTGACTTGCTTAAAGTAAGGGTTGAAATTTGATAATAAGCTTCTGTTCCATTTATGATAGGGCATAAAAGCAAAAATTCTGTCATCTTGTAGACATACCAGGTGAAACCCAATGCAGGGGGCCTATGAGAAGCGTGTCCCGAGTCAGCCCACAAGGGTAGTGCGCAAGTTTCATTGGACTTCAGAATGGGGTATTTGAAGATATCATTAGTAAAATCACCATTTTGAATAAAATTCTCTGAAGTTTTGTCTAGCTACCTATCAGACCCAGCCTGTGTCACCTCTTGTACCCAGCAGTTTTTCACCTCTATGTTGCAAACCCTCTTCATTACTAAAATTGTTGTTCATGCAACACGGCTCTTCACTGACTGCTGGTGCCAGCTGTTCTTGCCTTAATATTCCTAACACCTCGCAAATGAGATGATCAGGGTCCTAGAAAGTTTATACCAGTCCTGGATATTTGCTATCTCTCTAAGCCAATTGAAACATTAGATATAAATGGCAGTATTGCTTGAAGTAGACTTCTGGAGTCCATCAAAAATGCAAGTTCAAATCGTAATTTCTACTGTCATGAGATTGCCACTACTTGAATTATATTACACTCAATGATTGTGGTCCCCTGGAGGTTAGATTAGCCTCTGGAGTAAGAACCTTGCAGTCTATTTGTACTGCTCAGTGAAGGAAAGCTAGAAACATGAGGTCTATCTCCTCTCTCCTTGATCTTTCTAGAGAAAGGAAGGAACGTGCTTGTGTGTGGCAGACTGGAGGTTTGGTTAGGGGGAGAAAAACAATTTTGGAAACAGAACATTCATGAAGTTTTATTACTTATTAATTAAAACTTTTCCACCTATACTAAGTGGCCAGTAATATGTTACAAAGGACTGGGTGGTTCATTGTGACATTGTCCTTTGAACTTTTTCCAAACTGATAGAGTGACAATGTCCTTTTCCTGTCTCTAGTGATTTGAAGTGGATGTCATTGGTCAGTCTGAGCCAATTTCTCAGCAATAATTAACATTAGATTTCAAATCACACAGCGTGATAGAGATATATGAAATGAGAGTACAGTTAAGGGACATCATTATAATGGTCTAGAGGAAACATGACTTTGCATCTTAGTCATGTCATCACAATGGTTTGTGTTAATACAAGGTGCAAAAAGTAGTAAAATATTCCACTAGCACTGACATCCGTCACCTTGAAGAGCACAAAAAATGCCTCTACATTATACTGGATATTGCAATGTACACTCACAGACAAATATGGAAAGTACTGGAGCTTAAGCAGCAAGCTACACATCTAGCCTGGTTCAAATTCTTGTTTAGAACTGCCGTTTCTCCACCATTTTGGAAGGAGAGGTGGAAAACACTGAGCCATATTGGGTTTTTGTTAACTACATACACAGGTGCTGTTGCTGCAGACTGTTATAGTTTTGAGATTTCAGCAGCCAATCATTTGCATTAAGCCCTGTGCCCACTGTTTGAGATTATATTGGGATTGATTGATTTCACTTGTGTTTATGTGATAATTGTATTTGGTGAAATGTATACAAACTTCAACAAAGTTAAATTGTTTATTTTATGGCTTTCAACCATGTTAGCTGAATGTTAATTAAATTTCCTGTTGAAAAGGTATTATCTAGCTTATATGAAATTATTAATCTTCTGTTTTTTTTACTATGATTAATCTTGTCCAAAAGATTCTTAAGTTATATAACAAGGATCACATCAAGTTGTTACAAGAAATTAGTAGGAACAGAGTTATTAATGTTTCTGGGAATGTCTTGCTAATGATAGATAGGCTCCTCCTGGTGTTTTGCCCCATGTTAAATTTGAATGTCATCTCTTAAAACCTACCTTATTTTGAATGTATATTAAACATATCTGAACTCATTTCTTCTAATGATGTGTAGCATGAATTCAAACAGCACAGAATAAAGTTGACAATTCCACTTTTGTAGGATGTGCCCTTTTAAGTTCATATATTTTCCATCTTCAGATGTTATTGCATAAAAATGATTGACATATCCCTTGCACAGTCATCTTTTCAATATTAAAACCTGAATCTTTAAAATAATTTAATGGTATGATCACGAAAAACCAAAAATGCAAAGGAGCAGTATATGTATAAAAGCTGTATCGTATAAACAAAGTCACTGGGAAGGCACTGAAGATAGTTCGCTTCCAGAAAGAGAGGTGAACTGAGGTCAGCTCAATTTACTTTGCCTGGATGTCTGCCTTTAAGATCAGCTGAAGAGCTGTATATGTAGGGAGATAGAGAGACTTACAAGTACATCACTTACTCACCCTTCAATCAGTAAATAGTGCATAGTGTAGGGAGGGTGAACAAAAAAAATTATTCCGCAGATATAATGGCAGCACATTAATAGTGGCTCATTTGGTGAATGTGCCACCTGGAGTGATATTGAATTTCAGAGATTGTAAAATCCCCTGATTATACGACAGGGTCTGTACAAAGCTGATCTCTGCCAACATTTGGGTAGATGCACTGCGATTGACTAAGAAGGGGTAAAATGACATAATTATCTTTCCTGCTGCGGTGGGGCAGCATGGTGGCTCAGTGGTTAGCACTGCTGCCTCATAGCATCAGAGACCCGGATTCAATTTGAGCCTCAGGTAACTGGGTGGAGTTTGCACATTCTCCGTGTGTCTGCATGGGTTTTCTCTGAAGCTCCAGTTTCCTCCCACAGTCCAAAGATGCGCAGGTTCGGTGGATTAGCCACCTTGAGTTGCCCATAGTTTTCAGGTATGTATAGATTAGATGGATTAGCCATGGGAAATGCAAGGATAGGGTAGGGGGTGAGTCTGGGTGGGATGCCCTTTGGAGAGTTGGTGTGGACTTAGTGGGCTGAATGGCCTGTCTCCACACTGTAGGGTTTCAATGATGAAGATTACTTTCTCTTCTTATATACAAAAACTACACAAAGCTTTGTATAAAGACTTTGTTGGTGAAATTGATACATGCCAATGGCTGACAGAGAATTGACCGCTAGAGATACATTTGTTTAAAATGGGCTGCTAAGGGACTATTGTAGCATAGTGGTAATGTTGCTGCTTTTGAACTAGGAGGTCTGCGTTCAAGCCTCACCTACTCCAGAGGTGTGCTGCTGAACACATTGATTAGAAAGTGTCTGAAATAGCTTGCTAATTTGCTATAAGCCTCTTGATTGGTGTTGGTGTTCACCTCCTTCACTGGGAGAGGGTTATAAAAGAATCATTCATCAGAGGGTTTTTGATTTAAGTTTAAAAAGTTGCCAGAATAATCCTTCCATACATGCTTGAAATACCAATGCACTTAACAGTTAGGCAAGTCATCATGCAAATTATCCAGAATATCCAATATAAAATTGAAACCGTGTGGATAGCCAGTGTGGACCGGATCTGGCTCCTGTACTATGCTTTCCCGATGGAAACAAAATCCTGTCAATGTTTATCAGCTTACCAGTAAATTCAGCCCACATCCACTAAATGAATGCAAAAGAAAGGCTAATATCAACAGAATAGCTACTTGTGCTGGGTGTTGAAGAGCTGTTTAACAGAAACATACCCTGGCTTGAGTTAGCAACATCAGGAAATGAGGCATGAAAATAGCAGAAACTTCATGGGGGGAAGCAGGAAGGGCTAAGTAAATAACAAATACAAAAATTGTTAACATTGTTGCTACACAACATAGTTCAAATCCTTGATTTAAATGAAGTAGTATCACTTTTCGTCCCCTGCAGAATACTTTTGTATTTTTAATCCGTTAAGAACTTGCATTATTGTTATTGCAGCAATATTAGACAATGACAAGAGTATTTCAGCTGTTAGTCAAGTCTGTGAATGCAGCTAGTAAATAAATGGTTTGCATTCTTTGAAGTTTAATCTAAACCATAATTACTGTAATATAGAACTATTTAAAAGTGAGACAACAACTTGCGTATGTCAAAACCGGAAGTAGGGCTTCTGGATGAAGACATTGTGATTGGAGATTCATTAGTTCTCAGTTTCCTTTTCTTACTATGGTTTGTGAAGTTTCAACACTCAAAGTGGAAGCCTTAAACAAGAAAAGTGTAATTATAAGTGTATTTTATATTAATTTGTGATACTGTAAACTTGAATGAAGCATATCTTGGGAGTTATGAATTGTTTTGATGATCACAGCACAACAAAGGATGGATAATTGCCTGGTTTAAATGGAATAAAAATCAGTTCAATTCATTGTTGATAATGTTTACTGTAGCGGAAGGCAAGCTCAATAATTGTGACAAAAAGCTTAACAGAACAATTGATGAGATTCTAGAAAGAACTATCCTTTAAACATGCATGTATATATAATAATTCAGTTTACATAGAAACCTGTTATATTTAATGAGTATGATCATTAAAGAGGCTAACCTGTGCTCGAGTTATAATGGAACCTGAGTACTTTATTCAGCCAGTGATGTTTCTATTTAAATGTTACTCTTGTTATTTGATAACATTCCTAATCGATCATTTTATGGTGCTGAGTAAATAATGCTATTGATTAATGATTGTGTGTTCCTTAATAAGCTATTATATAATTGTTCCATTTTTATTTATTGCTATTGTACATGACATTGCAGTAAATTTTACAAACAGTGGGGATGCATGGAACCCATTATTGACTTTATTCACAAGTTCATAAGTGGTTGAAGTTAAAATCCAGCTTTTTGACTGAATTAATATAAAACATCAATTTAATGGATATTTCAGCGACATATAATAACTATCTGATACTGATTGACTTACAGCCAAGTAAAAACAATTTTATTTTGATAATCATTTCAGAGATGTGAACATATTATGGCATTTATTGATTATCCCTAACTTCTCTTGTGAAGTGGTGTTGAGGCACATACTTGAATACACTGTGGAACTTGCTCGGATCTTTCAGAAGGCAGCTAAGAGTCAACTGCATTGTCTGAAGTCATACTGAGGCCTGACCATGTGAAAAGAGCAAATTTCTATCCCTAAAAATTAAAAATTATATTTGCATGCCACCTTCAATGTATTAAAGTAAGCCAAAGCATTTCACAGGAACATCGAAAATCAAAGTAAGATAGCAAGACACATGAGATATTTGTTCAGGTGACAGAAAAACGGTACAGAAAGATAGGCTTTAAAAATGTAAAAACGGGAGTCTGAGGGTTTAAAGGGGTAAAAAGGTTAAAAGAAAGATGGGAATTGATTGATGGGCTTGGCAACCAAAATGCACGTGCAAAAGGACACTGGGAAAGGTCAATGTACACAGGTCGTGTTATACATAATTAATGTACATGGGCACAAATAGTTCTTCCTAAGGAACTGATGGCTCAGGAGCCAGCTTGAATCTGTCAATACCATAAGACAAAAGATCAAAAGTAGGCCATTCAGCCCATCAAGTCTGCTGTGCCATTCACTGAGATCATGGCTCATCTGATAATCCTCAACTCCTTTTGCCTGCCTTTTGCTCCTAACCCTTGATACCCTTACTGCCTTGAATATACTTAATGACCTAGTCTTGACAGCACTCTCGGGGAAAGAATTCCACAAATTTAGAACCCTTGAAAGGAGAAACTCCGTCTCATCTCTCTTTAATGTGCGACTTCTTGCTCTGAGATGATGCCCTCTCATCCTAGAGTAGTTTTGTGACCAACGTGTTCCCAATTTCTCCTAATTTCACTTAAGCAATGCATTCTTTAGTTCAGGGAAGTGATTTTACGATGCACACTCGTAATATGTTGATAGCTGTATCATCACTATACTGTTTTCTAGGATATAAAATATCCAATCATAAAAATAAATCTAAAATGGCAGACATGTACTTCACTTTAAGGTTCAAATTTGAAGGAAGAAGATACCATTTGGAAACAATTCTATAATATTTTCACATTAAGTGATAGGGTTAGGGCTAAATTGTATAGGATAATTTGTATGCTTGTAGAGAGCAAATAGAGAAGAACAGTTTGTCACTAACTTAAGAATCTGGATTTAGAAGTCCATGTATGCTATTTTCATATGAATCTCTTTTATCTTTCCTAATCCCTAAAACATTTCTATTCTTCTAGTCTTGTGAAATATATTAATTATTGCAAGTCTTGTTTCACACCATTTCTGCAACTTACAGTTGTTAACTTTAAAACATTTGATCAACAATTAAAACTTTTCTTAACCCACCAAAATGAGAAGTAGCCTATATTTCTTTAATTATAATGTGTACATTCTTCAATAGCTGGCTGATTTTTGTAGCATTGCTAGACAATTAGTTCACAAACTTTTCCAGAACAGGAAGGTACACAATCCAGGATTCCATTGGCCATGGATTCAAGTGTTAGCCAAAGGACATCAAGCTGCTAAACATTTGCAATTGAGCTCCTCTGCTTGATCACTGTGGAAATAATCCACATCTCTCACATCAGCTGTGGGAGGACAAGGCATGTGCCCATTGATTATCAATGTTCATCTGTCATCTTCTTTAGTTTAGTGGGTAATTATTCAAAGTGTCGTGATTTTTTTGTTAACCATAGGAAAGGCGAAGAGGCAATTCCCAAGCATACCACAACTGAAATGGGGATTGAATCCCATGCTGTTGGTATTAATCTTACCCACACATTATTTTTCTAGCCAAAGTGAACTAACATGCACACAGCCCCACCAGCACTAATGTTCTTTTACAGTTTCCTAGCTCATAGGGGAAAGCTAAAATGTAAATAAATTCAAGATTTAAAAAGCAGTACAAAATGTTCACATAGGAAGTGTGTTGAAAAAGATGCTTCAGTGCCAAGTGACCTTGGGTGGACAGTCACTAGATTTTATTTTAATGGATTGTTTGGGAATTGTAATGACAGTGCACTGAATCTTACCAGAAATTGGCAGTTATTTTTGGCAAGTTTCATTGAGGGTTTCTCCCAATTGTCTCAAACTCATTATTACTTATGCACCACATCTTTATGGCACTGCTCCACATATTCTCCTACTCACCACAAGCAGAAATCTCATCACTCTCAGGATTCATTGGGCCAATGCCATATTTGAAGCCCAGCAGTGCACCTGGTGAAGTGCGGGCAGTCTAGAGTTACCCTGTGCTGTGTACGGTGTGGGAGGACAATCAGAAAGTAATGCTTCTCAGGACACATAGGTGGCACGGCTGGCATTTCATTGCAGAGTCTTACACCTATCACTGGTTGGGATACACACCACAACAACTTACCAGTCCTTGGTCAGAGGGAGAGCTACTCTTTCCTCAGTGTCAGGTATAATCAACATCTTGTTATTGTCAATGCGGTACAATGTGGACATCATATTCAGGGAAGCCTTCAAACAGTTCACAACATTCACGCCTGTTCCGTAACAACAGAAGTGAACAAACAACTGACAAACAGAGGTTGCGATTATCTCTTAGAACAGAAATGGACTGTTTGTTTTCGAACAACAACAGTTAATGAATGATCATTGCACCCAGTTCTCATTTACTGGAACTGAACATTATTTGGTTTGTTGCAACCAATACTGCACCATTCTATCATGCAGAAGGTGATATTCCACCTGCTTATCCTCCTCTTCAGAAGATTGCTGCTGCTTTCCATCTCTTCAGTGTTGGTCATATTCCCCCTTTGCCTGCTCAAGATGTACAGAGCATGGCATGTTAAGATTGTGTGACACACTCTGAGTGTACTACAAGATTCACCAGGCTCTTCCAAGCACTGGAACCTCACCTTTGGGACACCTACTGTCTGCTTTACAATGGCCCTGGATGAAGAATGGGCCACACTGTATCAGCTCGAGGCCTGAGTCAGTTGGATGTGTAATAGAGTCATCAGCATGGTCACAGAGTAGCCTCATGTGCAATAACCATTCAGCACTTGAAATGAGATTTCTCCAGGATCATGGCAGCTTCCTGGCGCAGATGTCCAAAATGTGATTCTAATGATCGCACATTTCTGTTGATGAATGCAGCTGCATTATAGTGTGGACCTCTCGATGTGTGTACAGTTTATCCCACTCTGCACCTGGAGGAAGCCAGTGATGTTGGTAAAGCCAACTCCCTGTGCTGCAATGCTCACCTCAATATGAGGAAAACAAGATGAGGTGTTGTGATCTAGCACAAAGTGTATCAGTTGCAGCCATGAAGCAGTTGTGAGTTGAGGTTTGAGAGAGCCCACGCAAGTCCCCAGTGGCTCCTTGGTAGCAGCCAATTGTGTAAAACCTTAGTGTCATCTTGATGGCCAAGCATCCTTTCAGCTCACAAGTCCCACTCCAGCAGCTGGGTTAGTTATGTGACAATGTCCCAGGGCATCCTTATCCTGTGGTGGCATTGTACCATGCTCGTCTGAAGGAAGTGGCAGCAAGGAAAATAGAATTTGTCCCTCCTGTGCATTTAAAAGTGAATCTTCACCTGCGACCTCTTCAGACACAGGCTGTTTGTTGTCAGCTGGGACCTGCTGCTGGTTCTGGTGTTGCTGTCACATCTCTGATTTAATTTCCCTACACTTTTATTGCATCATAGCAACAGCGAAGATAACCCCTGCGCTGGCTGGATCCATCAGTCACACTCATAATGAACTTGTGGAGCATAAAAAATGGAACAGGGTTTCTGTAATGTGAGCAGTCAGCATTCACATCACTCACATTTGATCTTTAGTATACTCCTTGACACAGTATGACGTGAAGGACATTGACATGGAGGGCCATGAAATGCCGTTAGATGGAATTTTGGCATAGGAATCATAGTTTCAAAGATGTTTGCATCACAGAAGGAGGCCCTTTGGTCCATCACATCACTTCTTGTAAACAGAGATCTGACTACACTAATCCCATTTGCCAGCTTTTGGCCCATAGTCCTCCAGGCTATGGCAATGCAAGTGAATATCTCAATACTGCCAAAATGTCATGAGAGTTCCTTAGTCAGCAACTGTTTCCGGCAGTGAGCTCTAGATTCTCACCACTCTGAATGAAAAGCACCTTGGCTAATGGAAAATGTGCCTTCCTATCCACCCTGTCTACCCCCCTCATAGTCTGGAACACCTTGATCAGATTCCCTCTCAACTTTGTGGTTCCGTGGTAAATAATCCCAGCCTTGTGCTAATGAGTGCATAGCAGTTGTGTCACAGAGAGATAGTAGGAGATTGTAAGTGCTGAATGAGGACTGAATCCATGTTGCTGATTATTTACAGTTCAAGGTGAGAGGGAATCAGCTCTGTGAGATGTTTGTTTGTCTTTGCGAATAGTGGTCAGCAGATGCAAATTTTAAGGTGGCCTGTGATGACCTCTGCTTCATCGAGGTGACTGTCTTCAGTCTGCACTGATGAATAACATGCTTGTGATCAGCATTTGTACCCCCCACAGTTGCACACTGTGTGCATTCACATGTACATGACTTCAGCCTGTATTGTGAAAATACCAGATTAATGCAATTGTCTCTTAAAGGGCCTTACATCGTTCTTGAGTAGAGCCCAGATTAAGAGCTTTTGACTCTGTCCACTCCAGTTATGGTCAGAGCCATTTTTAATTTGCAGAAACCCCACTCCACCCCCCCACCCCCCAAACACACACACACACGCACACACACACAAAACAGCACAATCCCTTCCTTCTTGGGTCACACTGGATGGCCCACGCGTATAGATTCTCCAAATGTTTGCGCACACCACCTACGAATTATGTCTGCAGTTCTCATCATTACTCCCTGAGTCCCAGCACTACACCTTTGTCTAGCCTACTGTCGTTATGCACAGTCTACCAACTGAGGGTGTTGTTGGTCGTCACTGCCCATGGAGTGTGACCTGAGATATTGGTGACTGGTGTCCTGGATGGAAATCAGTGGAGCAAGCAGGAGTTGCCAGGTACGCACTCTGACTTTCACACTGGGAATTTTTGCTGTTTCTATCTAACAAGTGGGCAAATGGGAAACTCCATATTCATAATGTGGGGTTAACTAAAAATGAGATGTTAGTGCATGCAAGTAGTCCTCTAGTGCTCAAAGTGTGAGAATATCATCCCGTTGTTGAACACTTGGTTGGAAAAGGGGACCTTTGGCTCTTGATGTTGAGAAGCTCCTTTTTAGCCACCTCTCATGATTTTCCAACATCATCACAATGACCCATGGCACTCAATGAAGTCTAGGAAGACTCCTCCCATAGGAACATTCGAAACAGGAGCAAGAGTAGACCATTCTGCCCTTGAATCTTGGCTGATCTGATCATGGTCTCAATTAATTTGCCTATCGCCAACACGTAACTCTCGTGTAAATAAAAGAATCTGCCTCACTTACCCTTGACTACACTTGGTGACCCAACCTCCACTGCTCTTAGGAGGAAAGAACTCCAAAGGTTAGCTGTTCTCTGAGATAATTCCTCCTTGTTTCTGTATCAACTGGGAGCCCTTATTCCTTTTGATCTAGCTTTCCCCTCAAAGAGAACTATTTCTCAGCAACTACCCTGTCAAGAATCATATACATTTCAATAAAATAACTACGCATGTTTCAAAACTCTCATGAATTTGACCCAATCGCTCAGCCTTTCCTTGTAAAATAACTCCTTCCTCCTAAGAATCTGCATAGTGAACCATTACTGATTTGTTATCTTGCATAATGCCTATTTGCCACAAAATATGCAGGTGCATATATACACAGATATGAGGCGAGTAGTATGTTTGCACAGACAGAAATTTGCAAATGTTTGAAAGTTTCATTTAGGCATGTCGTCTCAAGAATTGTGGTACCAGTTTCATGTTAACTGGCCAATGTCCAAAAGCTTGCACTTGTTGGCCAGTTTGCTGACTGATCAGATATTTTCTTCATATTTGCCATCTCAGTTCATAAGAAACGGATGCAGGCATTATTAATGTAATTAGGTCTGGCTTCTTTATAGTTTGGGTCATTATTTACAGTACAAAGGACCAAAATGACTAAGATTTTATTGCTTCACTGAGTTTAACCCTTTGATATCTATGAGAGCATTTATGAAACATGAAGACATATTTCCAAAGTTATTTATTAATATTAATCATTGAGAATCTATGGTAGGATAAACTTCTTTGTGTATACATAGCCTCTGTATTCCTATTTTAGTCTATTTCCATGTTTGCATGGTAAATGGTAGTATGGTAAGCCAATGATAAACCCTTTAGTTAGCCTGCTATCTGATATTTTCCTTACTTAGTAACTGTATGACTTGTTTTAGTTTACTGGAAAGCAGAAATCTTGAATATTAATAATTACTAAAATGTGAAGTTCATGACATTAAATGCTTGAGATCATTAATACCGTACCAAATATCTACAGCATACATTTCAAGAAATGAAGAATAATAAAGAAATGGCGCTGAACCCAGCAACTCTAACTCTGTAAGCTACAAATAAACTCTATAAGCCATGGCAGTATGGCCTATCCAATAGGTTTTTTTCTGCAAACTGTATTATCTTGCAATTGATCAAATCAAAATGTGCAGCTGGCCTGCAATTATTTTCTATGTATATATGTGTAAATGTTCCATTGTATAGCAAACTGCAAATGTATGGATGGTCTTTTTGACTCTTGAATCCTCTGCAGTTTTCTGTGCATTTGTTTAAGCTGCTTTTGCTCTTTTCTTTGCCTGTAGAAATTTAATTTAATTTAATTAGTTGCTTCTCTGTGAATTTCTGGAATGAGGAAGTACCTTAAAATCATCTTGCAATAATGGGAAAATATTACAGTTTGTCACTCTACAGTTCTGTGTCTTAGATTGTATCAATCAGTGTTCATTCATTGTTCAAAACGTCAGACTTTACTTGCAACTTTATATTTTGTGAACACTAAAGCATGCTTTTCATAAATTTATTACAATGCTGGCTTTGTTTACTCACAAAGACATTCAAATGATTTGAAGAGGCTTATTTATCTGAGTGTATCATACAAGTTTCTGTACTACTGTTATTAGTGAGGTTATGAAATAACAAATTAAATGTGACAATAGTGCCAATTCGATATGCCAAATTATCTTAACTTTGATTAAAAGGGAGAGGGAATGAAATCGCAACAGGTCAGATTATTGTGCTTGGGGGTAGTCCGAGGTTTCAGTTTAATTGTTAGCCAGGAGTTAGAATATGTGTGATCCCTCTAACCTTTCCTGGCCAACAAATTGGGTAAGCAAATCAGAACCCTCCAAAATCTCTGACACTACCTCAGAGTTGGAGACTTTTTCAGAAGATTGCAAAAACCAAATAATTTGTCATCAGATGTTCCACCTTCCTGGGCAATTCTCATGAATATAGGTGAGTCAGGATTTACACATAATCTTCTTTACTCAGCGAGTCGTGAGTTCATTGAATGCCCTGCCAGTAGCAGTGGTGGACTCTCCCTCATTATGGGCATTTAAGCGGGCATTGGATAGGCATATGGAGGATAGTGGGCTAGTGTAGGTTAGGTGGGCTTGGATCGGCGCAACATCGAGGGCCGAAGGGCCTGTACTGCGCTGTATTCTTCTATGTTCTATGTTCAGTGCATGACTCCTATCTCTGCTGCTGCCACAACAATCTTCCCATCGGAAGATCAAGTTCATGTATCTCCTTCTAACCCTTTAAAAACCTCTACAGAAGCCTATACGAAGTACACAGTTTGCTTTCTGAAAGGCTTGGATAGTTTGATCATAAGTTATCTATTTTCCATCTTACTGCTAATACTTAAATCTTTAAAGTTTACTGACTGAGCTTAAAGTCTTGGTGAGAGCTGTCACATGTATTTCTAAAAAGACAGTAATATCTTTCTTTATTATATTTCTTACCATCGCACATCAAATAATTTTCTCAATGAGCAGAGAGGTACAGTATCAATGCAGCCTCAACTGAAGTGTTCATTTTTCAGATCAATTTCTGTTAACTTGGGACATCTTATTTTCAAATTATTGAAGTGATATTTTTATGTTAAGAAGACACTTTTCTTGATTTACCTTTGTCATCAGCGCAGTCAGACTCACAATTTGAGAAGGCAAAGCATCAGATGAGTCTTAATAAAACACAGTTTGCGCTAAATATTTTATTGTACTACTTACAGTGATGCAGTGTACATTTCACAACATCGTTTGCAGCTTCCTGTGTTGTTTCTTTCTTAATGTATTGTTCTGCTTTATAAAATGCTTTTCTTTCTCTGTGATTTTCCCCCAAATTGCAATATTGTTGAAGGTACATCCTTATAACATTACTGAAGTGTTATCTTTGTATGTCACATTGTTTTTGCTCTTTAATCTATTACTCTCCATTACATGTCGTGTACATATATTTAATAATTATCCATTTGATAAATTCATACTCACTAGTAACAATGCATTTAACACTTGTCTGTACTGTACATTTTTGTGGAAACAAAAGCATTACTGTCACTGTGGGTACTCTGTAATTTGTGTTGGAGTCCAATATAAATGACAAAAGTTGATTGACCTGGGATTTGTGCTTAATCTGCGTAGCAGAAGCATTACGTTTGAGAAAGAATGAAGGTCAACAAGAAGTTTGTAGCAAATCTGAATAAAGTATAATTCATGTTCCTAGTGCTGTTGCATTTGCATATCTTCTGTTCATTAATGCAATCCCTTTTATCTCCATTTAACTCCTTGTAGACGTGTTTTAGGAAAGAAAGTAGGTGAGCCATGGATTCCATCACGGTATCTGATGTGACTCTCCCTCCAAAAGGGTACTTTGCCAGAAGCGGTGTGGATAGTCTGGAGCTGAAGAATCTAAAAAAGGTTATTACAGCTAACATAAGCTTCACGTTTCTAGGGCATGAGTGTCTGAGTTATTATTAAGTTAATGGGTTACAACGGACGAGCTTGTTGCTAGTAGTGTCAACGTCAGGGTACCAGCTGCAGCTTGTTATTGGTTTGGTTTCCAGGTGAAATGTTGAAGGTCCACTGGATGGAGGTTAAATTTTTGTTCAGGCCTCCAAGCAAAGTCACTTTTCCATTGCTGATGGTGTACATTGAGATTGTGTTGATAGATGTATCCTGAGCCTGCCCTGAGAAATCAAGAGTCAAATAGAAGAGACAAAGAGGGATCAGAACAGATGAGGGATCAGGAGGTATTAGGAAGGAGAGGGAGGGATGGGGAGGAGGGAGAGAGAGAACAGAGGAGATGAGGAATGGAGGCTGGGGTATTGCATGTTCCTGGGGCTTTGAGCACGAAGTTTAGGAAATGGTTTACCTTGATTTCCACCTGTCACCACAGAAAACACAATATTAGTTCTCCTCTGTCTTTGAAAAATTAAATCTGTCTCAAAATAGTTGGATAATTGATTACTGGGGGAATGTCAATTGCACTTTCTTTCAGAACTGAGGATGGCAATCATTTGTGTTTGCACCATTAATGTTGCACAAAAGTGCAGCATGAAAATCCTGCTTTGTTGCTTGACACATGGTAATTGTTGATTTGATGTTATGAACCATACATTCTGCTAGAACATATGTGTGGATAGTCGAGTGCTGATATAAGATGCATCAGTCGCCATTTAGTACACATGCCTTGAAATGGGTTTGCCAGTGAACTGTAGTCTGCCGTCTGACACTATCCATTCTGGGATATTGAATAAATTAAATATAATGCGTGTCTTTATTAGGTTCTCTACAGCGTTGCCTTTCAGCCCAACCATTCCATACCGACCCTCTGAAGAGTAACCCACCCAGACCCATTTCTCTCTGACTAATGCACCTAACACTATGGGCAATTTAGCATGGACAATTCACCTGACCTGCACATCTTTGTGACTGTGGGAGGAAACCGGAGCCCTGGGAGAAAGCCCACACAGACACGGGGAGAATGTGCAAACTCCACGCAGACAGTCGCCCGAGGCGGGAATTGAACCTGGGACCCTGGCACTGTGAGGCAGCAGTGCTAACCACTGAGCCACCAATTTGCAATCATTGAGTTGCGAAGTTGTCACACAATTGGAAATGTGGACAGGTTGTCCATCACACAGATAATGAATAATGAATGGGTTTGTTGCTGCTTTTATCCAAGCAGCTGATGGAACATTGTGTGGGTGCAGTGGCTGCCTCTGCGGCTGTGGTTGGCATGTTTGCCATGTCTCACGCACATTCATGAGTCATTCAATATTCTAATAGCTCCCTGGCCAGTACAGAGATTAACGTGATAATTTAATGTAATGTGTTTGGGAATTGGACATGTTTACTTTTGAAAGTGATGTCATGTTATACCAGCCTCATTTCAAAATAAACAAATCTTCTTGGGTACTACTTTAACACCGTCAGCTCATCCCTGGATAAACTGTTGAAGTTGCTCATCTTACTGCAACTGCCAACTGCAAGTATTTACACTGGCCCGAGTCAAAAATGTTGGACATCAACTTCCGAGTGACTTAAACTGCTTAGTCTGGAGCATCAGTACTTAGATCAAAAGGAATATCTTGGTCTTTGTTTAGCTTGGGTAATCTATTTGATGTGGAGAAAGTGAGGACTGCAGATGGTGGAGATCAGAGTCGACAGTATGGTCCTGGAAAAACACAGCAGGTCAGACAACATCCGAGGAGGAGGAGAGTCAAAGTTTCAGGCATTAGCCCTTCATCAGGAATCAGTTTGGCATGTTACATGTAATCATCCTAATTCCTAGCTTAAATCTCACTAAGTTTCTATCTTGACAAAAAGTTACATCTTAGGTGCTGCAAACATGACAGTGTCATAGAGTCAGAGAAATGTACAGCTTTGGTCCAACTTGTCCATGCTGACCAGATGTTCTAAATGAATCGAGTTCCATTTGCCAGCCCTTGGCCCATATCCCTCTAAACCCTTCCTATTCATATACCCATCCAGATTCCTTTTAAATGTTATGATTGTACCAGCCTCCACCACCTCCTCAGGCAGCTCAGTCCACCACCCTCTGCTTGAAAAAGTTGCCTTTTTAGCTCCCTTTTGAATCTTTACCCTCTCACTTCAAACCTATGCTCTCCAGTTTTGACTCCACTATTCACCTTATCCATGCCTTTCATGATTTTATAAACTTCTATAAGGTCACCCCTCAGCTTCTGACACACCAAGGAAAATAGCCCCAGCCTATTCAGCCTCCCCCTATTGCTCAAACCCTCCAACCCTGGCAACATCCTTTTAAATCCTTTCTGAAACCTTTCATGTTTCACAAATCTTTGGTTTAGCACTTTGCAGCATTTCATTTCTAATGCCTAATGATGTGTTTCAGCAATGAATTCCTTGCCAGATGCGAAGCCACATGATGTGTAACATCAGAGCTAATGTCTAAATCTCTATATTGGAATAATTGGTTTGCACATGTGAACCAGAAGTAGCAGATCTTGCATCTTGTGAAAAACACATACCTAGGCCATTTTGTGATCTGACTACTTCAGGAATCCTAACTTTCCTGCAGTTATTTTATTGCAATGTGCAAGATTTTGCTGACAGAATCTGTTTGAAAGACTCTAAAATGGAGATTGTCTTGCCACATGGGCATCTTCCTTGAACAGTCTTCTCAATGGAGATACCTTGACCTCACAACTGGAAAATTGAAAAATCCAAGACACCATCCTCAATGCGTTTTATATTGTGAAATCAGCATTAGTTTAATATCCTTGGTCTTGCTTCGATCAGTTCAGACGCCATGACTGGTGACACAGATAGTGCTTCCTCATGTTAAAGACTAGCCTTTGTCACCATGCTCCTGTCGTCAGTAGATGAAGGTTGTGATCATGCTCAGCCTTTGACTGAGCTGTGACTGCAATATCATCAGCTGTGCATTTCTGATCAATAATCCTATCCACATGTTGCTGGACTATGTCTTGGCTAATTGAAAGTCCAAATGGTAACTGTCAAAAATAGTATTGTCCAAATGGAATCACCAATGTCGTGAGCTCTAAGGATTCTTCTGCCAGATGGACAAACCGATATGCATACATTGCATTTGACATATTTTCTACTGTAAAATGTAAGATTTAATTCTTCCAGCATTAAATCTTCCACCAATTCTTCCACTATTTTGTGTTGACATCTTTGCAGTGAAAGTTTGAGGTGCCTTCAATCTCGACAATTCTTATCCCACCAACTTTCTTCAAACACACGTGATGTTGCTTCACTAATCCCATTCATACATTGCACTTCATTGGAGAATCAATAAATTGAGCTTCATCATCCTTACAATGCAATACTTCATCACCTTTCAAATTGTTAATGCTGTCACATCTGTATAAATGCATGAGGTCATTAACCAATTCAATTTGTCACTTGTAATCTGTCTACCACAGAGGGTGTGGTTTGAATCTCATGAATTTTTACTATATCTAGTTCTGTGCAGACTGGTAATCTTACCATTTCTAAATTGTTGGTGTCTGTCAGGTAGAGGAGCCAAGATAAGTTTGTGTTTTGGTGTTACAGTGTGCTTTGCCAATGCACAGAACTCACCTCCCCAACAACCCACCCTCCCTTCCTGGCAGCTTCCCGTGCCACCACAGGAATTGTAAAACCTGCGCCCACACCTCCTCCCTCACCTCCATCCAAGGCCCCAAAGGACCCTTCCACATCCATCAAAGTTTTACCTGCACATCCACCAATATCATTTATTGTATCCGTTGCTCCCGATGCAGTCTCCTCTACATTGGGGAGACTGGATGCCTCCTAGCAGAGCGCTTTAGGGAACATTTCCGGGACACCTGCACCAATGAACCCCACCACCCTGTGGCCCAACATTTCAACTCCCCCTCTCACTCTGCTGAAGACATGCAGATCCTGGACCTCCTCCACTGCTGCTCCCTCACCAACCGACACCTGGAGGAAGAACGCCTCATCTCCCGCCTCGGAACACTTCAACCCCAGGGCATCAATGTGAACTTTGCCAGTTTTCTCATTTCCCCTTCCCCACCTCACCCCAGTTCCAACCTTCCAGCTCAGCACCGTCCCCATGACCTGTCCTACTTGCCCATCTTCCTTTCCACCTATCCACTCCACCCTCCTCTCTGACCTTTATCCCCACCCCCATTCACCCATTTGCAGGCACCCTGCCTCTATTCCTGATGAAGGGCTTTTGCCCGAAATGTCGATTTTCCTGCTCCTAGAATGCTGCCTGACTTGCTTTGCTTTTCCAGCACCACTCTAATCTAGACTCTAGTTTCCAGCATCTGCAATCCTTGTTTTTACCTAATGCACAGAACTGTTAATCCTTTATTCATTGTGAAATGGTTCACTTGTAGACTGTATCATGAAGTGCCACGTTCTGAGGTACATGACTTTCAGGATACATAGTGATAATATGCTGACAGTAACTCTCATGTAGATGTGGTTTTAAGTATTTGTTTTTGTCTTGCCTTTTCAGGGTATGTGAAGGATTGTAAAAGCTTCGGATCACCTTATATTGTCAACATTATGTGTGAAGATGACAATATGGAAATCTTGGTTATCTTTTGAAATTTCACTTTTTGCTTGGTTGACCCTGAATTTTATTGATCTGTTTGCATTTGTGCATTTTCTTAACACTATGCTTGCTGCCAGTGTTGTTGTTGTTGTAGACACTTGAGTTTAGTTCTGGGGTGTGTGCTCACCTTTCAATCAGATTTCCTGCATAGACATGTCATTTGGGTGGGTATATGAATAGGAAGGGTTTGGAGGGATATGGGCCGGGTGCTGGCAGGTGCGACTAGATTGGGTTGGGATATCTGGTCAGCATGGACGGGTTGGACCGAAGGGTCTGTTCCATGCTGTACATCTCTATGACTCTATGTCTAACGTTTGTTAATTCCACATGTTTTACAAATGTCTGGAGAAGCTGGAGAGCTGTTGGGCAGGTGAAACAAACAACATCTGTTATTAGTTTTGTTGCTTTGATGCATTTTGCTGACTGCACCAATAGTATCTCTCCACCTAAAAGCACGTAATTCATTTTGACCAGCCACAGTGGCTTCAAACTTATATCCATCCTCTAGTAAAATGTCAACGGTATGGCCCTTTCTCTTCCCTAAAAGTCCTTCCTAAAGGCATTGGTTAATTTGACGATATTTAACTCAATGAGCTTCTCTGACAGATTCTCTTCAGAAAATCAGTCTTACACTTCGTGCAGCATCTTCAGACAAATTAATCACTAGACTGTTGGAATTGATGTCTGTAAAACATAAGTTACAGCCTCTTAGTCTGAAAGTTAATTTTTACCTTGAATTCGTCTTCAAGTACCTTCTAAATTGTTTATGGATATTTCTGATTAACAAAGGAAAACCTAGATAGCCGATGAAAAGCAAGAATGACAGAGCTTTTTTCTCAGAATTTTCTATAGTTTGATTTGTAAAATAGAATTGCATGGGTAGTTTGAATAATTGTAATTCAGTAAAGGTGTTACTGTCAGCCCACTTCATGATGGTGCTTCTGCAATCTATGTTATTGCCTTACAAATTTTGCACTGACCACATTAAACTGTGTTTCTCTTCTGTATCAGTGTAAGTTAAAACTGCTGTGGTAATGGCATTGGTTCCTTTAAGGTGGTAAAAACAATGACTGCAGATGCTGGAAACCAGATTCTGGATCAGTGGTGCTGGAAGAGCACAGCAATTCAGGCAGCATCCGAGGACAGGCAAAATCGACGTTTCGGGCAAAAGCCCTTCATCATGATTGGTTCCTTTAAGACTACTGCTCCTCATGTACATGATTGTCTTCAGATAATAGCTCACAATAGAGAATCATACTTCACATAGTGCGTCATGCTTCAGATAATCCTGAGGTAAGCTGGAATGTGAGAACTTTATACCCTCAGGCCACGTGCCATGATACTTTAATGATATCATGAGCATGTCTCCTAACAATAGACTGATATATTCACTGTGAGACATAAAACAGCTTCTTCAAAAACATTACAGCTACAGTCCATTTCAACCAACTGGGAGAGACCGCTTTCTAAGATTCCACAGAGTTCTGACAAAGGTTCATTGGTCCTGAAACATTCATTCTGCTTTCTCTCTACAGACTCTGCTGAGGTTCTCTAGCAATTTATGTTTTGACTTCGTTAACTATCTTCCCCCCATGACATTCCGCTTGTCTGATTCCCAGAACAACGCACCACTGATGGGGATATCCTGGAATTGACTAGCACCTCAGGCACCAGTACCATCTTTAAAATCCCCTGTGTACACCCAGGCAAGCACTGCCCGGTTCCTGACATCTGTCCCGGACATGGCAGTGAAGGGGGATTTATTATCCCATTTTGTGGGCAGGCACCTGGAAGTCCTGGTGCAGAGGTGGGACATCCTTTTCCTTCAGGACCAGCCAGGGACACCAGAACATGTAACCTGGTCAGAGGTTGCAGTCTCAACCAGCTGGAGGAATACACAGCCTTGGAGGAAGACGGTCAATGTCCTCCACTTCACCAATGTATCTTCTCTCCAATGCCTCACATTCATTCAGTTGCTGCTACTGGAATATCCTCCAACCAAAGTACATGTTTTACCGCTCTCACTATTGCCTCACACTCTCACCAACCCCAGGCAGAACGACTCATGTATGCCCTTGGTGCTACCCATTCACTCGGGAAACCTCCCCACCTCCACCAAAATTAGCAGCTGTGCCATTCATTTTCATCTCTTACAATACCTGCCTCTCTCCCATTTCACAAGGATAACAGTCCACAATAGGATAGAAAGCGGTCAAGGTGGGTGGTAGGTATGCAGCTGCTTACCTTTGATGTGAAGATCCCTGAGCGCCATGAGTGACAGACTGTGTTGGAGTTAGGCTCAGAGTGGACGAGCGTAAAATCAACAACTAGATAGCTTGGAGATGGAGTCTGGTCCAGTCCATAGGCTGACTGTATATCTCTGAGTGCACAACACTTTTGCAGCAGCTTTACAATGATAGTTGTCAATGTAACCTGAGATGCAGCATTGTAGTGCAGAGTCATCCTATAGGTTGACCAAACATATACCATGGGGTTTTTTTTATGGCGAGCACATGTCACGTGCCAATTCCTAGTGATGTGGTCTGTTTGTAGCCAGTGCCCATGAAGCATGTCCTGAGGTGTTGGTGTCTGCTATCCAACATGCAAGTCTTTTAGGGTAAGCATAAAACTAAAATCTCTAGGTACCCTGCCCTGGCTTCCTTGTCGAGTTTCCTCAATGTCAGGTTTGTTTGATGAGTTTGCTAAGATATGAAACTGCATATTAATGAGGCTAGTTGTTTTGTTAGTAATGCATTTAGTAAGCTATAAACATCTTAGTTGGTACCTCACCCCGATTAGGAGATAGTCAGGACTGCAGATGCTGGAGTCTTAGTTGATTAAGTGTGGCAACCTTGCCGTGGCCTAGCAAGAAACTTGGCATGCTGCTTGGCAAATGTATAAAAGATGCAGCGGGTTGCTCCCAACATTGAGATAGATCTCACCCAACTTTTCATGCAATTCTGCCATAAATCTCAACAAAGCTCATGTTTTTCAGGTCATTCAGGACAATGCAAAGTTACCAAGGGTAGAAACGTCTAAACATAATTGTGTGGGACTTGGGAATATAGCATGATCTCCACCCTACACCTTCTCTCCTGATCAAATGCCTCCAAGCCCTCCAGGAAACAGGATAGGGTTTCAAAATAAAACTTACTAACGTCATCTCATATATATATATATCCATTCCCTGTTCTTACATGGCCTGTTCTTTTGAATTGGAGATGCTGGTGTTGGACTAGGGTGTACAAAGTTAAAAATCACACAACACCAGGTTATAGTCCAACAGGTTTAATTGGAAGCACTAGCTTTCAGAGCACTGCTCCTTCATCAGGTGGTTTTGAAAGCATCGGTATTATCATTAGAGTCAAAGAGATGTACAGCACGGAAACAAACCCTTCGGCCCAACTTGTCCATGCCAACCAGATATCCCAACCCAATCTAGCCCCACCTGCCAGCACCCAGCCCATATCCCACCAAACCCTTCCTATTCATATATCCATCCAGATGCCTTTTAAATGTTGCAATTGTACTAGCTTCCACCATTTCCTCTGGCAGCTCATTCCATACATGTACCACCCTCTGCCCCTTAGATTTCTTTTATGTCTTTCCCCGCTCACCCTAAACCTAGGCTCTCCAGTTCTGGACTCCCCGACGCCAGGGAAGAAACTTTGTTGATGTATCCTATCCATGCCCCTCATGATTTTACAAACCTCTATAAGGTCACCCCTCAGCCTCTGATGCCCCAGAGAAATCAGTGCTAGCCTATACAACCTCTCCCAAAAGCTCAAATCCTCCAATCCTGGCAACATTCTTGTAAATCTTTTCTGAACCCTTTCAAGCTTCACAACATCTTTCCAATAGGAGGGAGACTAGAATTGCACACAATATTCCAACAATGACCTAACCAATGCCCTATACAGCCGCAACATGATCTCCCAACTCCTGTACTCAATACTCTGACCAATAAAGGAAAGCATAGCAAACACCTTCTTCACTATCCTATCTACCTGCGACTCCACTTTCAAGGAGCTATGAACCTGCATTCCAAGGTCTCTTTGTTCAGCAACATTCCCAAGGACCTTACCATTAAGTGTATAAGTCCTGCTAAGATTTGCTTTCTCCCTACCTTTTATCTTAGTCTGCTTGGCACACCCTCCTCATTCCTGAAGAAGGGCTTATGCCCGAAACGTCGATTCTCCTGCTCCTTGGAAGCTGCCTGACCTGCTGCGCTTTTCCAGCAACACATTTTTCAGCTCTGATCTCCAGCATCTGCAGTCCTCACTTTCTTCTAGTTAAAACTGTAGCCCACTTATAAAACTTCCCCTCTTCATACAGATACAGTCAAACACAGAATCCCTATAGTGTGGAAACAGGCCATTCGGCCCAACAAGTCCACACTGACTCTCCAAAGAGTATCCCACCCAGAACATTCCCCTACCCTATTACTCTACATTTACCCCTGACTAATGCACCTAACCTACACATTCCTGAATGCTATGGCCAATTATTTAGCAAAGCCAATTCACCTAACCCGCACATCTTTGGATTTTGGGAAGAAACCAGAGCACCCGGAGGAAACCCACGCAGACATGGGGAGAATGCGCAAACTCCACACAGACACAGCCCGAGGCTGGATTTGAACCCAGGTCCCTGGTCCCAGGAGATGTCATTGTTAACCACTGTTGCCTCAAAGAGGACACGGTCCCGTCATCCCTGACCACAATGTTTGCTGAACTTATTCTTTTACTCATCAGAGTGTTTTTCTTGATCTTCTGTCTCTAGATTCTTTCACTGTTAGTAAATGTTATATTAATAGAATAGGTAAGAAGGCATATGAAACACTTGTCTTTCGCAGTTGTGGCATAGATTATAAGAACAGGGAGGTCATGTTGGAGCTGGACAGGACTTTGATTAAGTCACAACTGGAGTACAGTGTGTCGTTCCTGTCACTGCACTATAAGAAGGATGTGATTGCACTGGAGGGGATGCAAAGGAGACTCACCAGGATGTTGTCTGGGATGGAGCACGTAAGCAATAAAGAGAGGTTGGTTAAGCTTGGGTTGATTCCTTTGGAGCAGAGAAGGTTGAATTTGGAATGATAGCGGTGTGTACTATTATGAGAGGCATAGACAAGGGAAACAACTGTTCCCCTTAGTCAAAAGGTCAATAACAAGGGGGCATAATTTTAATATGAAAGGCAGGAGGTTTAGAGGGGATTTGAGGAAAATCCTTTTCACCCAGAGAGTGGTGAGAATCTGAAGTGCACTGCCTGGGATGATAGTTGATGTGGGAAACCTCACCTTTAAAAAATACTTGATTAATCAGTTGAAGGGTTGTAACATTCAAGGATTTGGGGCTCGTGTGAGAATGTATTAGTATACTATTGGCAGTAAGGACTGGATGGGCCAATTGAAGTCAGCGTGACTGATTCACACATAAATGTCTCTGGTTTATTAATTAAAATAAAAGTACATTAAAGTACAAATGAATGGAAATGAATTTGTTTTCTACAGGCTTGAGAAGCTTTTTACTGCTGAGCAAAAACACAACTACTCCCTTTCTAAAAGCTCCATATATTCTCACTCCCAGGCTGTTCAGCTTCTGGGAGCCAATCACATAATTATTGCCAGAAAGAAGGCAATAAGTGGTGCCAAGTCCACAGCCCAATCAGCTGCATGCTGCTGGTCAAATCTCCTTTTATAACTCCCTGGCTCTAACTTGTAATAGTGCTTCCAGTGCTTCTTGAACAAATAATTGTGTAAAAAGCATTTACAATGAGTTTCAGATTTTTTTTTAAAGTGCAACAATCCTTGGCTTTTAAAATTGCCTTTACCCCATTTTATGTCAACGATCAAAAGCACAGAACAGTGAAAAGATGAGGGCTGTCTATCATGTTTAACACCCATGTTTTGTTGGTGGAGGGTACCTAATGTTAGATGAAATGCCCCAAATTAAGGCAACAAAGGCCCACTAACCTTCATTTGCAGCAACCCACATGAAAATATTTTCTAATAAGGCTAAAGAAAAACGTAAGAACTGCGAATGCTGAAAATCAGAAACAAAACCCGAAATTGCTTCAAAAGTTGAACACATCTGGCAGCATCTGTGGAGAGAAATCAGAGTCAATGTTTCGGGTTGAGTGACCCTTCCTTAGCTCTGAATAACGTTAGCTCTAATTTCTCTTCTAACAGGGCTGCACGGTTCCAATAAAATTTAAAGCCATCTCTTCCAATCCCACACACTTGAAGGCAGATTTACGGATGTTTATTCACGTCAATTTGTGCTGTATTTCCCATTAGCATTTACTCTTTGCAACAGGTGTTAGGAAGCTGTAACATTGGAACATGACAGGGTGGTTATTTACCTTCATTATATTCATAATTTTTACCAGGGCATTGCTTACTACGATTGCATGTAAATTCATCAAAGGAGACATTTCCTTTACTGAAAATGTGTTGCTGGAAAAGCGCAGCAGGTCAGGCAGCATCCAAGGAACAGGAGAATCGACGTTTCGGGCATAAGCCCTTCTTCAGGCTTATGCCCGAAACGTCGATTCTCCTGTTCCTTGGATGCTGCCTGACCTGCTGCGCTTTTCCAGCAACACATTTTCAGCTCTGATCTCCAGCATCTACAGTCCTCACTTTCTCCTCAGACATTTCCTTTATCCAATTTAAAAACAAAACACACTGTTGTGGTACATGACTCTGACAATCCTAATGAATTTCAAACCCTTGTCAATATTTTCATAGTGCAAGTTCTAATTTCTGTTTAGAAGAGTTATTTTCCAAATGATTAAAGCAGCCCCCTCCCCATTTTACGTCAACGATCAAAAGTGCAGAACAGTGAAAAGATGAGGGCTGTCTATCATGTTTAACACCCATGTTTTATTGATGGAGGGTGCCTAACGTTAGATGAAATGCTGCAAATTAAGGCAACAAAGGCCCTGATTTAGCAGCGGATCTAACACAAAGCTGTTGTGGCATTCATCTCTCAGAGTTCGGACAAGATCTACATTCATCAAGTTTTCAGTTGTTCTGCAATTCATCCATCAGACTACTCCCTGACAAGTGACATCAACAATCCTACCAAAAATATTTGTGACTCTGTTTTGCCATCCTCAATAACCAGGGCATTCCCTAGCTCAAACTAAATGATAATAGAGCTTTAGAGTTGCGGTAATTCTTAAATCATACTGTTGACTGTATGGAGTGTCCAAAAAGTCAAAACCAACCCCTGAGTTTGATCTTGAAAACTGGCATAAAAGCTAATCCTTGTGTGTCGTTAGGGAGAAATTATTCAGATACATTGGGGTATAAAAATTGACATTTCAGGTTGGATTCCATCTACTTCTAAGTACAGTCACTGTCGTCCTATTGGACCATAGGGCCAGCTCTCTGAAGAGACAGAAATGAGTGGTAGTTTAACCTAAGGGTCACCATGCCTCAGGCAAGGAGAGATGTTGAGAGGGAGAATCCTCCATGGTAACCTCAGCTGATGCACACTGTTAGCATCATTCTGCATCACGAACAAGCCATCCAGCAAACTGACCACCTTCTGCATTATAGAAATCATCTGACTTTGCTCTCTGTTCATTTCATTGTATTAGATTTTACTTTCGAGATGAAGATGGGTATAGAACCAGGGGCCAGTACATTGGATCAGATGAAAAATACTAAAAAGTAGAAATGGCTACAATTATCCATAAGTGAATGACTTAAATCTCAAAGAAATATGAGTTCTTCTCCTGTTTGTTTGATCAGTTTTCTAACTCAAAGGGCTGAGTGTGAAGACATTAGGAATCCTGGAAGGGGTGAGGCCTGAGTGACGGTCCTCATTGGTAGGCAGACATCTTAAATTCTACTTATGTAAAGCAGGTAGATTGCAGAGATATGCGCAAAATGTCACATGCATCTGTCCAACCCTTGTGGAATCTGCAATAAAGCTTGCCAATGTGTGCAGACCTGGCATCAATGTTGGCAGTGCAAGCTCTGGATTTTTAAGACCTCTGTTCACCATTTCCATTCTTAAACGTTATCCTAGCAGTGCAACACTGTGGGTAACACAGACATCAAACAAACTTATTAAGCTGAAGCATCAGTCCGAATGATTATAAAGTATAAAATAAAATAATGCCTTGCTATCCTTTGTCTTTTGGTGCTGGGTTATGCAGAATATGATGCATATTCTTTTACAGATCTTGACTTGTGATTATGCACAATTTTTTTCACTTAATGATACTGAATTTAATACAATCCTTTTGTTTTGCAATGCATGCTTATGGGCACATAACTCATAACTCTTTAATAGAATATAGATAGCAGCAAAATTAATGGTGATGACAGGCTCATTTGTCATTTTATTCAAGTTGTGGGTACAGCGAGTTCTCAGCTTTGTTTTTGTCTCTCTTCAGCTCTTATAGCCTGCAATGGGACTTTTACATAGAACATAGAACATTACAGCGCAGCCTTCAGCCCTCGATGTTGCGCCGCCCTGTCATACTAATCTGAAGTCCAGCCCATCTGCACTATTCCATGTACATCCATATGCCTGTCCAATGACGACTTAAATGCACTCAAACTTGGCGAATCTACTACCATTGCAGGCAAAGCATTCCAAACCCTTACTACTCTCTGAGTAACGACTTTGTTTCCACTTGATCTTTTCCCAAACTCTGGGAGGGTACATGCTCAGAAAGAGACAGAAATAATCCTTGAGTGTAAGATGCACATGCATCTGTGCATCTGCTGATTTCAGATGATAAACTTTCCTGTTTAATTAACTGCCATTATTTAACAATGGTCATCCTCATATTTGAATAAACAAACAAGTCAGTATTGTTATTTCTCTGCTGTTTGTAGCTTGCTGAATTGTCTCCATGTTACTATTTATGTCCTTGATGTCAGGGCCAGGGCCAGGGAGAGAAATAATAGTCTCTGGTGCTGCATGTGTTTTTGGGCCCCTTATTCCACCACCACTTCAAATCCTTCAGACCTCCCCATGACATCCTTCAGAATCAGGAACAGGGATGAAAATATTTTGTTCTCCCTCACTCAATTTTAAGACCTTCCAAGGGCTACTTACTAATTTTCGGGACTACTTTTCATCGGCACTTACGTCTTTTAATACTGATCATGTAGTCACATGGTAAATCTGTATTTGCGTCAACGTTTCATGTATTTGAACTCACACGAAACTGGAATTAGACAAACACCCATCAATCCTCCATATAATTACCAATTTGCCATTAAACTTAAAGCCACTAAAAATTCAAACATTATTTTCTTAGACCCCACATGGTATTTAAATTGGCAGATCACAACTGGCATAAGTTAGCAACAAAAGGATTGTCCCTTCAAAGAAAATTGATGCACTTATCACCTAAACATCCTTCAACAACCAGTGAGCTCACAGTGGACTATTGTTTCCATCTCAGATGCACAAAGCTGGAAAATTGTAACCAGGCAGATACAATTCTTTTCAGTTCGTCTCAAGCTTACATTTTACTATCGATACAATGTTCATTTCAAAAGCATCCAATACAGTCTCCACCAATTTACGTGCAGCAATCCCTGAACATTTGCAGCCTTAAACTACAGATTCTATATTCCTTCACAAAAAATGCATTACCTCAGGGATTTTCAGTTTTCCTGGCTCCTAGTTAGCTGAGGGGTTAGAATTGCTCACATTTTTTTGCAGCCTTCATCAAGTCACACAGCCACCTTTCAGGCTCCGTCCTCCACTTTGTGGGTTCCCTCTCTCCTAATTCCTTGTCGCCGTCCTCTAACTTCATCCTTGATAATCTCCCTAGTCCTCCCTGGCCTTGTAACTTCTTTCTTTCTCCCTGCCCTTGCAAACTTACTCTCTCTTTCTGAGTTTTGTCTCTTGACCATTGAGTTCAGCCCCCCCCACCCCGATCCTGGTCCTCCATGGTTAGTGCTGTGTGCACACCTGACTCCTGGCTTCTGATCGACATGTTCTCTCAATCCAAAGACTGTTAAATTAATGAGGAACTCTCTTCAGCTCTGGCATAGCTTTTGTTCTCTTTAGTGGGTAAAGTTAGGAGAACCAAATTTGACTTTATGCTGGAACAGACCAGAGTGCAACTTTGATGAGCAATACCTCACACAGGAACTGGTGTACAGGTTAAAATTTCCACTCACGCAATCATTTTAAGCCCCAGTCACACATAAAGGAACAGAATGTTTTGATTGCTTGAGACGTTATTCAGAAGAAAAATATGTTTGAAAAATACTCAGCTTTACCAATTGAACCAGTAGTTGTGTCATGACTTGTGATATAGGGTAAGATGGTGTGATGCAGACATTGTGATTCACCCTAGACCCCTACACTAACTGGTTGGTAATGTGTTACCATTCCATTTCTCACCTTGTATTCATTTCCTTTTCGTTGAAAAGGACCAATGCACCGTCACCCATTTTTGGTACATGCAAGATGGGTTGTCCCCAAGAGAGTATTTTGGAGTGTTCTTATTTACCCTCTTGCAATAATATCTCCAAGCCGGAGTATAGGCATTTTCTGTCAGAGCAAATATGGAAGCAAATATTATTCTGAAATATCTCACTTTGGAGTCAAATTTTCACCGAGTTGCAACTGAAATGATGCTATGTGTTTATTTCTAAGTTAAACCCTCATTGTAAATGTGTTTGTGGTTTCTCAAGCTTAGGGGCTAATGTGTACAGCTTTACTTTACCTCCACATCATGATTACTGCTGAGGAAATGCACTGAGCACTGTACACACTGAACAAACAATTTTAACTGCTGGCATTCTTTATCATCTCATCACGAATGCCAGTTGATGTTAATTCAAGGGCAGAATTTGCTGTATGTTTCTGTGTACTGTGCATTATTCCCTTAGGGAATTGAAAAAAATGTATGCTGGGTTACATTGACAATGCTTTTGTCTCAGATAATTTGAAAGTGAGGTTGAAAGGAAAAAACAAAAGAATTTTTTTTAAATGCAAGAACAGAAGAAGCCATTGGCCCAGAGTTCCCTGCGGCGTGTTCCCACATGCCATTTTTTTTTTGTTGTGCTAATGTGAAGAGATATGTGAATTATATTAATGCAAACATGCTGCATTAGTTACACAACACTACCCTGAGGCAGAAAGTACAGACCTTCCCAAATTTTCAACAAGGTGAAGGTGAGAGGTGTGTAAATAATTGGTTTATTTTCAATGATTATGATGTTATTTTTCAAATTCTTCCCAGAGTTTCCCTCCAGGAGTGGGAAGCAGAGGTCAGAACTCAAACCCCTAAGGGTGACAGTCTGCTGTGATTTTCCCTGGGGTAACCAATTAATGGCTGTCTTTGCCCTCCAATTAAGAGTAATTGCTTAGGCCTACGGGCTGGACGATGTTGTCAGAAAACTTATACTGGAAAGAGGTAACAATTTACAGTAACTAGTGAGGATGCTGCAACATGGTAGTACAATTTTTCAAACATTTAGGTAAAAACATTGATTCAGCTAGCCAGACCACTACTGTAGAGAGAAGGTGATGAATCTCGTCAACAGGAGACTGTTGTGATTGTTCCTTTCCCCGAGCAGGTCGGGAAAGTCTCTAAGTCTGCCAGGAGATACAGTCGGCAGGACACTTCACCATCTGACTTTCCTTGATGTTTTTGCTGCTACCTTACTCTATTTACAAACAGAAGTATGGAAGGAAATCTAGGCTCAAAGGCCTGTTTATACAGAATCTACATTTCCATTCATCTCTGAGGAGCCCCATCAGCCAATTGTTTGTTATCCACCGCCAGGCATCCAAAATGGGTATCTGAAAAATCCCAGCAGGTCTCTCTGAACAGGCCTGTTCTTTAAGACATTCCTGATGAAGGGCTTATGCTCAAAGCGTCAACTTTCCTGCTTCTCCTCAGATGCTGCCTGACCTGCTGTGCTTTTCTAGTCAGACTTCCTGAGTTATTTCAGTATCATATATAAATTCCACATACTAAATACATATTTCACAAGTGAATGGAAATGGTGGATTTTGTACAAATAAACCATTGGACCTGGAGTGCCAAACTTTTCAACTCTATCCTTTAAGTGGCCTTAACAAACCTTAATCCCACCACATGTGCCCACAACAACACTCTCCCAGAGGAAAGATGGAGCCAGTAAACCAATATGCCACATATTTTTAGCTTCTGCTTGCTTCTAATCCTCTAATAAAAGCAAAGCACTGCAAATCTGGAAACCAGAAAGAAACACCGAGAATGCTGGAGAAAGTCAGCAGGTTTGGTAGCATCTGTGCAGAGAGACAAATGGAGTCCAGAAGAAGTCATACCACATCTGAAATGTTAATCCTATTTCTCTTTCCACAGATGTTGCCAGATCTGTTGCGTTTCTCCAGTATTCTTTGTGTTTACCTTGGCGGGGCCAAAAACCCAAGCTGGTGAAGGTGAGGTTGGCAGAAGACTTCACCATCCTTGATGTTTCTGCTGCTTCCTTACTCCACAGAGGAATCCAGGAAACTCTAGGTCCAATGGTTTGTATCTACAAAATCCACCATTTCCATTCACTTGTCAAAGATGTATTTAGTATGTGGAATTTATATATGATACTGAAATAACACAGGAAGTCTAAACAGAAAAGAACATAATTTATTGTTGAACACCAAATTCAAGTCACTACTCTTGACATCCATAGGTTAGTCACAGCCCAGAACAAGCAGTTCCGCAAATCCATATCTGGGTCCACTTTATAACTTTTTCTAATCCACCTGTTCAGCAATGTTATAGAGTCATGGAGATGTACAACACAGAAACAGACCCTTCGGTCCAACTCGTCCATGCCAACCAGATATTCCAAACCAATCTAGTCCCACCTGCCAGCACCTGGCCCATATCCCTCCGAACCCTTCCTACTTATATACCCATCCAGATGCAATTGTACTAGCCTCCACACGTACCACCCTCTGAGTGAAAAAGTTGCCCCTTATGTCTTTTTATATCTTTCCCCTCTCATCCTAAACCTATGCCCTCTAGTTCTGGACTCCCTCATTCCCGGGAAACAAATTTATCCTATCCATACCCCTCATGATTTTATTAGCCTCTATAAGGTCACCCCTCAACCTCCGACGCTCCAGGGAAAACAGCCCCAGACGATTCAATCTCTCCCTATAGCTCAAATCCTCCAACCCTGGCAATATCCTTGTAAATCTTTTCTGAACCCTTTCACAACATCTTTCCGATAGGAAGGAGACCAGAATTGCACACAATATTCCAACAGTGGCCTAACCATGTTGTTCACACCACTGGAGCAGGTGGGACTGGAACCTCAGCCTCCTATCTCAGTAATAAGGTCACTACTGCTGTGCCATGAGAGTCCTCTGGGTCTGCTTTATGATATATTTTTGAAACAATCTGTTCAGAGATGTTATGATACATCTCCAGAGTACGTAGGCCCTGAACCCAGGTCTCTTCGCTCAGAGCTAGGGACATTCCCCTCATAAAGGGCCCAAGTGATATGTTTTAACTGGAAACGCCTTAGCCTTTTAGTAAGGTAACTCAGACTCAACACATTCCACTGGGAGATTAATTAGTGATTCCCCATGAACCTTGTGGGGGTTATCACTGGTACTATATATAAACAACAAACCAGCTCTCCATTATGTCTTAATGAAGGGCATTAAAAAAGATGAAAAAGAAATCTTGTTGTATTCCAACAACAGACAAAGGCAGCAGAAAAAGCCTAAAATTTCAATATAAGCATTTGCCCTCGTGTGCCTTTACCATGCATTAGACCGAAATGAAACCAATGACACACTGATGTGATTCCACACCAGTTTCTTTCTTCTTCCTCCAGCTAAGAGTTAGGGTGTCACCTTCCATTACAGACTCTAAATTTGGGGCTGAGTGTCTCAAGATGTCATCAATTCCATCTGGGGTAGAATATGTTTACTTATGTGTTCACAGTTTTCAGGTCAATAGACAATAGACAATAGGTGCAGGAGTAGGCCATTCAGCCCTTCGAGCCTGCACCGCCATTCAATATAATCATGGCTGATCATTCCTAATCAGTATTCTGTTCCTGCCTTATCTCCATAACCCTTGATTCCACTATCTTTGAGAGCTCTATCCAACTCTTAAATGAAGAGAGTGGGCCTCCACTGCCCTCTGGGGCAGAGCATTCCACACAGCCACCACTCTCTGGGTGAAGAAATTTCTCCTGAGCTCTGTCCTAAATGATCTACCCCGTATTTTTAAACTGTGTCCTCTGGTTCGGCACTCACCCATCAGCGGAAACATGTTTCCTGCCTCCAGAATGTCCAATCC
>NC_057742.1:21458616-21517970 GCF_004010195.1 Chiloscyllium plagiosum
GAGTTTTCTGCCTCATTGATATAGTTGTCTTTCTTGACTTCTCTTGTTCTAACTTTCCCTTCAATTTCCTTTTTAAACATCCAGCTTGTCCCCTTCCCCCCGTTACTTAGTTTAAATGTAGCGGTGTTGCAGTAGAAAACCTGCCTGCCAGAATACTGGTCCCTAACCTATTTAGGTGCAAGCCGTCTCTCTTGTAGAATTTATGTTTACCACAAAATATACCCCAGTGATCCAAGAACTTAAATCCTTGCTTCCTGCACCAGTTCCCCAACCACACGTTCAAGTCCATTATCTCCCTGTCTCTGGCCACACTAGCCTGAGGAACTGGAAGCAAACCGGAGATAACCACCTTGAACGTCCTGCTTTTCAGCCTTCTTCCTAGTTCTCCGAAATCTCGCTGTAGTATGTTCCTCCTCTTCTTCCCGACATCATTTGTGCTGACATGTCATTATAAATACACGTGAGTTGTGGCAAATCTTACAGGGCAGGGCTGAACAGGAATATCTTAACGTTACCAGGCGCTATATCTAACAAGCATAAGGCAAGCATTCACTCTCTGTGGGTCAGTCACACAGTATTTTGTGTCTCCCACCTACTCCCTGGACATATCTCAAAGCAGACAGAACCTGGCTCTGGGATTCGCTGACACCTCAATCGAGGTACTGGTCCAGTTCCTCCAGAAAAGGAGGAAGATTCTCTTGGAACATATAACATTACAGTGCAGTACAGGCCCTTCGGCCCTCAATGTTGTGCCGACCTGTGGAACCAATCAGAAACCCATCTACCCTACACTATTACATTTTCATCCATATGTCTGTCCAATGACCATGTAAATGCCCTCACATTTGGCAAGTCTCCTACTGTTACAGGCAGTGCATTCCATGCTGCTATTACTCTCTGGGTAAAGGAACTACCTTTGGCAGCTGTCACCCAGGAGAAAATGAGGACTGTAGATGCTGGAAATCAAAATCAAAATGTGGTGCTGGAGAAGCACAGCAGGTCAGGCAGTATCCAAGGAGCAGGGGAATCAACGTTTTAGGCATAAACCCTTCATCAGAAAAGTTATGTCCTCTCGTGCTAGCCATCACCATCTGAGGAAAAAGGCTCTCACTGTCCACTCTGTCTAACCCTCTGGTATGTCTCAATTAAGTCTTCTTCTCTCTAACGAAAACAGCCTCAGGTCCCTCAGCCTTTCCTCATAAGACCTTCCCTCCATATCAGGCAACATCCTACTAAATCTCCTCTGAGTCCTCTCCAAAGCTTTCACGTCCTTCCTATAATTCAGTGACCAGAACTGTACACAATACTCCAAGTGCGTCAGCACTAGAGTTTTGTACACAGCAGCATGACCTCATGGCTCTGAAACTCAATCACTTTATCAGTAAAAGTTAACCTACTGTATGCCTTCTTAACAACCCTATCAAGCTGGGTGGCAACTTTCAGGGATCTATGTACACGGACACCGAGATCGCTGCCATTTGTACTAGCAAGAACTTTACCATTAGTCCAGTGCTCTGTGTTCATGTTGCTCCTTCCAAAGTGAATCACCTCACACTTTTCGGCATTAAACTCCAATTGCCGCCTCTCAGCCCAACTCTGCAGCTTATCTATGTCCCTCTGTCACCTGCAAGATCCTTCAGCACTATCCACAACTCCACTGACCTTAGTATCATCTGCAAATTTACTAACCCATCCTTCTATGCCCTCATCCAGGTCGTTTATAAAAATGACAAACAGCAGTGGACCCAAAACAGATCCTTGCGGTACACCACTTGTAACTGAACTCCAGGATGAACACTTCCCATCAACCACTATCATCTGTCTTCTTTCAGCTAGCCAACTTCTGATCCAAACCACTAAATCGCCCTCAATTCAATTGCCCTCTTCCTGAGGGATAGTAGCTGGAAGGTTTCCTACCAGTAAAAACAAAATAATGAACATCGAAACATGAATTAAAATTCCCAAAGCTGCAGCTAGCATCAATGGGCATCAGATGGTGAAATTGGAAATGAGGCCTGATCACAGACCAGGCATGGACCAGTTTGGGCTGAAGGGCCGGTCTCCATGATGGAGGACTCCGTGACTTCACGACAGATGATCATGCTTGAACCTATTGAATTTGTCAAGGTGATCATCAGCATTCAAGAGTGATCGCTGCTTGTTATATTTGTCAATGCAGGTACGTGGGCATCAAATGCAACTTCCTATTGTGATATAAACAATAATAAACATTCCTTACAACATATTTTCATGTCTTCCCAGGAGCTTCCATGAACATTTCCATTTCAGTTGGCAGGCTGACCTTCTTTGTGATCCTTCTGTGCCCATTTGAGCAAGGTGATCCCTGTGTCCACTCCTCCAGAGTGACCAACTCTGTGAAGCAAAGAGGTGCTCAACCAGAGAAATGGGCATGGTTGGCAAGGTGATCAACAAATAGTTAACAATGAAAAGGCTGCAACATTGGAGAAATAAAAGTGCAGTAGAATTAGATTTAAAAGTATATGATGATGAAAAGAAAAATAGCAATACATCAACTCACCATAGCTCCTTCAACAGCACCTTCCAAACCTGTGACTTCTGCCACCTAAGTGGACAACTGCAACAGATGCATGGGAATGCCATTATCTTCAAGTTCCTCTTGAAACCACACATTGTCCTCCTTCACTGCCACGGTGGAACTCACTTCCTCACAGCCCCCATCTGCCTGCTGTTCCTGAGCACTTGAGTAATGAAATTCTGGAGAGTCTCGTGTCATCTTCCCAGACTGGTCTTTGGTCTACAAACACAAAGAATAGACCATCACCGCCCCATGATCACTCAATGACCCTCCTCTCCCCACCAGTCAAGCTGGAAGGACAGGTGCCAGAAGGAGAATGGGAGGGATGTTAGGAGGGTAGAAGAAAGTTAGGTGGGAGACAGCTAGGGAGCAGAGAATAGAGTGTAGTAGGGAAGGGAGCTAATGGAGAGAAGAGGGAATGAAGAGAAGAAGGAGGGCATGGAGAGAAGAGGGAATGAAGAGAAGAAGGAGGGCAGGTAGGGAGAGACAACATAGAACATAGAGGAATACAGCGCAGTACAGGCCCTTCGGCCCTCGATGTTGCGCCGATCCAAGCCCACCTAGCCTACACTAGCCCACTATCCTCCATATGCCTATCCAATGCCCGCTTAAATGCCCATAATGAGGGAGAGTCCACCACTGCTACTGGCAGGGCATTCCATGAACTCACGACTCGCTGAGTAAAGAACCTACCCCTAACATCTGTCCTATACCAACCCCCCCTTAATTTAAAGCTATGCCCCCTTGTAATAGCTGACTACATACGAGGAAAAACAAGTGGAATAACGGGGACAAGACTATAATAATACGCAGGAATAAAAGTCTACCACATTGTAAGAATTAATTAAAGTAATTATAAAAATCAATATAATAAATACTAATAACACTATAATAAGCACATCATGGATTTGTCTATATCAAACAATCTCACTTGCAACTGAGACCTGCAAAGTCTCTCAATACTAAGATTTTCCTTCCTTTGGTTAATCAAACTTTTAGACTAGATTCCCTGCAGTGTGGAAACAGGTCCCTCGCCCAACAAGTGCACACTGACCCTCCGAAGAGTAACCCACCTAGACCCACTTCCCTCTGACTAATGCATCTAACACTATGGGCAATTTAGCATGGTCAATTCACCTAACCTGCACATCTTTGGACTGTGGGAGGAAACCGGAGTAAACCCACGCAGAAACAGGAAAAGCATGCAAACTCCATACAGGCAAAAGTGAGGACTGCAGATGCTGGAAACTGCAGATGTTCTGATCCAAACTCCACACAGACAGTTGCCCAAGGCTAGAATCAAACCTGGGTCCCTGGCAGTGTGAGGCAGCAGTGCTAACCACTGAGCCACTGTATCACCCTATTTTGTTACAGCTTACTTTCTTGAGGCCACTTGCATTCATTCCTTCCATGAACCTCTGTCATGAGAGTGTACAATCCCTAACAATAACACTACACTACCACATTGACTCTCCCTATGACTGTCAGCATACGCTCTGCCAAACAGTATCACCAGACACATCCCTGAATGTGAGCTTGATACAGCAAGGAGCACACCTTAAACATTCAGCACTATTATTCTCCCTTGCCAGCCATCCCAGCAAAGGGAAGAAAATGTTGTGTTGACTACCCTTTCACCTGCGGATGAACAGTGCTCCATACCTGCCCGTTTGACCTTTATTCCACTTTGCTCCTTCTCCTTGACCTCACTTCTCAGAGTTGCTGCTTTGACTGTATTGCCAGATTGTAAACTCTAACTTAATGCAGCCTTTGATTAAAGGTGTGTCGCTACAGGGACAGGATCGAAGTATTTACAAGTTCAGGAAGAAGTCAAGCTTCTCCCTATATGCAGTAAGGTCTGAGGAGCAGGGTTTTTTCGACTGGAACAGAAGACTGAATTCCAGGGAGTTACTGTTTGATTGTGCTGCCAGTACATGCAAATAGGCTTCCTGGCACTTGCACCTTTGTAAGATCAGAGAACTTAATTTCAATTGTTTACCCCATCGGGGGATCCTGAATTTTTGATTCTCACTCAGCTAACATGCTCTCAATCCTTCTTTCCCCTTCTAGAAATGGAAGATTCTGTAAACTCATTTTGCTGCTTAATGCAATCCTCTATTTATAACTTCACCTGATTGCAATTATACTCTGCATGAAATCCATTACAGAAAATGTGATTTTAAAATCTAGTTTCCTCTATTTAAATGACAAAATGATGTGGTAATCATAAGTAACCATGCACTTAGCATTAATTTAAATATTTCACTTCAGCCAAAACTGTATTACCGATGAGGTTAACATGACTGATTAACTCAACATTTAACAAAGAGACAAAAGACAACAAATATGATCAGCAGCACAGAAGTGAGTAAAAATGATCAAATTTATCAATGTGTAAATAACTCCATCACAGCAATGATTAATATTTGCCATCAAGGCACTTGATATTTAGAGCATATACTCAAGTCATTAGAATTGCAAGGATAGCAAGGAAACTCTAAGGCCCCAATTTTTGTTCTTTGGTCAGGTGCACAGATGAATAGATTACCTACAGTGTGGAAACAGGCCCTTCAGCCCAACAAGTCCACACTGACCCTCCGAAGAGTAACCCACCCAGACCCATTTCCCTCTGACTAATGCACCTAACACTATGGGCAATTAAACATGGCCAAATCACCTGACCTGCACCTCTTTGGACTGTGAGAGGAAACCAGAGCACCCAGAGAAAACCCACACAGATACAGGGAAAACGTGCAAACTCCACACAGACAGTCACCCGAGGTTGGAATCGAACCTGGGACCCTGGTGCTGTGAGGCAGCAGTGCTAACCACTGAGCCACTGTGCCACCCCTAATAGGCTGGGGCTGTGTTTTCCCTGGAGTGTGGGAGGCTGAGGGTTGACCTTATAGAGGTTTATAGAATCATGAGAGGCATGAATAGGGTAAATATACAAGGTCTTTTCCCTGAGGTGGGGGGAGTCCAGAAGTAGAGGGTATAGGTTTAGGGTGAGAGGGGAAAGATTTAAAAGAGACCTAAGGGGCAACATTTTCATGCTGAGGGTGGTGCGTGTATGGAATGAGCTGCCAGAGGAAGTGGTGGAGGCTGGTACAATTGCAACATTAAAAAGGCATCTGGATGTTTGTATGAATAGGAAGGGTTTTGTGGGATATGGGCCAAGTGCTGGCAAATAGGATTAGATTAGGTTATTATATCTGGTCGGGATGGACAAGGACAAGTTGGACTGAAGGGTCTCTTTCCATGTTGTACATCTCTATGACTCTAATTCTTGGTACCATGAACCTGACCTTTAAAAATGGCCACCTGACTATCCCATTTTTGTTCTGGACAGAGGGCTGGATTAAAAACTGGGGTGACCAACATGAGAAGACTTAAACAGGGTGTCTGATACAACATAGAACTGTACAGCACAGCAATGGGCCCTTCAACCCACGATTTTGTGCAGAACATTACACCAAATTAAACTATTCCCTTCTGCCTGCCCTTGTCCATTTCCCACCATTCCTTGCATATTCATGCCCTTATCTAAAAGTCTCTTAAATGCCTCTATTGTATCTGCCTCCACCACTATCCCTGGTACTGCATTCCAAACTCCAACCACTCTGTGTAAAAAACTTACCCTCACATCGCCTTTGAAATTTCCACTTGCTCATCTTAAATGCCGGCCTCCTAGTTTTAGACATTTCAACTCTGGGAAAATTTCTGACCATCAACTCTATCTATGCATCTCATAATTTTATAGACTTCTTAGCGAATTTTGAGAAGAGAGTTTATAGACTTCTATCAAGTCTCCCCTCAGCCTCCATGCTCCAGAGAAAATGGCCCAAATTTTTCTAGCCGCTTCTTATAGCTCATAGCCTCTAATCCAGGCAGCATCCTGATAAACCTCTTCTGCACCCTCTCCAAAACCTCCACATCCTTCCTGTAACATGGTGACCAGAACTGAACGCAGTGCTCTATGTGTGGCCTAATCAAAGTCTTGTAAAGCTGTAACCTGACCTCCTGACTCTTGTACTCAATTTCCCCGACCAATAAAGGCAAGCATGCCATACACCTTCCTTACTGCTCTATTTACTTGCGTGGCTACTTGCAGGGAACTATGGACTTGAATCCCAAGATCCTTCTGTACATCAATGCTGTTCAGGGTCCTGCCATTAACCTTTGCAGCTGAGGAATAGGCAGAAAGTCTGCCATGGGGCGCTGGCACTGTATTCAAATTTTAAAATAAAGATAAACATATGAAACATCCCTCCATCCCTCACAATCCCCCCCCTCCTTGGCCCCACACACTCATATGCTGCCTAATGTCTTGTAACTGTCCACATGGAACTCCCACAACCCCCATTCCAACAAATGTGCCCACTTTCTGACCCTTTATAGTCTCTATGGCAACTTAGTTCCAACTTATGCCAACTCATGCTCCCCACTGCCATAATTTGTCCTTTTCACTTATCAGGGAGAAAGTAAGGACTGCAGATGCTGGAGATTAGAGCTGAAAATGTGTTGCTGGAAAAGGGCAGCAGGTCAGGCAGCATCCAAGGAGCAGGAGAATCGATGTTTCCGGCATGAGCCCTTCTTCAGGAAGATTCCTGAAGAAGGGCTCATGCCCAAAACGTCGATTCTCCTGCTCCTTGGATGCTGCCTGACCTGCTGCGCTTTTCCAGCAACACATTTTCAGCTTTTCACTTATCATGCCAACTCAGCTCAGGTGCCATGCATAAGAGACAAAACGTAAAGTTCTATTAAATAAAGTAAGTGTATCACATAATTTGCTACACTGATAATGAAAACTCTCATCAGCACACATTGACTAAACTTAAATGATCTAACCTCAATAACGCCTTACGAGAAAACAAACATTTTATTCCAGCTCAACAGATATTGGAATTCATGGTATCACATCAAAGAGTCCAAAACAACTTCAGGCATTAGAATTTATCGTAAACAAAAATATAATGTGCTGGAAAAACTCAACAAAAAGGTTCAGTTCTGAAGAAAAGTCATATTGGATCTGAAATGTTCACCCTGTGTCTGTCTCTAAAAACGCTGCCATCCCTTCTGATTTTCTGCAGCACTCACTGTTTTTATTCAAGAGTTCCAGCATTCACAGCATTTTGTTTTTATTGAAATTCATTGTTCTACATGAATAGCCCAAAAGCATCTGTTTGGGATGTACTTTTTAAAATACATTCATAGTATATGGATATTGCTTGTTGAGAAGCATTTATCACTCATTGTTAATTGTCCAGAGGGCAATTGAGAGTCAACCACATTGTTGTGGATCTGGATTAATATTAAGAATCCAGACCTAGGGACAGAATTCCTTCTTTAAAGGGCATTAGTGAACCAGATGGGTTTTTACAACAATTGGTGATGACATGGTTACCATGAGACTAGGAGTCTATTCCAGCTTGATATTAAATTCAAATTTCACCATCTGCTATAGTGGATTTGATGCCTTCAGAACATTAACCTGGTGCTCTGGATTACTAGGCCAGTGACAACTGTCACCACTTTCTTGAGATTGATGACTCATCACTCTGATCATAGATCCTTCAGAAATGAACCAGGAAGAGCTAATCCAGGATTGGAAATAATCAGGCTTATGTTAACAGAGTGAAATAGAAAGCAATCTACTAAAATAAAACTAGACATTTTATTCAAAGCTTAAAAGAATTACACTAATTTAAAATAACTTGACAGTCTTGACAGATCCCTACAACCGTTTGACAGTTCTTTGACAGCTTTAAAATCTGTTTGCTTATTGACATTACTAATAAGTTGTTGTGGTTGTGTTCGCCGAGCTGGGAATTTGTGTTGCAGACATTTCGTCCCCTGTCAATGTGACATCCTCAGTGCTTGGGAGCCTCCTGTGAAGCGCTTCTGTGATCTTTCCTCCGGCATTTGTAGTGGTTTGAATTTGCCGCTTCCGGTTGTCAGTTCCAGCTGTCCGCTGCAGTGGTCGGTATATTGGGTCCAGGTCGATGTGCTTATTGATTGAATCTGTGGATGAGTGCCATGCCTCTAGGAATTCCCTGGCTGTTCCCTATTTGGCTTGTCCTATAATAATAGCGTTGTCCCAGTCGAATTCATGTTGCTTGTCATGTTGCTTAGTGTGTGGCTACTAAGGATAGCTGGTCGTGTCGTTTCGTGGCTAGTTGGTGTTCATGGATGCGGATCATTAGCTGTCTTTCTGTTTGTCCTATGTAGTGTTTTGTGCAGTCCTTGCATGAGATTTGGTACACTACATTGGATTTGCTCATGCTGGGTATTGGGTCCTTCGTTCTGGTGAGTTGTTATCTGAGAGTGGCTGTTGGTTTGTGTGCTATGAGTCCTAGTGGTCGCAGTAGTCTGGCTGTCAATTTCATCAACAGATGCCTAAGGGAAAGACAACGGAATGAGGACATGCCGCAACCCAAAGGACTAGCCACACTACCATGCATCAAGAGCATTTCCGAACTGACAGCCTGGACCCAATATACCGACCACTGCAGGGAACAGCTGGAACTGACAACCAGAAGCGGCAGATTTGAACCACTACAAATGCCGGAGGAAAGATCACAGAAGCGCTTCACAGGAGGCTCCCAAGCACTGAGGATGTCACCTAGACAGGGGACGAAACGTCTGCAACACAAATTCCCAGCTCGGCGAACACAACCACAGCAACGAGCACCCGAGCTACAAATCTTCTCACAAACTTTGAATTACTAATAAGTTTATCCACTTAAATTGCAGAAGTACGATTAATCTCTCACAATCCCCAAGGGATACTATTCCTCCGCTAGAGGGCAGCTTACCTCCAGCAAACATGTTCTGGCACCAGATCCACAGGAAGTCATATTATTGGATACTGTAAGTTTCCTGTCTGCTCCATCAGATTCCTCCTTATTTAATGGGCAATTCATATACCAAAGAGGAGGAAGTTTTGTATAACCCATGCAATTGTTATATAACTTACGGCATTTTATGCCACATGACACATTTCTGGCAGATGTGCAACCTTTTCAATGTTATTTCTGGCTCTCCAGCAGGCTCAGATCTGTCCTGGATTAAAATTCATGGTGTCCTTCAGAAACATTCTTTTTAGCCTGAGTTTTTCTCATCTATCTTCCAACAGCAAGGCCCCATATTGACATGTGTTTATTCCTTAAAATTGCAAAAAAAAATCCCATTCTGTCTTATTTCTTTCAAACGGAACACCAACCCTCACCAGTTATTCTGCTTAATCCACAACGCAGAACAATGTTCATGCTTCCCTGTAGAAGTAGCTACCTTGCCTGTCTCTCCCTCTGTCACATACAGCAGTGGGGTCTTTCCTGTGAATTACTGTGTGAAAACCTGATAACTGTTACGTGATTTTGATAGGTTTATGTGTAAATTTCACCTCACGGCCATCAAAAAGAGCTGGGCTGCTTCTGATTTCTCTAGGTTATCTAACTTAAAGCAGATAGAACATAGAACATTACAATGCAGTACAGGCCTTTTGGTGCTCAATGTTGTGTGACCTGTGAAATCAATCTGAAGCCCATCTGAAGAAGGGCTTATGCCCGAAACGTCGATTCTTCTGCTCCTTGGATGCTGCCTGACCTGCTGCGCTTTTCCAGCAACACATTTTCAGCTCTGAAGCCCATCTAACCTACACTATTCCATTCTCGAACATATGCCTATTTTAAGACATGATTAACATTAAGCATCCCACACTGTCTGCCTCTGAGGTAGAAACTTTGCTGGACTATCACTTTGTTAACAGGTATGTAAAATTTCTCTAACATTAAAGGGGATTAATATGCTAAACATTTCATTAGTAATACATTGTCATACAAAACAAATCTTCCAGCTTAAGGGATGAACTATGGCAATTACTGACAATTTAGTAAATATTCCAGTAAATGTGTGTTGCAGATGAGGAATGTCCAAGGTTTTGAAGTTTGCTCTGTCCTGGGTAAATTGATGTGAAGCAGAAGGGTGACGGGGTAATGCTACAGCTAACCTCAGCATCAGGCAGTGGCGAAATAACCAAACTGTGACTCTCTTCTGGAAGTGTGCTGTCAGTACATTAGCTGAGTGCAGCACTGGGATTAACGGTGGTCTGCCCGGCCATACAGCTTGTTGACAGTTACCAATGTGGCTGACACAATGAAGGGCCACTCAGGAAAGGTACAGGAGGGCATTTAGCAGCTTCAGTATCCACACCGATAAATAGTCCATGCCTTTAGAATCCAAAGAGAGATTATTGACATAAGGAAAAAAAGGAAGTGGCTTATTTAGTCATGAAAACACACAGATTTTACTCAGTATTTGTGCGACACGGTATTAGCATTCTGTACAGGATCATAACATTCTTATTTAGTCAATCCTGAACATCAATTATTAAAATAATGTACTTCTCATGCATTTAATATTACTTTCTTGCTGTAGGCACTCATTACAGTAATAAACAAATCATCGTGACCCTTCGTGATGCTGTAGTGCTGTGTTCAAAAACATAGTTGGAGCTGAAAAGTCAAGTACCTTGTGTTGCTTTGAGCACCAGATATTATTAGAAAGGAGAAGAGAACTGTCAACCAATTGTATGAAGAATTAAATAATTCAAGACAAAATACTTCAATCTAAATTCAGTGGATTATAAATTACAACCATCATGAGAGCTGAGCTATGTGTTAACAATATTAAATATTGACTTGTCAAAACATAATCCTTTTACAAACAGAAGCAGGCAGGCACAATCCTAGATGTGCAATGCTTCCGATTTCAAGGGAAAAAAAATTGAGAATGGAAAAATATCTTTTACAGTCAGTGATGGAAGGGAAAGATGGAACAGAAAGAAAGACATTGGCTAATGTTCTTTTTCAATTTTACCCTGGGACACTAAGGTCAACTGCCGAGCTCTGTCTGAGCTTGAGATATGTTAAAGAAATTCCTATTCCTATTACAAATAAAACCTTGTGCAAAAGCATGAGGAAAATTCATTTTCAACTAGCTCCATTTGCTTTGCAGCTTTTGCACTTAAGGTATGAAGTGAATCTGGCACGACAATTGTTCTCCGAACACTGTTCCTGCTCACTGCAAACAATTTAGTTCCATTCTAAGTAAGAATTTAGAACTCAGCTCATGTTTAATACTTGATCTTTGTTGGATATTTTCTGCTCTGTATATTGCCAGCAATTGCAGTTTTTTTAACATTATAACAGAGATGGACTGATGCTGAATGAAAAAGAAATCAAAGAACAATGGATGCTGGAAATGCAAAACAAAAAAATAGAAACAGCTGGAGAAATGCAGCAGGTCTGTCAGTATCTGTGCAGAGAAAGCAGTGCCAGTGTCTCAGGTCCAGTGACCCTTCTTCAAAATGGATTGTAGCTACGAGACGGTTGTTACACATATGCTGAAATTAGGGTGAGGGAGGGGTAAGAGGGGAAGGAGTAAATGATAAGTGGAGATGGAGCCCAGAGAGAACTGCAGTTGAGCAGACAAAGGAATGGATAGTGGTGAGCCGGCAGAAAAAATGCTGCAAATGTGAACCATCAATGGGTGAAAATGAGTTGGCTGTGGTGAAAGCCCAAGTGATGACCTGGGGAGTAGGGGGTGGAGAAAGGACAAGAACGAAACGGTTCAGGCCCTAACATTATTAAATTCGATATTAAGTTGGGAAAGCTGCAAGATCCCCATTATGGACCAGGTCAGACTCCTCAAAACATTTCAAGAAGGTAGCCCAAACCCTAACGTTGCTAGGTTTTTTTAAGCAAGTGTAAAGTGGATGATCCAGAAGAGAATCAGCTGGTCAAACCACTTAGTTTTAAACAAAACAGAATTTATTTACAAGATTACTGAATGAAACACAAAGTACAGAAAACAGAACTCCGAATAATGTATACTATCCGATCACCCAACAGACTATCCTAACTCAATGATGCCATTCCAATACTCGTAACAATCCCTATAAACATCCCTTGGCACAAAAATCAAACACAAGTTCTTACAGGATGGAAGTCACAGCGAGAGAGTACCAGCCTGAATGTGCTTCTTGATCCAACAGCTTTTCCATGCTACCGCTAAAAAAGAAACAACCCAGAGAGAACCTGAGCTGGGAGAACTGGCCAGTCCCCTTTCATTATACAAGTGTGTTCTTTTTTATTTGAAAGCCTTCTGCCTGAGACAGTATCTGTTAGTGATAAACAAACTGGCCCTAAAACCTTTCGATGCCCAGGCTTTTTTGAGCCTCTGTCATTTAAGACCTCTCTGACAAAAAAAAACTCAGGTCTGCATAACCTTATTCAAGAAACAGCTTCATCACAGTTCCCAAGTGGAAAGTAAGATGCTGGTCTCCCAGCTTGTGCTGCGCTTTGCTGGAGCACTGCAACAAGTCTGAGACAGAGATGTTGGCCAGGGAACACAGTGCTGTGTTGAAGTGGCAGGCAACAGGAAGCCGAGGCCCTTTTCTGCCGACAGAACATAGATGTGCCACAAAGTGAACACTCAGTCTGTGTTTAATCTCCCCAGTGTGGAGGAAACTACATTGTGAGCAGCAAACACAGTACACTAGAATGAATGAATTTCTGCTTCACCTGGAAAATGTATCTGAGGCCTGGGATAGTGAAGAGGGAGGAAGTAACTGGGCAGGTATAACATCTTCTGGGATTTCATGGGAAGGTGCCATAACGGTGTGAGGAGGTGTTGGGATCAGAGGGCGAGTGTACCAGACTATCCTGGTGGGAGTGATCCCTGCAGAATGCTGGCCAGGGAGGGGAATATGTGTCTAGTGATGGCATCCAGCTGGAGGTGGTGGAAATGGCAGCTTATCATCCTTTGCTGGTGGCATGAAAACTGAGGACCGGGGGGGTACTATCAGTGATGTAGGAGAGAACAGAGGGGATGAGGGCATAAGAACAGGAAACAGTTAGACATGGCTGAGGGCCCAGTCAACCACAGTGACGCAGAATCCTTGGTTTTGGAAAATGGTCGACATGTCTGAGGTCCCCCCTGCGGATGGTGTCATCGTCAGAACAGATACAACGGAGAAACTGTGAGACTGGAATAGGGTCCTGACAGGATGTGAGGATGTATACTCAAGGTAACTGTGGGAGTCAGTAAGTTTGTAATGAGTATTGGTGGCAAGCCTATCCACAGAAACAGATATATTTAAATTTAAACAACCAACAAAACCATAAACAGATCATTGTTCACAGCAAAATGCCCAAACTTCAGGACAACAACACCATACAACCCTGTCACGGCAGCACTGCATGACGTGACAGGGTATCGACATGGATTACACCATTACATGTGGGGGAACCTCCCACTATGTACGCAGTGAGTACTCATGTGACTTGACCAATGTGGTCTATGTCATATGCTGCAGGCAAGGATGTCCTGAGGCATGGTACATTGGTGAGACCAAGCAGAGGCTACAACAGCGGATGAATGGACACCACACAACAATCACCAGGCAGAATGTTCCCTCCCTGTCGGTGAACACTTCAACAGTCCAGGAGATTTGGCCTTAGACCTTCAGGTGACCATCCTCCAAGGCGGACTTCAGGACAAGCAACAAAGCAGAGTGGATGAGCAGAAGCTGATAGCCAAGTTCTGTACCCATGGGAATGGCCTCAACTGGGACCTTTGGTTCATGTCACACTACAGGTGACCCGAACACATGATACACTCTCTCACACATACCAACATTCCGACATACTCACACACCCAAGCAGACCCTCCCTCATACACAAACTCTCACATGCAAACACATATATCCCCTGCACTCACACTAACACATGCACCCTCTCACACATACCCTATCACACTCACACACACACTTAACCAAGTTTACACACACACACATAGACACACACTTCCATACACATATACATATACATATAAAAAATTAAGTGTTTAATCTAAAATTGTTAAATGCATCACATCTCCATCACACTGGACTCCTTTGGCTATAAATTCTGTGAGCATGATCTTAACCTCCACACCACCTGATGAAAGAGCAGCGCTCTGAAAGCTAGTGCTTCCAGTTAAACCTGTTGGACTATAACCTGGTGTTGTGTGATTTTTAACTTTGTCCACCTCAATCCAACACCAGCATCTCCACGTCATGGTGACCATCGCCACCATGAACAGGTGGCTCAAAGTGGAGAGGATCTGCAAGAAGATCACGCTTATCAACACAGACACCAAGTTTCTGCAGAAATGCAGGAGAGCAGTGAGGATCCCAAATGGATTACAGATCATGAACCCACTCAAGTCGACCTACAACACAGAATGAGAGACTTTGCCGCCGCACCTCTCGCAAACTTCTTCATCATCTCTTGGACCAACTCTGCAGCAGGCACCATAACCTTGAGACCAGGTTGGAGTCCACACTCTCAGCCTGCACTCAGGATACAACAGTACAGTTGCGTGACATTGCCAAACAGATAAGGTGACAAAACTATACCATGTACATGCACACCAAGAACAAGAAACTGGAGAAACTTGGCATTACCACCAGCAGTAGCCAATCTCCCCCGACAGCACCACGGATGAAAACATTATCACCATGGGAAATCGAAAGTCAACTTATTGGACCACACCCTTCAACTGGAAGAGATCAAAGTTCTTAGCAAAGGGCTCAATTTCTGCCCCGCCACGAGAATGGACCCCATGAGTCTAGCAGCAGACACGGAGGAATTCATCAGATGGATGAGACTCCAGGAATTCCTTCAAGATGTCAGCTGTGATCCCAATGAGTCCACCAATGAACTGGGACAATCATTACAGGGATCTACAGAGGAATGACCAAAGAAGTAGTCAACTTGGACCCCACTGGAGGGCTGCAGCACTGGGCTTGACATGTATGCTCAAACTGTCAGGAAATATGTGAAATATATGAATGCAAGATTCATCAGCTGCACACACAAGCCGCTCCTCACATTTATCTAAATTAAACTCCGTCTGCCATTCCTCAGCCCATTGGCCCATCTGATCAAGATCCCATTGTAATCTGAGGTAACCTTCTTCACTGTCCACAACACTTCCAATTTAGGTATCATCTGCAAACGGACTAATTATACTTCTTATGCTCACATCCAAATCATTTATATAAATGATGAATAGTGGACCCAGCACCTATCCTTGTGGTATACAACTGGTCACAGGCCTCCGGTCTGAAAGGCAACCCTCTACCGCCACCCTCTACCTTCTACCTTCGAGCCAGTTCTGTATCCAAAGAGTTAGTTCTCCCTGTATTCTATGAGATCTAACCTTACAAACTAGTCTACCATGAGGAACCTTGTTGAACACCTTAATGAAGTCTATATAGATCACGTCCACTTCATAAACAGTAGATTAAAAGTAGTTTTCATAAATAGCTAGTTGTTTAACACAGCCCAAGTCTTAATAATTTATTAATCATTATGCCTGTTGTTACCTGATCATTATTGACTGCTGTTTTGTCTATAAACAGGAAGTTTATACTCAAGATATCGATAGTAATTTCCTATTCAGTAACCATGTCTGGATCAACAGCAGGTCTGTTGTTGTACAGGCATCGGCAGAGTGAAGCAACACTGCTGTTGCTGATCGGTCTTATTAGCGCATCCTCAGGAAAACACTTGTACAGTCCTCATATTGATTTCTGTTGTTCATTGTCCAATTCTTGTGGTGTATCTGAACTAAATATCAATTTAATATTGGCTTGTGGCATTTTACTACTGCTTTTCACATCAATTGGCATCTCAGTACAGAATGGCCAAAATTGTTTAATGTAGGAGCCTTATATAAAAATTTAATTGACTTGACTTGGTCTAAATCCAAACCTCAGAAGTGGGCCAACTGTGTACAGTCCCATAATGTTGCTAGCCTCCAAAAAGTTTGGAATAGACTTTGCAGTCAAAGAAATACTTTGATATGAACTTAAAATATAATATCCAAAATTTGTTGTCTGAAATGCACCACTCCACTAGCTTTGTTAAAAACTATGTCTTGTCATCTGCCTCACTACTGAATTACTTTGAATGGTGAGACATACTGTGTTTGCTTGATAGGTACAAACTATGTCTTCTCCATTTCAATCTGAAGTACTCTTTTGCCAAGTGATGCATTAATTACTGCCAGTAAAACTTTCTGCCACTGATAGTTATCTTTTAACCAGTGTAAAGTCTCATTCCATTTGAAATTGATTGTTGACAATGTTTTAATGAAACTTTTTCTTTCTGTCTCTTTTTCTTTCTTTGTGCCTCTTAATCCAAACTTCCGTTCTCTCTTTGCATTCTTCTTACTTGATCTGATATTGAATTCACTCAATCTAATTTATTGTTCTGTCCTTGTGTTGTTGACTTCCTCAGTCATTCAATTTGATGAGTCTAGGAAATATGCAGTTTTGTTCTCTGTCTATGCATGTTCCAGATACTTTGCTTCTCTTGTTGCAACATATTGTAGTATGTTTGGATCATTGTTAGTAAACCCCTTATGTATTGTCATCTATCAGACAGTTCCCAAGTAGACCAGTTTTATTTTATCAAATCAACTGTCCTGAGTTGTTATGGTACACTTCTGGTGCAACAGAGCTTCACAGCCCAAGCTTCTGGCTTAGAGGTACGGACACTAGCACCTTAGCAGATCATTTCTTGATTAAGTAAACGTGTAATGGCATCTTAATTAATCACATTAAAATTTAATTCAATTTGAGTTGAAGTGATCTGTATGTCGGTCCAAAAACAAATCAGGTGGACCATTTTGAGTGTGATATGTACTGTTTTGTGATTTTAGACAAACTGATAAATCATCCCACTGTATATGAATTTATACTTACTGTATACCACAAGTAATTTGATACTTAACTGAAGATACTTACCTTTAAGTTCTCTAAGCAATGACAAACTTTAATTCCGATGATTTTTATAAGACGTTCACTTGCCCCAGAAGTAGAGTTTGCATGCAGTGCCGTGAAACTGCATTCCACTCTGAGTAAGGAATAGAAAGAGAGAAAAACATGGGAAGGGAACATAAGCAGGCAAAATATGGAAGTAATAATTAGACTGTTCAAAAAAGGTGATTTTGTGCTCCAGATGTAGAACACAGAATGAACAGATTGTCTCCATGGTAACTGAAGTTTATGACTGATTGCTAAAACCTAATTTCTCGTTTGATGACAAGGTCAGGCTGTGTCACTTGGGACCACACTTTGTGATTAACTGTTATGTGGTATCCATTAGCAAGAAAATACTGAGTCCTCAATGTCACTTTTTCACAGGCTAGAAGATGCAGTAATTGTAATAGGATTTTGCCTTTATTGCTGAATGCGATATGAAATGTTTTCGAATGACGTTAGAAACAGAATGCGCGGCTTTACAAAGCTTAACTTGTATTTCATTGTAATAGTTGTTCAAGGGATTCCATCAGAAAAAAGGGTCATTTCAACATGTACTAACATTGCTAATCAATTTGAGAATGCACTAGATCCGTAAAATATGTGATATAAACCACAAATGTTACATGCCAGACAATGGAAAAAAGACAAGAAACACCTTTGACAGGTGTTGTATTTTAATATTACAGGACAGTTCCAGTCCAGATACTGTCCCAGAGTGATTGAATCAATGCAAGTATGTTATTTGCCCAAGCTACATTGTATATGGATTAAGAATGAAGCTTTGCCCAGGATACTAAAGTAATGTAAAGAGATGGCCCGCAGCCTTTTAAAGGCTTACAGTAGCTATGACAGCCTAATGGATTCTTATCTGGCTTTGGTTTCCTGAGTTCAGGTGAAAATTATAATTAATTGAAGAGAATGAATTTGGTTTTGTAAGCTGACTGGAATATCAGCAAGAACATCAGGAACATCCTGGAGAAGGATGCGTTGTGAAATGTTCCCAGCCCCTAAATGACATGGCCATGGTGAGATATTTTGGGAAAATTGAGGTGAGTTGTCAGGTGAAGACCTTCCAAAAACTAAGGTCAAAAAGTCCTATTTTCCATCCAAGGGAGATGAGATTCTCATTTGTGAGTGGCAAGAGACCAAGCTGCTTGGATGATCACCCTTAACTACTGACTAAACTCACCAAATATGGGTGTTTCCATTATCCAGCCTGCCAGATGGAAATAGATGCTGATAATTCCTAATATGAAAGATTGGTTATCTGGTCACTCCAGATCATCACTTGCTCCCCTGGACCTCCATCTTGGATATCCAGCACCTACATCTCAGGCCACTCCAGGAGCAGTGTCCACATGAATCCCATTTCCATGGACATCGTCATCTGATGTGTACCAGTTTCACTGACCATCAGGGCACAACTCTAATCCATTTATATCATATGCTTCTGCACTACAGTGCTGCATGGGCTATGAAGTTCACCGATACCTCTCAATGGTAATGCTTTACACATAGTGACAGGCACCCACCTCATGTTATGGACAAGGGAGCAACTCTCACTCACTCTGTTTGTGCTCACAGACTTTGTATCTTACTTTGATGCTCACAGCAACCCTGCCCTGCCTTGCTTTCCGGCGCCTTGTCCATTCAACCAAACCCAATGCCAAGCGCAACCTATGTTGCCTTCCATGTTCTCTCGACTCCTAAATGTGAAGTACAAATGGAAAATGGTTGTGACCACACTCCTGGGGCAGAGTCAGTGGTTGTCTTCTGTCCCAATATGTGGACTTCTGATGAATGAGAGGATCTCCAAAGGGCAATTGCATTAATCATGCACTTGCAGAATAGAGGTTGAAGTCAACTATAATCATACCATCACGTTTGTGAAATGCATACGGTATCAAACTGTGTAGGGTGCAAATGCTGTTCACAAGCAATCTTGACCATGTCATTGGTCATTGCAGATTGAACACTGCCATTTCTATAAGGCAGAATTAATCATGGGTGGCCTTAAATGTGGGACCCACAGGTGACAAAGTCCAAAACAAGGCTGGAGAGGAGCATGGGCCTGATTTTGCATCACCTTAAAATGTAAGTATAATGTAGCATACTCTGATATGCAATAAAACTTTTATTACATTACGTGGACCAGGATATACAAGATCTCAGTCTTCATACAACACTGAGCTGAAAATGTGTTGCTGGAAAAGCGCAGCAGGTCAGGCAGCATCCAAGGAGCAGGAGAATCAGGAATTCCTAAAGAAGGGCTCATGCCGGAATCGTCAATTCTCCTGCTCCTTGGTTGCTGCCTGACCTGCTGTGCTTTTCCAGCAACACATTTTCAGCTCTGATCTCCAGCATCTGCTGTCCTCACTTTTTCCTATTCATACAACACTAACAGTCTCCAATGTCTATGACTGGTACTGCATTCATCGGAGTAAGTTCCAATGTTCAAAGCTCCAAGCAGACACATATTGTGGCTCCTTTTGTCATTTGCTGAGTGGTGTGTCATTCTGGGAAAGGTGTGTGGTAAGATGGGGTCAAAGACATGAGGGTGCACATAGGTGTAGGGTGGGTAGTTGATGAGGGGAGTTTGGTCAGATGTGGCAAGAATATCAGCAAGGCCTCTTGGCGAAAATCCGTCCAAAAATCTCAAAGCAATTTGAATTTGGCTGAAGAAAAGTGAGATTCAATCCTGTGTTTCCATCAAGCATTTTGATAAGCTAAGTGGTTAGATGCAGAGCAGTATCCTCTATTCTGCCTTCATGATGTGCCTTAAACTGTTGATCTGCATCCCCTAATACATCAACATGTAATTTACCATTTCTCACAGCTGTCGGTTTCATTACCTTTCTGAAGCTCACACTTTGCTCTGTAAAGTTTATTAAAAAATAATAGATGGCAATAAACAGAAGGGTGCGCAATATCAGGTTTCTCCCTTGTCTTGAACTGCTCAATGCCCATCTCCTTCTAAAATATTGAGGAAGATTATTACTCATTTAAAACCTTATTAAATGGCAATTAAGAGAAGTATTAGAATTGTGAGGGAGGAAAGAATAGAAATGAAAACCAAGGAATTAACATCACAAATTACATTTGCTAATATGGCATATAGGCAAATCAAACTCTATCGTTCAATCTCTGCGTTTGTGAATTTCATTTTACTATTGCTGCTCAGTGTGTTCAATTAACTAAACCTGGGTGTGAATTCGTAAAATAAAAGTCAACAATATGTAGAGTTTCGACACAAAAGCTGTAAGGATTAAGCAGCCTTTTGTTTTAAAAAATGAACATTGTAAATAAAGCTTCTACTCATGTATTATCCCCGCACAGTTTCAAGTTACTAAATATAAGACACAACTGTTTAAACATTTTTCGAATTAAATTTAAAATAATGTTGGTTTTCAAAGTATTTAAAGTTTAAACTTTTGAAATAAGAAAGTTAATGCCTGTGCTCAAAATGGCAAAGAGATCTTATCCCCACGTGTGAAATCTGTGTCTGCTAAACTTATCAATAGAATTTTCAAGGCGATTGTGTTATATTCAGGCTTGAAATACTGAGTACAAAAAACTTGATTTCTTAGTATTAATGCAGAATATTAAAAGAAAATGAGAATAAATGAACGCATTTAAGAGATGAGATATGCAAAAGATATATTACTTTCTAAAAGAGAATTTAAGGATTTCTCTACGCCCATGCCATTGATAAGGTTAAGGTTTAGGTTTCACTAAAGATAGGACAGCTGTCACAGAGTCAGTGGCCTGTGATAGATGGTCAGTGTTCAAGAGTATGTGGTAGAGATTTAATAACAAATTATGAAATGTTATTCCAAAAATGAAATGACATGATCTCCACTTTACAGATTGGTCCCTTCTGTAGATCTACTGAAATATCCCAGCACCATCTGTTCATCGAGCTAGTGGATTTGGGTCAAATTGTCCTCTATGGATAGATCATTTTCAGTTGAAATAGGCGAAGTCCTGTCCCACCAGGGTCACATCATTTGTAACGAGTATACCCAGGTGTGTAATGAAAGTATGAATTGGTACTAAATTAAATAATTCCATTTAAAACAATTAGCAGAAGTGATTACTGATTTCATTAAGTACAAAATTGTTTTGTTTTTGTAAAATGATGCATTATTGATGATGAATGGTATACCTTAAGACATTGATGTAGGAGCAGAAATACGCTATTCAGTCCATTTAGTATAGTCCATATTACATAAATATTTATATCTCGAGAAACAATTTAATTGGCGAGAATATATTTGTGATTTTTTTTTTGTAAACCAGTCTCTTATGTTCCTTCACGAGGTTGAGAAGAGGACACTGAGCAAGGAGATGAACTTAGGATGGAGCTAAATGATTGGACAGACAGTATAGAATTCAATGCCTTGCCCCAAGGGGCACCTAATTGGACAGAGCAGTGGTGTATGGGGATGTTGTTATCTTCCCACCTCTGCCCTGATTAAGTTAATGCTAGGAAGAATTGTGAACATCCTTTCCAGTCAGGACAATTGAGTCGCTTGACTGAGCAGTTAATAGCCACTTAAGACCCTGATCCCACTCCAGCAGTGGACAGGGACACAACATGTTGGGTTTGCTTGTAAGCACCAGGATGGGTCTGGCGTCTTTCATTCAAAAGCACTCAGTCCGTGATCCATGGGACAGACATTGGGAAGGACGTAAACCTGTTAAGAGCTACCCCATTTTCTTTTCTTCTGGCTACTCTCACTAATGACCCATAGCTTGTGAGTCCCACACCATCTCATTCACTTGGCCTAGGTTGCTTTGATGATCTAGTGCCAATCTCTAGCAGCTACCACTGCTCCCACAGGCAGACTTTCAATGAAGAGCTCCAGATCTCTGATGACCAGTAACTCTCGTGGAGGTAGGGCTAATTCAAATTTCTGAGGTTCTTAATACTGGGGAAAGGCCTTCCACTGACAGTATAGAGTAGAAAGTGAGGTCTGCAGATGCTGGAGATCAGAGCTGAAAATGTGTTGCTGGAAAAGCGCAGCAGGTCAGGCAGCATCCAGGGAACAGGAGAATCGACATTTCGGGCATAGGCCCTTCTTCAGGAATCCTTCCTGAAGAAGGGCTTATGCCCGAAACGTCGATTCTCCTGTTCCCTGGATGCCTCCTGTTCCCTGGATGCTGCCTGACCTGCTGCGCTTTTCCAGCAACACATTTTCAGCACTGACAGTATAGATCCTGATGGATACTTAATGCAGACCATGTGCAGCTCCTGTTGGCAGGAGAGCCTAGTGAGGACCCAATTTCCTACATTAAATGCCAACTATAGGAGGAAACTTTGATTTAATTCATTTTGTGGGAAACCTACAGGATTGTGTTAAAGATTGATTTTACACTCAGCCAACAACAATGACTCCACTTCAAAAGTAGTCCATTGACGATAGATTACTTTAAGACATGCAAGGATATGAACATTAGGATCTTTCTTAATTTAACCAATTGGTGCACATGGGGATCTGATAAGTGATCTGCTTCAGATCTTATTTCAGTTGTGCTCCTGAAGGGTGGTTGGGGCTTGACTTTGTCCAATTTGGTGAATGCACAGAAATGGGGGCAGTGATCTACATGAAAGATGAGACCCAGGTTCAACCTGCAATGAAGATGCATGATCACATTGGAAAGTGGGTTATGAAGGGTGTAGGGGTGTTCCAGAGCTTTTGGGAGCTCATGGTCAGTGACTGGTCTGGAGGTCAGATCTGACAACAGCTTAAGGACTAGAGTATGTGATCTGTCTGCCTTTCTGATTTATGTTTGGAGAACAGAGTGAAATCAAGCTATTTGTAATTTCCTCACCTTGGTGATTCACCACAAAATGGTAGCACCACCTTACATTTGAGATTAGATCATGGGTTTAATGGGTGTGTCACTAATTCATCAATGCAGCCTAATTATTGGCACCCATTCACAATTTTGTAGTATAAGCATGCAGGACAGTAGAACAGCACTTTAAATATTAATTGGGCCCCTTGGATCCAACTAGGTAACAATAATTAGAATGTGTTAGAGTTATTTGTGGGAGCTGGTGACTACAATAATTTGCAGATATGTTGCATCCCTAAAGTAATGGTAAGGTCCTAGGGAGTGTTGCTGAACAAAGAGACCTTGGAGTGCAGGTTCATAGCTCCTTGAAAGTGGAGTCGCAGGTAGATAGGATAGTGAAGAAGGCGTTTGGTATGCTTTCCTTTATTGGTCAGAGTATTGAGTACTGGAGTTGGGATCGGTCAGGGAGTCCAGAACTAGAGGACATAGGTTTAGGGTGAGAGGGGAAAGATATAAAAGACACCTAAGGGGCAACTTTTCCACGCAGAGGATGGTACATGTATGGAATGAGCTGTCAGAGGATGTGGTGGAGGCTGGTACAATTGCAACATTTAAGAGGCATTTGAATGGGTATATGAATAGGAAGGGTTTGGAGAGATATGGGCCGGGTGCTGGCAGGTGGGACTAGATTGGGTTGGGATATCTGGTCGACATGGACAGGTTGGACCAAAGGGTCTGTTTCCATGCTGTACATCTCTATGACTCTATGACTCTAATAAAACATTCCAAGATCTGTCACCAGAGGCTTATCAAACAAAATCGTGCACAGAACCACAAGAAGAAAATGCTATGGGTAACTAAATCCTTGGTCAAGGAGCTGGATTTAAGAAGTGTTTGGATTTACGTCCCAAAGCTTAAACCCTAGGCTAATCATAAAGTGATAAATAAAACAAAGAATCATAAAACAACAAAGTCAGGAATGCACAACAGATCTGAAATTGGAGAAATGCAGATAGTTACTTGCTGAAAGAAGGCACAGAGACAGGGAAAGCTGACACCGTGCAGGAATTGTTAAACCACCTGAATGTGCAATGCTGATCGGCTTTCAGCTCTCTTAGGACTTCTTAATATTGCATAACCGCACCCAACATTAATGGCCCACACCAGCCCTATTGAATGGAATCATTAACTACTTGCCACTTGAGTACAGGTTTATTTCTTCAATGTATTTTAGGTGTTTGCGAATGTATATTCTGCTAACTTAAAGCTGTTGCATGGATCAGTTGCCTCCTGACACTGGTGGACTAGTTGGACTTTTTTTTGGCATTGAGCATGTGGGAGAAGTAAGAGAGGTATCACAGAGCAGGGAAAGGGAGGTTTGTATTGGCTGCCATAGTAACTGTATCTAAGCAACTCGTAGAATGGCCACAGTGCAGAAGGATGATGTTTAAGCCCATAATATCTGTGCCTAGTTTCACAAAGTGTAACTTGTCCAGTAACACTTCCTTTTCCCACTAGCACTGCAATTTCTTTTTCTGACGATCAATTATTTTTTGAAAGCCATGCTTGAATCTTCCTCCACTATATTCTGCTGCACTACATTATCAGGCAGTGCATTCTAGACCCTAGCCACTTGTGTTAAAAATAAACTTTTCCTATTGAAGCGATTCCTTCTTTTGTAATCATTAGTTGGTGTCCTCTGGTTCTTGATCCTTCGACCAATGAGAACAGTTTTGCCCTGTCCACTCTATCTGGAAGCTTTGTGATTATGATGACCTCTATCAACTATTCTCTAATCCTTCTCCAAGAGGCATCTCCAATGTATCCATGTGACTGAAATTCTTCACCCTGAAACTAATCCAGTGTATCATTTTTTGCCTACTCCCTAATGTCTTAACATCCTCCCTAAAGTGTTGTGTTTAGAATAGGATCATACTTCAGTTAAGGCTGAACCAATGTTTCCTTTAGGTTTATCATATCTTTCTTGTCATTGTACTTAATTCCACTATTTTTACAGTCTAGGATCCTATATATTTTAATGACCATGCTCACAATCTACCCGATCACCATCAATGTTTGTACATGCGTGTCCTTCAGATGCTTCTACCCCTTTTAGAAGGGTCTCTTTTGTTTTATATTGCTTCTTCCCATTCTTCCAACCTGAATGAATGGCATAACATTTTTCTATATTACATTTGATCTGCCAGATGATTGCTTAATCCATCAGACTGTCTATAGCCCCCTCATAGCCTCCTCACAATGCTGGCTATTTCTGGCATTCAGATTTTTGGTGAAAGCGACTTAGTGGAAGTTGAAACACAAATGGTATATGTTTCAAGAAGGTTATGTAGGATAAGAAAGCACAAAGACATTCTACCCAAGCAATCCTTTATGCAGTAATGGAGACTTCTCTCACTTTTTCCCATTAAAACCATGTTGCCGTAGGGTTGGAAATCTCTGTGCTGTGTTGGTAATGAACTATTCCTTGCTCGTTGACAATGATTATGAGTTTCCACTGCTCCAAGTGTTTTGTTGCTCTGTAGCCTGTCATCTCAAGATTTCATCTGGGTCCATAGCGCAACTCATATGTGGCATGAAGCTGTAAGGAATGGAGCCTGTGCTGCACTTTCCCTCTGCAGTGTATGTATCCCTGATAGCATACCACATGGAAATCCTACCTCTAAGCTATCCTCGAAATGTATGTGTAGTGGTCAGTATCTGGGCTGGTAGTCGTAGAGGTCTACCACACAGAAAAAGGCCCTTTGTTCCATCATGTCCATGCTGGTCGAAAATAACTGCCTAACTATTCTAATCTCATTTTTCAGATGTGGCCCATTGCCTTGTGTGCCTCAGGATCACAAATGCACATCTCAACACTTATAACTGTGAAATCATGCGCCTGAGTATCTTTATCTTCGGTGTTTTCTTGCTGCTGTAATGCGTCAGTCACTCAGCTGTGCAGCACTTTCATCTGGTGGAACAAATGATAGAGCTCCTGAAGGTGTGGTTCCGCAGCTTGCCATAGACTGCTGGGTCCTTCAGTATAGCCTGGACAGAGAGTACAACACCAGCTTGGCAAGCTGTGTTCTGCACAACTGGACTAGCCAATGTGCGAGATGTTGAGGAACTACCTTAAGGGATTAGTGAATATGACCTCTGGTGCTTCCCAGTGTCCTACCATTCATCATGTATTCTTTTGCCTTGTTTATCTTGCCCAAGTGCATCACCTCACACTTATCTGGACTGAATTCCATTTGCCACTGGTCAGCTCGTCTGACCAGCTTATCTATATCCCCCTGTAATCAATGACTATCCTCCTCACTAATTACCAACCCACAAATATTCATTTAATTTGCAAACTTACTGATCAATTCGCCAAATTTCAATCTGTACCACAAACAGCAAAAGCCCCAACTCTGATCCCTGCAGAGTTTTACTGGTTTCCAAGCACAAATCACCCTTGGACAATCATTTAATTCTGTAATCAATTTGCTAATTTCCGTGGATCACATGGGCCGTTACTTTCACTCGCAATCACCCACGCAGGATGTTATCAAAAGCTTTGCTGAAGTCCAAGGAGACTACTTTGAATGCATTGCCCACATCTATTCACCTGAATCCCTCTCCAAAAAATCCAATCAAGTTGGCCAAGATGTGATCTCCCCTTAACGAAACCATGCTGACTATTCTTGCCTAATCCTTGCCTCTCCAAACACAGCTTAATTCTGTACCTCAAAATTGTTTCCAGTAGTTTCCCCACCATTGTGGTTAGCCTGACAGGCCTACAGTTTTCCAGTTTATCCTTTCCTCCTTTTTTGAATGATGGTACCACATTGACTCTCCTCCAGTGCTTTGACACCTCTCATGTGGCCAGGAAAATATTACCATTTCCAGCATCCCTGTTACTTCAACCTTTGCCTCATTCATCAGTCTTGTCACAGCAAAATCAATTCCCAGTTCAAAGAGAAAGCGAACAAACACTTTCTCAGTGAAACTAAAAGAAAAGTTCTCTGCATAATTGTACACTCCAGCTATTTTCATGAGTCCAGTTACAGCAGAAATAAAACAATGAATATTTAGTTTTAAAACAGAAATAAAACATTCAGATCTGAAAAAGAGGAATGGACAAAAGTGAATGGCTCAATTAGCACCAAGTTGGAGACATGATTCCGACTGTGAATTTTTAGCTTGTGGGCTTCCTTTGTGAGTTTTCTTTTTCTGCTTGTAAATCAACTTTCATCATTTGATTTAATCCAGATTTCAACCTGGGCCCTTGCTGAGAGTAAGCTACTGTGCAACATTTCTTCAAACTGTACAATTTTTTTATTCACTGGTTGCCCAAGGATAATATTATATTACACTGTGTGATTAACTGCAACCCACTCTCGTTTCTGCTGTTGGGAACCCTTACATCATTCAGCTTTAAGTGGTTCCCAAAGCACGCACTTTGACTTTCTCCAATGCTTTTTGTTCCACTCTTGAAAAAGCCACAAGACTCAAGTCGCTTCAAAGGTCGACTTATCTTTTTTTCTCCTTTGCTTTCTCTTTTGGTGCTTCCATCATGACCTCGCAATATCAAGAGCTGTATGTGAGAATCATAGCTCAAGCTGACAGCATCTCACTTTTTTTTATCATAAACAAAACTAACCTCATCAGCAGTCTATTTGCATTCCTTAAGATGAGAATTGTACTTCCAATAAAATCAGCACAATGTAATCACTTTAAATAAATGATAAACAAGAGTCTCTAATACCTCGAGTGTTGCATTTAATATGATCAAACATGTTATAGAGCTGATGTGGCTTGGATTATATGAATAATTAACACCACAATGTGAAATTGGTTCTTTGACTGTTGAAGTTACATTGAACCCTCCTGCATCTTATTGGTTCATTAATGTTTTATTTCCTCCCAAGATAATACAACTGAGGAAAACCGTTCAATCCATCTAAATTTGAGAAAAGTTCACAACTAGAAAATTGGTTCACACGGTTAATTTTAGTCACAAAATTTGTGCTGTGAAGCAGAATTAATGTTGGTTGGGAAAGTTTCCTGGTCAGTCATAGACAATGGCAAACTACCGCAATAGTTTTCCAAGCATTGTCATGAACCAATTTGATGGGTGTCCATGATCAGCAATGCCTTCTTAGTACTTGGTACCTGAAGAAAGAGAGAGAAAAATCTTTTCATTATGCAATCGGATCTTCCTTAATTCTTATTTCAAACTGAAATGAAAAAGACCTCAGTTTCTAATTCAGACAGCGAAATAAACTACTTTTAAAAAAAAAAATCCAGCCCATGTGAAATTACGGTTGCTAACACAAATATGCAATTTCTTTTGTTTTCCAAAAGTAACAAAATAACTGCAATGAATGATTGGAAGAGACTTTCGGCTGGAGGGGTCCTTGTTACAATATGCTGGAGGGGCATATTGTATCACAGTGCTAAGGTACAAAGCACTGGATTCTTGAAACTGCTCACTAATCAATCTTGGTGTCTCAGATTAGAGTAGTGCTGGAAAAGCACAGCAGGTCAGGCAGCATCCGAGGAGCAGGAAAATCAATGTTTCGGGCAAAAGTCCTTCATCAGAATGCCCATTCCTGATGAAGGACCTTTGCCCAAAACATAAATTTTCCTGCTCCTCAGATGCTGCCTGACCTGCTGTGCTTTTCCAGCATCACTCTAATCTTGACTCTGATCTCCAGTATCTGCAGTACCCACTTTTGCCTAATCTTGGTGTCTCAGTCCAGTCAACTAGATTTGTTGATCAAACGTCAGTCAGTTACAAGGAAAGGAAAAGGGTGCTGGGTCAGGAGGTGGAGAGAGCAGCAGGTTATCCCAGGTTCCCTCAGATAATTGCAAATGGGAAACTGTGAAGACTTGAATATGCTCCATCAAGTGAAGAATTCTATGATGACATGCAAAGTGAGAGTGAATAAAATGAACAGAAACCACTTCACAATATTGAGGAGGAGCAGTTAAAATATACATAAGTAATTTGTTGATGCCTTGTAGTTTTTTAATAATGAAGTTTGAGCAGAGAGTCATAGAGATGTATAGCACAGAGACATACCCTTCAGTCCAACCCATCCATACAGACCAGATATCCTAACCTAATCTAGTCACTTTTGCCATTACTTGGCCCATATCCCTCTAAACTCTTCCTATTCATATACCCATCCAGATGCCTTTCAAATGTTGCAATTGTACCAGCCTCCACCACTTCCTCTGGCAGCTCATTCCACACATGTACCACCCCCTGTGTGAAAAGGTTGCCCCCTTAGCACCCTTTTATATCTTTTCCCTCTCACCCTAAACCTTCTGGACTCTCCCACCCCAGGGAAAATACCTTGTCTATTTACCCGATCCATGCCCCTCATGATTTTATACACCTCTATAAGGAGACCCCCTCAGACTCCAATGCTCCAGGGAAAACAGCCCCAGCCTACTCAGCCTCTCCCTATAGCTCAAATCCTCCAACCCTGGCAGCATCCTTATAAATCTTTTCTGAACCCTTTCACGTTTCACAACCACATTTGCACACAATATTCCAAATGTGGCCTCACCAATGTCCTGTACAGCCACAACATGACCTCCGAACACCTATACTCAATGCTCTGACCAGTAAAGGAAAGCATACCAAACACCTTCTTCACTATCCTATCTACCTGCGACTCTACTTTCAAGGAACTGCACTCCAAGGTCTCTTTGTTCAGCAACACTCCCTAGGACCTTACCATTAAGTGTATAAGTCCTGCTCCGATTTGCTTATAGAATTGAACAGTTTTTTTACTGCATTCCAAAAAAAGGAAAGATTTAAACACAAAGTCAAATCTTACATGTTAAAATGGTATTTGAAGTATAATTGACTGGATTGTGATTTCAAGGTCCCCAGCCTTTATGTTGGACCGAATTCTGGTTTGGGGTCAAGATGCGTACATGATGGGATCGTGGCTGAAATTCTTGAAGCAACCAGTTCAGGAACCACCTCCATAAACCATTTTGGGGTGAACAGTCAGGATGGCCAATATGAATGTGCAAGGTGCTGGGAGCCCAGCAGCCCACCAGGAGAGGTGGTTGCTATCAGTATAGGTAGGAGAATGGGAGGACATCTCACAATGGACATTATTACAGAAGACTTTGTAACATTAAAACATAGACACAGGTGTCAGCCTGTCACTGTGGAGGGAAGAGCTGAAATAACTGCACAGAGGCTGGTATCTTATCACCAAGTCACCCTTTTATTTACTTGTGTACAATACACTGGCTTGAACGGAGGATATTTTAACCTTCTGGTTATACTTTTTTTGCTTTTTTTAAAAAGCCACCACACTACTGCCTCACAGCGGTAATGTTTATTCATTCCCAGCACCCATGTCGCTTGTGTGCAGGTGTAGGACACAGTGAAGAAAAACAGGTGTACAAATTTTTATTCATTTCCCACCACCAAGAAGAAAGGAAACAGCAGAATGGCCAGTGACAAGCAATTCACTTCTCAGAGGGCAATGCTACGTGATCAAAAAAGTGAAAGGGAGGGCGAGGATTAAATCAAAATAGAGTTGGAGGGGGAAATAAACCACTTCACTCCCTGTGGTGCCCAGCTCTCCCTGAACAGCTCAAGGATGTTGGTGGACACCGTGTGCTCCTTCGCCAGGGACTCCCAGGCTCGAACGTAACTGTGGAAGAGGGGCAGGCAATCGGCCCTAAAAACCCCCTCCACGGCCCACTGCCTTGACCTGTTACCATCTGTTTTTCTTTGCCCCCACACTGCCACCCAACTGCAGGAGTGCTTATTTTCCCCCAGCACCCATGTTGTGTGTGTGCAGGTGTGAGACACAGTGAAGGACACAAGGTGCACGAATCTTTATTCAGTTTCCACCACCAGGAAGTAAAGAAACACCCGAGTGGCCAGTGACAAGCAGTGCCCTTGACATCGAAGGACAATGCTGTGTGATCAAACAGTGAAGGGGAGGGGAGGGATTAAGTCAAAATAGAGTTGAAGGGGGAAATAATGCACTCCACTCACTGCGGTGCCCACCTCTCCCTGAATAGCTCAAGGGTGTTGGTGGACACCGCGTGCTCCTTCTCCAGAGACACCCAGGCTCTAACGTAACCACGGAAGAGGGGCAGGCAGTCGGCCCTAACTACCCCCTCACCTTCTCGTTATATATTTTTAAAATTTTAACCCCCACACAAACACCTAAGTGCGGTAGTGCTTATTTTTTCCCCAGCACCCATGGTGTGTGTGTATACGTGTGAGACACAGTGAAAGACACAAAGTGCACAAATCTTTATTCAATTTTCACCACCAGGAAAATAGGAAAACACCCGAGTGGCCAGTGACAAGCAGTGCCCTTCACATCGAAGGACAATGCTGTGTGATCAAACAGTGAAGGGGAGGGGAGGGATTAAGTTGGATCGGCGCAACATCGAGGGCCCAAGGGCCTGTACTGCGCTGTATTCTTCTATGTTCTATGTTCTATGTTCTAAATCAAAATAGAGTTGGACTCTGTTTTTTTTCCTGTGAATCTCCTATTTATTTATTTTTTTTCTTTTTTTTTCTTAGTGCGGTAGTGCTTATTTTTTCCCCAGCACCCATGGTGTGTGTGTGCAGGTGTGAGACACAGTGAAAGACACAAAGTGCACGAATCTTTATTCAATTTTCACCACCAGGAAGATAGGAAAACACCCGAGTGGCCAGTGACAAGCAGTGCCCTTCACATCAAAGGGCAATGCTATGTGATCAAAACAGTGAAGGGGAGGATAGGGATTAAATCAAAATAGAGTTGAAGGAGGAAATAATGCACTCCACTCACTGCGGTGCCCACCCCTCCCTGAATAGCTCAAGGGTGTTGGTGGACACCGCGTGCTCCTTCTCCAGAGACACCCGGGCTCTAACGTAACCACGGAAAAGGGGCAGGCAGTCGGCCCTAACTACCCCCTCACCTTCTGGTTATATTGATCAACCAAGTCTTTTCTGATTGGCCGAGGTTAACAACCCCAATCAACAGCCTCACAGTCAACAAGGTCCACTGGGTTCCGATCACTACAGAGCCCTTTGAAGCATGTGGTTTCAGCTGTGCCCATGTCGAGGGGAGGAATTAAAGATGATATCGTAGGAACCTCCTTCCCACCTGCCCTAGCAATCCACTCAGCTCTGCAGTTAGAGAGCCATCTTCCTCCATCTGTAGGGCTGCAGCCTCAGCAAAGCACCACAGGCATTAAAACTCAACACACGTGTCAAAAAGCACACTTTGATTGCCCTGAACAACCACCCCAATTGCCAGCTTCAGAAGTAGTCTCACCAAAACAGACTGGAGGAAGTAATGGGATGGCAGACAAGGTGCCAGGAGCCCAGCACTCATGGCTTCAAAACACCACCTTCACAGAATATCGATGATGACACAATATTTAGAATACCTACAGTAAGGAAACAGGCCCTTCGGCCCAACAAGTCCATACTGGCCCTCCAAAGAGCAACCCTACATTTACCCCGACTAATGCACCTAACACTACAGGGAATTTAGCATGGCCAATTCACCTGGCCTGCACATCTTTGGATTTTGGGAGGAAACCAGAGCATCCAGAGGAAACCCATACAGACATGGAGAGAATGTACAAACTTGACACAGACAGTCACCCAAGGCAGGAATTGAACTGTGGACACTGGTGCTGTGAGACAGCAATGCTAACCACTGAGCCACCATGCCGCCAATGTGCTGAATGGCTTCCTCTACAGAGTAATAGCTCTGTGATTCTGAACGAAAACCAGCACAGTCTTTTCAAATGCACAAATTTAACCACGGTAGTCAAATCATTCTTGTAAACGTGAAATTATATGGTGCAAAATAAACTTATATTAATTCCCTACAGGAAGTGGTCATCATTGGTGAGGACAGTGTTTAATACCCATCCCTAAATGCCCTTGAGAAGTAAAACTACGTCTCCATCCACAGGAATCGATGTTCCACAATGATTCTTGTTTGTCATAGCAGATTGGTGTAACTAAAAGGCTTGCTCAGCCATTCTTGAAGGCACTTTGCCACACCAGGTAAGGATAATGGATTTCCTCCTGTAAAGGCCACCTTTAAATCAGATGATTTTTGATGACAATCTGCAGATTTCATGGCCACCCATTATTAATACTACCTTTTATTCAAGATTCATTCAATTAACTGAGCTTTAATTCCCCAGCTGCTATAAAAGATTTGACTCCAGTTTCCAGATTATTAGTTCAGCAACTTAACTGCACTTTTACCAGAAATTGGCCAAGTAACGTTTAAGGAAGGTTCCCTCGCCGAGCCTGAGTGAGTTGTTTAACGCCATCTTCCCTCATTAACTCTGCACCATGCCCTTAAGGTGCCCCGCAATTCACTTCCTGCAGGTGGTCACTGCTGGCACCTCCTAGGGATTCTGGCACAAGTGTCATTTTTAAAGTTCAGCCATGCACCCAGTCATACACCGGTAGACCAGAACTGCCTTGCAGAATTTGTTTCATTTGCCCTAGACAGAAGGTAATTGACACCCCCCTTTGCCAACAGGGACCTGGAGATCCTGTTGGTTTGGTAGGGGGAGTGGGGTGGGTGGGTACTGCATGCGGTCGCTGTCCATGGAGAATGCCCTGAGATATTGGTGTCTAGAAGTCGAGAGAAACAAACAGTGAGCTGGATTTATCAGAGTACTGTTCTCACTTTCCTGATGTTGAGAATTATCTCCATGTAATTTCTTTGCAATAGTTAAGAGAATGGAAATAACATGTCAATGAAACAGGATAACAAAATGATGAGCATGTTAATGCATACCAATGGGTGTGAATAGACCGCTAACCACTCACTAGCAAGAATCCTGTCTCACTGTTCAACACTTGGTCGGAATTGTGAGCTTTTGCTCTCAATGACAGGTAACTGTGCCAGTCTCTCAATGTTCTTGCCCTTGCCCACTTCAGTCAGTGGTTGGAAGATTCACATCTTCATTGCTGTACCAGCTAGTTGATTAAGATCTTTAATCAAGACTTTTAAAAATAATTGTTGACTATAATGGGTTTTATTCTGTATTGCTAGTTTTTTACTCTCATGACCTTTTGTCCTCCCATGAAGGTTAAACTGTTCTCGGGCACTGGCCGAGAGGTGTCAATGTGTTATAATACCATGCCAAGTTCTGTGTACCTTTTGTTTGAAGCAACATAATGTTTATGTAAAAGGGTTTTCTGATCATGTTGATAGTACAACTAGACAAATGAAACCCAATATGAAACATAGTTTGATAAATCAAACCTTTATCCTTAAATATGCAGCTACTCTTTTCTTTACTTCCTTACTGATCATGCCGTTGGATTTTTGACCTCTCTAGACTTCAAGCTTTTTAATTTCTGTTTACCTGTCCTTTTTCTTTACCTCTTTCCATTTTATGATCTTTTTTCCATCAAGGGTCTTTCCATTACTCTTCCCTTCTCATTTCACTACTCTTTGTTCCTCTTTTGCTCCCTTCCTATTTCTGTTTTCTTTTCTTCTTTTTAAATCAAATCTTTTCAATCGCTTGCTCTCCCTTTTCCCTCAGTCATTTTATTTTATTTCTAACTGAATTTTGGCTATTTCTAGCTATGTCATCTGAATTTCTGGGTTCCCTTCTAATTCTAAACTTTGGGTAATCACTTCAAACATCTCAGATCCTGCTTTTATTTGTACCTTCCAAAATATCTGCCAACTCTCTGTTCAGCTTTGGTTAAAGATTTCAGATAATCCACTGTTATGTCTTCTACTTGCACAAAAATGTCTTAGCAACATTCGAAGCCATTGTGAAAGCAATGTTATATGTGCCGAATCACCACATACCTGCTTCTTTGGAAGAAACACAACCTCCCCAATACTCCATGAATTCAAATCTCAGTTAAGCACCCCTATTTATTATGATCCTAGTTGATGATACTGCTCAACCAGAATGAATCCTGCATTGATAACTCACCTTGTTTAGTTTAGTTAGTGCCAGTAGTCACTAAAACTGACGAAGGAGTAGTGCTCCGAAGGTTTGTGAATTCCAATAAACGTATTGGACTATAATCTAGTTGTGTGTGACTTCTGACCTTTCTGCTGAGGTGATTTCTTGGTTCCTTGAACTGCCCCAAGCTCTTCTAAGAGAGGAACTTCTCTCTAGTTTTAAACCCGATGTGTTCTGAACTGCGATTCCTCTGAACTGAAAACAAAGCTAGTGGCACTAAATGTGTACCTTACTTATTACTCTAACATCAGACACAACAGGAGGTCTGCAGTTACCTACTTTCAAACGAATGCTGGAATTAAGTCATTGTTCTGGACCAACTCTGCCTTTTTATTAAAGTAAAACATTCAAAGAAGTAACCACAAACAATTTTCCTCTTGATTGTAATCTTAACTGTAGAGATGCAATTATATATATGAAGTTGAAATATATCAGTGTCATACTTCTGGGAAATGCAGTGTTACAGGAATAGGATGAGGGGTGTTGGGGGCGTAAATATCTGAGTGGGATGCTCTTTGGAGGGCCAGTGTGGACTTGATGGGCTAAGTGGCCTGTGACGACAATGTAGGAACTCTACAGAAAGCACTCTGGGAAAAGTGAATTTTTGTCACATGGAAGCAAGTTCTCTTTTAAGCAGGAACTATGAATGGCACCATCAGTGGACCAGGTTGGAAAGACATTTTTAAGGTGAAAGAGTGAAGGAGGAGAATTTAGATCTGACTTGAGAAATTAAGCCAGGAAGAATACCGCCTCAGTTTGAACAGCATGTGTTTATTTTGTGACTTTGCAGTAAGGGACTTTGTGATGTTCGCAGCACTCAAATGATTAGTAACATATGTCCTTGTTTCTGAAATGCAGAACATGTGAACTATGTGAAAATTAAGAATAATTATGTGTGTCTACTTTACCTTAAAATGTGATTTCTATTAATAAACACCAGTGAAATAAATAATTTATTGTTCTCCAGCCTAACAAACTACTGTTTAAAAAAAAGTGGCTTTGACAAATTGATGAATGAATGGGCTTGAAGGGGTTAAACTGATATTGCCTGGAATCCAGGAACAGGGATGCAATCCAATTACAGTTACGATGTACTGTGTGAACAAGCTGCTGTTTTGGAAAGCCAGGCATCAAAACACATAGCAGTGACTCTGTCACCCCTCCTAGAACTGCCTGCTTCTTTTCAAATTTGACTCCGAAAAAATAATGTATGGTACAGCACAGACAGACAGCTTCTTTCAGACACTCCTCTTAATAATAGTGATCGTTTTTAAAACAAGCTCCTGCAAAATGGCCTGCCATAGGTCAGTGTTTTATCATTTATCCTGTGCAGTGACTAAATAATATATCACCAAAAAAACCGAATGACTTAGTGGCACTCGAGGGATAAATGCATTCATAATATGACAGTCGGAAAGCAACACTGTTTGTTAATGACTTACCACAGCAAAAGAGCAGGCTCTTCCGGGTACTTAGAGACCTCCTCCCATCTGGACCCTGGACCCATCCCATTGTAGCTGTATCGAAGCGCGGACCTCACTTCAAATCAGCAGCTCCCATGCTGAAGTGCCCGAGCCTGAATGAATCACAGACATCTCTTGAATATTGCTGATGGAAGGAATATTGCTGGAGGGCAATCATTAAGAGCTCTGCTAGCCCATAGAGTACAGTTGCTGGGAGATGCTGTGATTAACATGCCGTGAATCTGCCACAGGTAAGTTCTGATTAATTATTATGGTCTATTATTTTCCCTCCCCCACCCTATATCAGTTCACAGCTTGCATGCCAGCCTCCATCGTTCCATGGAGTAGAGTTGTACTGATTATTTTAGTTGGCCCTGTATGTTAGGCCAGAAATAAAGCCCCTTATCTGATGGCCTGCTTTTCTTATCCACAGTCCCAGCTGCAACATGTCTACCACAAAAGCAGGTGATACGGATGAGGCTTTTGGTGAGTAGATGCCGAGGTATTTTTCAACTGAGCCTTTTAACCATTTCCAGAAAGCTCAGCAGGACAAATTCTGACTAAGAGGCATGTTTCAGCTCTAACATCCTCACTGTCCAGTAGTAATTTGATCTGATTCATTCAATAATTAAATCATTTTTACTATATGACAAAGAAATCCATGAAAAACAAACAATTCTTATCGTAACGGCACCAGACTAAAACAAAGGTTCTATAAGTATGAATGAGGTACTGATCTGACATCTAAAAGCACAACAGATAAACCATTACCTAACAAGACAGGATAATGAGGAGCAGTTTATGAGATGTACATATGTTTGCATTATGTCTTAAAGATAATGGTTGATCTTTTAACTACTTCATGTTAAGTAGATAGCACTGATGAATTGTTTTGGGATGTGAAAAGGAACTTTATTATTGAGACTGGTCAGTATGATACAGCCTCTTCTGGCAATACTCTGCTTATGTGACTGAAACAAATGCTGTTTAACATGAAATAGCTTATGTTTGATATGATTGTCAGCTTGATAGCTACAAGGTTTCTTAAAACATTGATACGATGGAAGTCACTCACTGATACCCATTATATAGTTCATCTTGGTAACAGTCATGTGCGGTCATATTGCAGAGATTGCAAATAAAAAGTAGGTGGAAGAAATCAGAAAAAAAATCACAGGTCAAAAGATTTAACAAGGAGCATTGTTTGTCAATACTTATGTTAAATGTTTTAGATACAGTTTACGTCTCTGATGGTGTAATGAGGATCTGTATAAACTTCACCCATGTCTGGAATAGTCAGTGGCAATCATTATGTCAAGGCTTGGATGAATTCATAAGGTAACCTGTAAAATGAACCAACCACATTGTTACTTGAATGAGTTAATGTATTATTTCTCCAATTAGTCTGTGACACTTCTTCCTCAAAAATAATTTGGTATATTCGTGTGAACAACTTTAGTAGGTCCTATATTAATAACATCATTGAAGCGTAGTATGGTGACGCATGCAGACAGATTTTCTTTTTGGTTAGCAGTATGAGAACAAACCAAAGAGGGCCTAAATTGAATTTGGTTAATTCACAGAATATTAACCAAATAATTGGGGTAGCTGAAGTCTTCCCAACCAAGATGATATTTTCTATTTGGAAACTGCTGCTTATTATCACAACTGGGACTTATTCACATACAGTAATAACTGTGGCACTACATCCTTATGATTTCCCTTAGTACTTCTGGATCCTAACCACCGAACAGCAAATCGAGTCATAGCATCATAGAGATATACAGCAAGGCAACAGATCCTTCGGTCCAACTCGTCCATGCCGGCCAAATATCCCAACCTAATCTAGTCCCATTTGCCAGCACTTAGTCCATATCCCTCTTAACCCTTCCTATTCATATACCCATCCAGATGCCTTTTAACTGTTGCAATTGTACCAGCCTCCACCACTTCCTCTGGCAGCTCATTCATCATGCATCACTCTTTGCATGAAAAAGTCCTTAAGTCCTTTTTATGTCTTTCCCCTCTCACCCTAAATCTACGCTCTCTGGTTCTGGATTCCACCACACGAGGGAAAAGACCTTGTCTACTTACCCTATCCCCATCCCTCATGGTTCTATAAACCTCCATAAGGTCACCCCTCAGTCTTCGACACCCCAGGGAAAACAGCCCCAGCCTACTTAACATCTCCCTATAGCTCACATCCTCCAACTCTGGTAACATCCTTATAAATCTTTTCTGAACCCTTTCAAGTTTCACAACAATCTTCTGATAGGAAGGAGATCATAATTGCATGCAATATTCCAAAAGTAGTCTAACTAATGTCCTGTACAGCCTCAACATGACCTCCCAACTCCTGTACTCAATACTCTGATCAGGAAAGGAAAGCATAGCAAACGCCTTCTTCACTATCTTACTTACCTGTGACTCAACATTCAAGGAGCTATGAACCTTCACTCCAAGGTCTCTTTGTTCAGCATCGCTCCCTTACCATTAAGTGTATAAGTCCTGCTAAGATTTGCTTTTCCAAAATGCAGCACCTCGCATTTATCTAAATTAAACTTCTCAGCCCATTGGCCCATCTGATCAAAATCCCATTGTAATCTGAGGTAACCTTCTTCACTGACCACTACACCTCCAATTTTGGTGTCATCTACAAACTTACTAACTATACCTCCTATTTTTATATCCAAATCATTTATATAAATGCCATTATCATTTTGCATATTTGCCAACTGCTTTAGAACTCCCAATAATCATTTGCAAACACTGAATCACTCAAATCAATAGCACTATACTTGATAGGATACATATCAAGGGGTCTTTTACTTTTTTGGCTACTGGAGCTTCCTGTGGCTAGTATTTTGTTAGAAATAGATAGTATTAATGCACCACACTTTGAATTAACATTTTTTTTAATGGTTACTTAAACCCATGCAAATTTTCTAATGATCCAGTATCTGTGGACATCATTTTCTCTCTGCTACCTGTACATTTTCCTTTCCACAGTTTTTCTGACAACAGCCACTGCTGTATTAAAATGCCATTGCGATCACGAAAATGTTAATTGCATTTCCACAAGTCAACCTTCTATATTATGTTGCAGTTAATAATATGAGCCCTTTGCGTGCTGAAAGTTCAGTGGCTCTCAAATTAATTTGCATGTTTTCAGCACGGATGATAAACCGGAATCAAAGATGTGGGGTTTGAAATCAAGTTAACCCTTGCACTTTCCCATTTTGTCCAAACAGTTGATGTACATTTGATTTGTGAGTCCATAGTACATTTGGAGGTTCGGTTGGGCAGATAAATCCCAGGATTTGTATATTGTGGGTTGCTGCCCCAATCTGCAAAAATACAGCAGAGGCACCAGTCCTAACTATGAGGATTTAGAAGATCTTGGCTTTTGCAGGTGTCCTATTACAGTTTTGCAACATGTGATTCCTCTTGGGCTCTCAGGAATGCTGAATGGTCAAATTGTACAGGTGACCCAATGCTGCAAGGGTACAAGTGAAAGAACTTAGATTATGTCAAATACTTACCCCAATTGCATTACTTCATAGGAAACCTATCAATTTATAGGTGGATATATTATGCAACAAGCCCTGAATCCACAGAAACATATAATGGATGGGAACTTAGCAATAATTGAGTCTCTGCCATCTGTAGGATGTTCTAGACTAGTGGTTCTGGCATGGGACTGGCAATCCTAAGTTAATGAGCTCTAATCATGGCATGTTCTTCGAGTAAAGTCGATAAAGTAATTTCTTGATTAGAATTAAGAAAAATAACCATGAAAGCTTTCAGCGAGTCATAAGAAGTTAATTGGTTCACTCACTTCAAGAAAGGAACCTTACCATGGCCTTCATATGATGCCTGTTTCACAGCAATGTATTTAGTTTTTAATCAGCTCAGGGAAACTAGGAATGAGTCTCCAGGTACCTTCTTCTAAGGGCCATCCTCAGCTAGTGGGGGGTGGAGGGGGGTGCAATCAAGCTGCCCAACTTGTTCTACCGACCAGTATCTTTTAGGGTCTGCATGGTTAATAATCAACTCAGCTCTCCACATTTTCCTGCAGAGTGCCAATTCATTCACAAATGAAAACCTTGCTCAGTAATTTATTGTGGACTTTTACATAGATGTCCTGACTTTGACTAAGCTCAATTCACCCTCATACCTTGCCTATATCTTTCCAACAGTGTCTCAACCTAAACTGTTGCTGTGTTAGATTATCAATTCACTCTTTAGCCTTTCTTCCTACTTCTGTCATATCTTTTTCTCTTACAAACACCTCACCCATTTCCACACCTTCTATAAAATCCTCATCCTCACCAACTTCATGCACTCCTTTGAGTTCTGCCCCACATATCCTCTGTCTCCTCCTCGCTCACTCTTTGCAATATGACAGCTGAATGTTGGTGGCATGTGTTGTTTTTTAAATTGCACCTTGACCACACCTCTGTCATTTCCATACCTTGTCCTCGTTAAATCTTTTCCTCTGATATAAACGTGGATGTCCATATTCACAGTCTCCTCCTCAACCAGACCATATTATTCATGCCTCTCTACTTCCCAATTGTCTCAGTCACAGGCAAGGCATCTTTATTCACTTGCTTGGACCTCTCAGAACACACATCCATATATCTCCTTGTTACTCTATTTCCTCCAGTTCACCTTTGAAGAAACTCTTCCCTCAAGTCATATTTGCATGTTAAAGCTGCTAGCTGCTTAGATTTGACCCTTCCATTCCACTGGTATTTCTGCAGATCCAATCTGTTCAACATTCTCCCACATCTGTGATATTTTTGTGTAGAAGAAGGCTGCCACCATTCCTCTTTCCCTGTCTCGATCGAAAGGTCTTTTAGTTTTACAATGATAGAAGAATAAAAATCAATGAGTCTTAACAAGAAGAGACTCTTAACAAGGTGCAGCGTAGTCCATGAAAGCTATTAGGTATAAGTTCAAGCTAGTTAGACACTTTTACCAGGTCTACTGGGAGGCATAGCTGAGACATATCTTCCCAATGAGATCCAGAACTGTTTACCTGGTTTCCACACCAAAGGTGATATGACATCATCAAACTTAGTACAATTTAATCCTATGTCTAACATTAACACTTTCAGAACAAATACCCTATACAACAACTTCAACTTTGATGTGTCTCTCCAGTGAAACCTCTGATCTATCTGATCTTAGCCTTTCTTCTGAGGATAGGGATAATTCTAGTCCAAAGACTGAAGACTTATGCATATCTGATGTACATTTGATATTTCGATGATCTGGTTAGTTCATATCAAGAAAGCAGCTTTGAGCCTCATTGTTCACTTGAAGAGTAGCCATCAGTCATGTTAACTCTCATTTCTATTCTGCACAATTAACCATTTGTTTAAAACTTTCTTTCTTTTCATCTTCACCTTAATGTTGAAGAGTCAAAGGAATGCACAAATTCTTTGTCACAATGACAGTCACTATCCATTCATTTGTCTTTGCTGCTTTTCTCTGCTACCTTAGCTCTAATCCTGTGTTTTTCTATAGTCTCTTACCTATTTTCCCTCATGCCCTCTCTGAACTCATACCATTCCTGGAGAAGTTGGACTTTGTGTCTGCTTTCCAGGCATAGAATAAGAAACATTTTTCGGGCTATTGTCCATTTCCTAAGCATGCATGAATGTTGTCCAACCTGACATTGGGTTGATGATTTCTCAGGAATTGGTACTAGACTCCTTACAAAGCCAGATTCTGGATCAGTGGTGCTGGAAGAGCACAGCAATTCAGGCAGCACCCAATGAGCAGCGAAATCAAAATGAGTGCCATCTACAAGATTGTTGACGATACCACTATGGTAGGACAGATATCAAACAACAATGAGTCAGAATACAGGAAGGAGATAGAAGGCTTGGTGACGTAGTGCAGTGGTAACAACCTCTTGCTCAACTTTAGCAAAACAGAAGAACTGATCATTGACTTCAGGAAGAAAGCAGGAGGACATGCCCCCATCTACATCATTGGAGCAAAGGTGGACAGGGTTGAGAGCATCAAGTTCCTCGAAGTGACAATAACCAACAATCTGTCGAGGACCTTCCACATAGACACGACAGTCAAGAAGACACAACAATGCCTCTTCTTCCTCAGGTGGCTTAGGAATTTTGACATATCCATAAGGACCCGCACTAAATTTTACAGATGCACCATAGAAAGCATTCTATCCAGGTGCGTAACGGCCTGGTATAGCAACTGCTCTGCCCAGGACCATAAGAAACTACAGAAAGTTGTGTGCACAGCCCAGACCATCAAGGAAGCCAACCTCCCATCCATGGATTCTATTTCAATGCCATGGAAAGGCTGTCAACATCAGAGGACCCCTCCCACCTCAATAATGCTCTCTTCCAATGTCTTCCATCAGACAGAAGATACTGAAGTTTGAATGAATGCACCAACAGGTTCAAGAACAGCTTGTTTAGACTGCTGAATGGAACTCTCTAATTTCAAATAACATCGATCTTGCTAATGTTGACATTGTTTTGAGTACCTTCTGTGCAGTGTAACATTGTATGCCTCACTCTGTCTGAACACTCCATGATCTGTGTGTCCTTACATGCTATGATCTGCCTGTACCACTTGCAAAACTAAGCTTTTCACTTTCCTTAGGTACATGTCATGACAATAAACCAAATCAAATCAAAGGTCAGAAAATGGCCACTCAGTGAGCACCATACTTTAATTCAAAAGTGAAAAAGTTTGAAATTGACTCATTCTCAGTCAATGAGGTGATTTTGTAGTGTATTCATTGTTATGATGCAGGAACCAGAGCAGCCAAACTGCACCCAGGCAACATCCACAGCAGTAATATGATAGTGATCAGGTAGCTGTTTCCTGAATTTGACTGAGGGATAAGTATTGATTTAAGATAGTGGAAATAATGGTCTATTCTTCATTCTCTATACCTTTTACATCTAAGCAAGCAGACAAGTCAGGTAATCCTCCAGTTCCTCCAGCACCTTCCCTGTATATAGTGAAGATTGGAAAATAATCCTCAGAGCATCTGCTATTTCCTCCCTGACTTCCTTCAATATGCGAAGGAACAACCATCCAGCCCTGGTGACTTATCCCTTTTCAAGGATTCCAACTCCTCTAACACTTCCTCTCTCATTCTGATTATTTTGTCCAATATTTCACACTGCTCCTCTTGGATTACTATATCCACATCATCCCTTCCCTTTATGACTGCAGAGACAAAAACTGTATTTAAAACTCTTCTCATAATACTCTGCATCTTCACGCAAGTTCCCCTCTTCATTTCTGATGGATCCCACTTTTTCTCTAACCATCCTTTTGTACTTTATGTACTGGTAAAAAATCTTGCAGTTTTCCTAAGCTTGCTAATATTTTTTCATGACGTCTCTTTGATTTGCTTCTTTCTTTCTTTACCTGATTCCTGTACCTTCTAAACTCCTGTCATGAACCTGCAGTGTTGAGTTTTTTGTGACCATCATAAGCTTTCTTTTCCAGTTTAATCTTCCCCTGTATTTTTCCAGATAACCATGGGGGTTTGGATTTGGCAGTACCATTCTTGTTTTCGGAGGGGACATATCTGCTTTGAGCCCTGAGGATCTCACTTTTTGGTGCCTCCCACGAGGTTATCACTGATAACTCCTGATCAGTCCTGTCCAATCCACCTCAGCCAAATGACTTCTGTTTTTTTTTAAGTTTGCCTTCCTCCAGTTTTAAATTTTTGTTCATGATTTATCTCTGTACTCTTCCATAATAATACTAAATCTAACTGACTTGTGGCCTCTATTCCTGATAATGGTTGTCCATTGTCACTTCAACCACTTGCTCATCTTCATTGCCTCGCCTCTCATTGGGCTTGTCATGTACTGTTTTAAAAAAAAGGTTACTGGACACAGTACATGAATTTTTCACCCTCAATGTCCCTTCTATTGTGAAAACCCAGTTGATATTGGACAGTTAATGTTTGCTACCATTATTGCCCACTTAATCCTACAAGCAGAATTTTTTCTGCATATATGTTCTTCTATCTCCCTCTTACTATCTGGGGTTTTGTAGTGTACTCTTAGTTGTGTGTCTGCCCCTTTTTCTATTCCTAGGCTCAACCTAATAAGCCTCATTCGTTAACCTGCTTAGTAAACCATCTCTTCTCAAAATGTAATTGATTCTTTAATCAATACTGCTTCCTATATTGTTACCCATTTCCAATTCTTTCCTTTATTGTTACCCACTCTATCGTATATGAAACTCTACAACCAGGGATATTGAGCTGTCAATTTGTTTCCTGCTTTAGCTAGGTTTCCATTATAGCAATGGTATCCTGCTGCCATGTGTCTATCTGTGCCCTTAGTTCCTCTGCTTTGTTTTCAATACTCCTTGCCTTAAAGCACATCAGCTCAACCCCGTCAGTCTCCTTTTCTGGATGTTTTTCAATCCTTGTTCCATTTGTCTTTCTCAGTTGCGAACTACATCACTAACTAATATCCTAACTCATGTTTCCTGATCTGAATCTGACCCAGCTAAATGGTTCCCATCCCTTTGCTTTACTATTTTCAAACTTCACCAACTGAACTAGCGAAAAAAAACTCGTAAGGATACTTGCCCTAGCTCTGGCCAAGTGCAATCTGTCAGGCTTGTACAGATCTCACCTTCCCCAGAAATGGTCCCAATACCTCAAGAATCTAAACCCCTCCTTGGTACACCATTTCTCCAGCCTCACATTAATCTGATCTATCCTCTTATTAGCACATGGATCTTGTGGCAGCCTAGAGATAACTACATTTGAGGTCCTACATTTGTATTTATCATGAAGTGTTATGGCAATAAGTGTGACTGAGCATGAGTCAGACTGTGCAACTACTGGTGTGAATGCAATGAAGACCCAGTTAAACAGGACAATCAGTACGAAACTACATCAGTGAAAAAAGCAAAATGTTTCCGCTCACTAATGACTTTGAAGAGTCTTCATTGAAAATGTCCTGGCAGTCTTCAACCTAGATTATATCTAGTCTGAGTCCACTGTGTACACCATGCACAATTGAGCATCTGTTAGTACTTACTAATTACTGGAACCAGTGTGCCATAAGGATGGCTGGTGTGTGCCATAGAAAATATCATGCTGTTGCAGCATAGAATGCACCATGTTGAGCTGTAGCCTGTACAGCTTGGAACTATAATCAGTTTGTGTGATATCTGTCCAAGGGTGTTCAGAAGTGGAGGTGAAAGAAGATAATGTTCAGTCTCCTCTGTTAGCCTCCATTTGCCTGACAGCATGCACTTATCATTACAGTGAGCTTGTAAATATTAATGCAACATACAGACAATCATAAAAACACATGTTTTTCATACCACAAAAAAGCATACCAAAGAACAAATAAAGCATACGTTTATTTTCTGCAGATTCATGAGAGGTTAGAGACAAAGAGGGCAAGTTGTCTGCAGAAATGGAATACAGTTTGTTGTAAAAACAGTCAAAAATAATTTGCTCGAGTCAAGGAGATTTTTTTTTCAGTGGCTCATGAGTCTGTGGAATTCTCTTCCCCAGAGAGCAGTAGACATTGAGTCCTTGAATATCTTTCAGGCAGAGGTCGATAGATTCTTAACTAACAAGGTACTCAAAGGTTATTGGAGGTAGGCAGAATGTGGAATTAAGGTCATAGCCCAATTAACCTCGGTATTATTGCATGGTGGAGTAGGTTTGAGGGACCAAAGGGACTACTCCCGTTCCTATTCATGTCTCCATGTTAAGTAGAAATGTATAAAACCTTTTTTCCAAGCTGAAAAAATAGTGCGCAGTAGTGATTTACAAGTGTAGCTAATCTTTGTCTCTCATTGTCATTGACAGTAGTTAAAGAGTGAGCAACATTGTTGTTCATTGTTATCCAAATTTGTATCCAATCACTGAGGAAGAATACAAGGCCGAAAAGCAGAGGCCAGTCATGTTGTTGAAATTGAGTGCTGCTCTGAAAATGTACACATTTTTCTTTTTAATGACGATCAACTGGAAGAATATTGCAAGCATTTTCAAAGGAAGGGTCACGCGACACAAAATTTTTAACTCTAATGCTACCAGACCTGCTGAGCTTTTCCAGCAATTTTTGTTTGTCCTTCTGACTTACAGCAGTTCTTTCGGTTTTTATTGCAAGCATGTTGTCTGCTACCAAAAGAATACATTTTGTGCCAAAATTTTAACTGCTAAGTTAGAATGTGACAACCAGAAACCATGTACTAAGCATCATACTGTCGACAGCTATATCAAATTTGGTAAGTAATGGTACTGGATGAAGGTGGTCATTTGGAATATTTGGGACTTGAAATTTCTCTCAAGTGTTCCAAAGCAGGCAGTTTGGCAATTGTTACCATTACGATGTACAGCCTAGGGCTGCATTTTACTTTGCCCTGCTAAGAATGACTTTGGCAGGAATGGGGAACCAATGTGAAGCAGGAGAAGTCAACAACTGAACTAGCGGAAAAAAAAACCCGTCAGGATACTTGCCCTAGCTCTGGCCAAATGCAATCTGTCAGGCTTGTACAGATCTCACCTTCCCCAGAAATGGTCCCAATACCTCAAGAATCTAAACACCTCCTTGGTACACCATTTCTCCAGCCTCACATTAATCTGAGAAGGTGTCAATGCACTACCTTCCCACCCACAACCTTCCCACTCTCTCCAAAGCTCAACGCCATGACATGGGAGATGATCAGGTACTTAAAAGGGCAGCTTGGCCATCATATTTAAATACATAATTAAGGATCAGCTAAGTTTGTTACCAAGCCCTATTGACCCTACCAACATGTTGCCCCTGCCATAAGATGGCAGGCAAGAGCTTGTGAACAGAGGTGGACAGCCCTTGCTTCGAAAGAAGTTTTAAAAGGATGGGGAGGAATGGGTGGGTACAGTCTTGGGGGTGGGGGGGTGCACATTCTTTACACATGAGGGACACTACCTGAAGACAGTACCCTCCACTTCCTCTACTCAACTGCTCTTGAAATCTAGCCCCACCATTGTCAACTCCTTTCTGAAAGCTGTCCAATACTTCCCTATCTCACTCAGAGGACTTCTTTTTCAATTAGCTAATAGCTGATTTTCATTCAAAGGGTGGGTTAGCAGTCTACCTCATTGTATACCTGTGCCACTTATGCCCCTCATATTTAATTCTAATGATGGCAATTGAAGCAAATATCGGAAGCTCTGTATGTTGCACCCATTGTGTACACTGCCTGCAAGCATTGTTCCGCACTGTAAATTTTTCCACCAATCAAAAAGACCTTCACTGACATAGGATCCAGAATGTTTATAATCCATGACTGAATTTATTAATCATGTATGAAAGAACAGAAGGAAAATCTGGTCTGCATTATGAATAGGTACTAAACTCTGGTTTAACGGAATGTTGCAATAGTACCAGAATTATATGCTTTTTCCTTAGAAGACATTAATATCAGTAAAGTTCCTATGATCTCCCATAATACATTTCAACTCAAAAGAGTCTTAGCGAATTATTGTTATCAATTTTGTAGATGGTACACAATATTTCTTTTGTAAGTTTAAACACCAGCTCCCTCCCATTCCCAACAGTGCAGGATAGCTCAACTGGCTAGATGGCTTGATGGCTGGATTGCGGTGGCGTATGTTCCCAACAGTATAGGTTCAATTTCTACGATGGCTGAAAATCACATGATGCCCGGTTATAGTCCAATAGGTTTATTTGAAAATACAAGCTTTTTGAGTGCTACCTGATGAAGGAGCAGCCGATCCAAAAGTTTACATTTCAAATAAACCTGTTGAACTATAACCTGGTGTTGTGTGATTTTCAACACTGTCCAACCGAGTCCAACACCTGCACTTCCAAATCATACAATGGCTGAGGTTAGCATGAAGGACTTTTCAATCTCTCCTTTCACCTGATGTATGGTGACCCTCAAGTTGAACAACCACTAATTGGCTCTTTCTAATGAAAGGGTAGCATTATGGTGTGGATTTTTATTTCACTCCCTAAAACCTGTCATCAAGATGGTGGCGGAGGAGGGCTCCAGAGCTGGTGCTTGTTTGCTCTGAATGCTTTTCTTTCTTCTTTCTTTTTTTCCACTTACCTCTTGTCCTGAGCTCCAATGGCTGGGGCAACTGATCCCAGTGTAGACCTCATGGCAGCAGTGAGTTATCCCAGTGCAGTCTATAGTGAGCCCTTATTTACTTCTCCAGGCCCGAACGTGGGTCCTGGCATGAGAATTAGTGGCTGTTACATTGGCGGAGGTGACAGCGGTGAGGTAGGCCCAGTGAAGAAACATAGCGCCTGACGATCGGCAAATTCGACGTCAGTTGGGTGCGGCGCTGGCAGCAATGAAATGGTGGTGGAAAGACACCATGTTGACAACAATGAGATGGGCCCAGCTGCGAGAGATATGTATTTGGTATTGGTGGGTTTGGCGCAAGTGCCCACAATGCAGCAGTGGAGTAGAATCGGCCCAGCGATAAAAGATGGCGCCTGAGGAGTGGTGACTTTAACATTGGTTGGATCCGGTGTAAACGGTGATGAGGAGGTGGAGGAGGGATGGTGGCATAGGAGTGATGGACTCTCTTTAAGCTATATCTTTTTTTTCCTTGTTCTTAAACTATTCAAAATGACGCCGGAGTTTGGCAATAGTGGAAAAGCTTTTCACTGTGTTTTACTGTTTTTCTCAATGTAAAATACACATGACGAATAAAAATTATCATTCTTCATTTAAATTATTAACTTGTTATTCACAAAATCCTGCTGTCAGTCCCTTTACTGTCCCTCGCTGCTCCCCTTGATTCCAACGTGCACTATCTTTCGGTATGTTCCATGTCAACACAGTCCACAGAAAGGCCTTTCCACCAAATGTTTACAAAACTAACTTTAATACATCTTCGCCCTTCATTTTGTAATTCAGATGAAGCAAGTTACTGGTCAACGTTGGAATAAGTGTGATCACTTTGACAGTGAAGATGCACATTCAATTTAATAAATTATTATCTATTTTAAGTTACTTCAAAATACATTCGGTTTTCAGTTATTGCTTAATCAAACTTAATCTAACTTACAAAATCACTGTTGCACTCATGCTGTAAGTGAGCTTTCCAATAAATTTCATAGTTTTACTCACTGTAACGTAATTAAGTTACTGAATCAAATAAACAAATTTACTCACTGAATTTTAAAAGTGACTATTTTTAAACATTAATTACTTTCCTCAATAATTACTTCCCTAAGTTTCCCCATTTTAATCAATTGATTTTTCTGACCATTCAGTGACCAAAATAAGTATAATAATTGTGGAAAAAATTCTCAGATCTCAGATCACTACAAGCAAATATCTCTATGGATTCTATTAGAATCATCTAAGTGTTTGTGAAACTTTAGTCTTGTGCTCACCTTTCTCACAGTGACCTCTTTCAGTGCAAGAGATTCAAAATGGCAGCAGTCTATCGCTCCCAGCCTGCATCTGTGCACACAAATCACAAAAGAGAGATGGCAACAAATCTGATTGTTGACAGAGCTTGTCAGTCTCGCTGTTTGTTGGCCTCAACCCCTCAATGACACAACTAAATATCACAGGAAAACTGCTACTGTTGCAAACCTCCATGGAAACCATTTTTTCACAAGCAATGGATTTTGTTTTGATTAAAACACCAAAAGCAATACGGAATATGAACTCTTCAACCTCTTCTGCAGTAACTTTGAACATAAAGGCAACGCATGTTGTATTTTTATTGATTGTTGCAATTACAGATAGCATTTGGCAAATCAATAAGACCTATCACTAAAAGAATAAAGGGTCTAAGATTTTGACAGAAGTTCCTTGAACATGAAATGCTTTATCACAGGTGTCAGTTTAGGCAAATGATCATTTAAATGTGAACTGGACAAGTACTTGTAAAGGAAGGCTACAAAACAACATAGGAAAATGATCTATGTGCTAGAGTAGACAACTCCAAATAAAGATTTACTATCAGCACTTGCTGATTGGGCTGTCTATTTCCCTTCAATGCTGCACTCTGCACTTTTATGAAATGCAATAAAAAAGCTAGGTATAGCTGAGGAGAATACTGATGAAGGTAGAAATCCAAACTATGAGTGTGAACAAATGGGGCCGTACTATAATGTATTCTAAATGAGCACAATATTTGCATTTTATACTTATTCCGATTTCTGTGCTCGATTGTATCCGTGTTCAATCCATTCAATTCTGTTTCTCCTTTCTGACAGATGGCATGAACCACATAATGACATTTCAAATTGGAATCTTTCTATTCTGTACATGCTTGCAACATTCTGAATTGAAAATTAACATTCAACATAATTGTTAATTGCAGTGGAAAGTTCTAAATTAGGTATGGCCATTAAATGCTGGCCTAACCAGTTACACCCATATTCCATGAATGAAAAAAACATATATTGAGGGCTTTGCAGTACAATGGTAGTATCCCTGCCTCTGGGCTAGTCCCTCCAACCAGGTGTGAGACTGCAATCTCTAACAGGTTGACAAGAAAATAATTTTTTCAAAGTGTACTATAATACAGGTTTGCAGAGAGCTTCTGAATGCAAGGCCCAAAACTAAATAGATCTATTAATAAAGAACCTTTGGTAAACCTTTGGCATTACTGCTGGGATATTTGGCAAAGGAAACAAAATACAAATTGCATGGAGTTGCATAAAATGTGCAGCACAGAAACAGATCATTTTGCCAACTTGTCCATGTGGGTGTTTATGGTCCTTATGAATCTTGACCCATCCTAATCCAATTAAACTTACTGGCATTTTGCCAAATCACTTCTCCCTTTTTTATTTAGTTTCCCCATAATTATACTTGTTCTACTTGCTTCAATTATCATTGTCATACTGAGTTCCATATTCTAACTTATCTCTTGGCAAAGATGCTTCTTCTGGGTTCCCTAATGGATATATTATTGATCGTCCTATATTTATGAGCCATAACTTTTGTCTCCACAACCTGTTCTTTACACTCATCTTACTAAACTCTTCTACATTCGCAATGAACTATATCTGGTCACCCTTCATTCTTATCTTTCGTTGAGAAAGGAGCATGTTCAATCCTTCCTAATAATCATAATTCCTCAATACTAATATCATCCTTGCAAATCTCATTGCTCCTTCTCTTGTGCTTCTACAATCTTTTCACATTTACATTGTGCACAATACTCTGAATAGAAACATTTTTTCGATAATTCTTAAGCATTGCTATAAAATCCTTAGCCTTGGGGACTGACACTCTTAAGAAACTACACAATAATGGCAAAGGGTCATTCCCTTCTATTTAATGTGGAGATTTATTTATTTCTACATAAGTCTGGTAAGTGAGAGGAAGTATATTAATTAAGATATGGTTAAATTATTATTTTTGAGTTACAATGCTGTGGAACATGCTCTCACTTCAGGATTTGAGCACCTACATTAACATTGAACTCCAGGGCAGTGATGAGGGAATGCTGCACTTTTGGAGTTGCTTGAGGCCCTATGTGCACTGGATCCATAGCTCTCTTTTGAAGAGCAGAGGAGTTATCCCTAATTTCATGCCCAATATTTATCCCTCAATCAACTTCACAGAAATATGCTAATGGTTTATTATAGCATTGTTGTTATGGGAGCTTGCTATGTATAAACTGTCTATGTGCTTCCGATGTTACAACAATGACTAAACTTCAAATTAGCCATAACAAACTTTGATATGTTAGGTAGTCTTAAAATTCTATACAAATATAAGTCTATATTTATTTGCGCTATTTATCTAGGTTAATTAACTCAGATGGTTAAAGTGTGGTACTAATAACACCAAGGTCATGCATTCAGTCCTCATGCTGACCTGGTGTGTAGTTGGGATTTGAAAGTTGTGGGTTCATGCTTTGTCATTGCTTTTTGGGCGGTGCAGTGGTTCACACTGCTACCTCACAATCCCCGGGACTCAGGTTCGATTCCCGCCTTGGGCAACTGTCTGCAGAGTTTGCGCATTCTCCCCGTGTCTGCTTGGATTTCCTCCCACATTCCAAAAGATGTGCTAAATTGCCCATAGTGTTAGATGCATTAGTCAGGAGTGAGTGTAGGGAAATGGGTCTGGATGGTTTACTCTTTGGAGTGTTGGTGTGGACTTGTTGGGCTAAAGGGCCTGCTTTGTCACTGTAGGGAATCTAATCTAATCTTATCTGAAACAAAAACAGTCAAGTTATATGATAATTTAGTTTCCCTTATTAAAAAAAACCTTTTATAATTCTTTCCAATGTTTTCAGCTGAAATTTACTGCTAGCCCCACTTTCCATATTCTGCTCATATTCCATGCCAACAGCATTAACTCTGTCTTGCTGTGCCATAAGAGATCTGTTGACATTGAATGTTACAGGTGGCATAAGAGTTACAATTCCCTTCCATCCTTGCAGATAGGTGTAATTACATGCATCTGTGCTCCATTTTTCTTTCTCAAGAATATGTAAGGTGAAGAAAAAGAGAGCCGGTGTGGGCTTGTTGGGCCGAAGGGCCTGTTTCCACACTGTAATATAATCTAAATCTAAACATCTGAATAGTATCACCAACATAGTTTGGATATTTGATGCATTGGATCATTTGCTTTAGTTATCTAACATACCAGAGAGAAGGAAAGCACAAAATAAAATGATCCAGTGCATCTGATGTCCAGACTGTGTATGCAAAACTGTCCACATGCTCCACTAACTCTCTACTCCGAGGTATACACTGTCCAGGGTGAGAGATAAGTGTGAGAGGATAAAGGGTGTTGATTGAAAGGCCGGGGACACCAGTGACAGTGATGCCTTGAATGTGAGTGCAGGGAAAGAAGTTGATTGGTGAGTAGAACTGTTGAATATCTTGTCGTTCAAGGAAAATAGGGTCTTCAGTTTGCATTCAGGTATTCTTTTATCTTAAAACTAGCTCCTTAAGTATTCGATACTTCTGATTGTTTTTAGTTTATAGAAAACAACACATCAGCATAATGAAATATAAGGCAAGGAACCTTGAGTAATTAATTTTTAAGTTAATTCGAATAGGTTACTGATGGCAAGTTGGATTTATGGGTCGCAGCTGCAACATGTGGAAACTGCTGGACATCACCGTGATCCAGAGTAAAGGCATCAGGAGGAAGTATTTTCAGCTTGAGGAACTTTGGATCAGATTGAGGAACTGGACCCTGGCATGCAGACAATGTGTGCCACATCAGGGAGGGGAATGGTAATCTGGACACCTTGCTCCAGTGGGTGGACACCTCCCCTCAGACAAGATAAATCAAGAATGGCCTGTGATCAGGGACAGGAAGGTGTGACTGCAAGTAAGATTACAGTTTGAAGTGGGAGGATTCAAAGGAAGTTGTTAAGAGTGATGACAGCAAGTAGGGCAAATATGAGGACACAGAGGGTAAATATTGAGGACCTTCAGCCTCTGGAGTTGTCCCAATGATTACAAGGTTTTTGTAAGCTGTGAGGATGAGAGTGGGAACTGTATGGTTAAGGACATCACCTCGGGGCTGAAAAAGAACATAGCGAAGAGGAAGGAGGGTCCTACTGTGTTATGGACCAGGCCAGACCCTCTTAAAACATTTCAAGAAAATAATCCAGACTCTAACTTTGCCAGTTATTTTAAACAGGTGTAAAGTATGCCAAATGAAACATGAACAAAAAAGAACAGAATATAGAATAACAACCTATCCGAAAACCCAGCAGATTATCCCAACTTAATGATGCTGTTCCAAATTCTTGCAACAATCCCCATAAACACCCCTTGACAAAAAAGGTAAAATCAAACACAGGGTCTTACAGGAGAGAGAGAGATGGCAGAGGGATTCAGCATGGAACACCTTCTTCCATATCACTGTTTCTTGGACCAGCAGCTGCAAAACCTACTGAACTTGCTAAAACCAAACCAAACCAGAGAAAAGCTTAGCTGGGAGAATTTGTCACTCCCCTTTCATTGTACAAGTGTCTTTTTTTTTTTAACTTGAAAGCCTTTTTCTGAGGCAGTATCTGTTAGTTATAATCAAATTGGCCCTAAAACTCTTCAATCCTAGACCTTTCAGAATTGCTACTTTTATGACCTCTCTGAAAAAGGCAAGGACAACACAACCTTGTTAAAAGAGCAGCATCGTGACAAGTGGACATCATCCATGTTGGTACTAATGACTTGGGCAAGATAAGAAAGGAAGTTCTGCTGAAAGATTGTGTATAGTTAGGAGTTAAATTGAAAGGCAAAACCTCCATGGTAATAATATCTGGATTACTACCTCAACCATGGGCAAGCTGGCATCAGGTAAATAAGTGAAGAACATGGCTCAAAGTTGGTATGGGTGGAATGGGCTTCAGTTTTTGGAGCAGTGGCACTAGGACTGGGGTAAAAGAGAACTGTTCTGATATGTGGGCTTTACATGAATCATTCTGGGCCCAATGTCTTTGCAAATCATTTAACTAGGGCTGTACAGATGGCTTAAATTAATATGGTGGGGTTTTGGGGGGGGGAGAAGGTGGGATGTTGGGAGGTGGTAAATTTAGGCTCACAAAGCAAAAGGTTATGGCAACATTACCAGCAGCATTATTTGGATAAAAATACCCTAAATTGGGCAGGAAATGACAGAGTATACAAGTGTAACAAAGCATGAGTAAATCAGGTCAAATCGAGGTAAAATGATAAAAAGGCAGAATTGACGTGTCTTTACTTGGATGCACATAAAATTCAGAACAAAATAGATGAATTAACAGCACAAATACAAGTTAATGGATACACGTGTACAACCAGTATGGAGACATGGGGACATGGTTACAAGGAGATCAAAGCTGGGAACTAAATATACAAGGGTGTGTAACTTTTCCAAAGGACAGGCAGGAATAGAAAGTATGACAGGGTAGCATTGTTGGAATGGGATGGAATAAGTGTGATAGCAAGAAATGATCTTGGAATGAAAGATTTAGAATCTATATGGGCAGAGGGGAAAAATAAAAGCAAAGAAAACACTGATAAAAAATAGCTTGTAGGCACCCCTAACATTATCATTACAGTGGGAGAAAAATTAATTCAGGAGATCATAAGATCATTAACAGAGGCAGTACATTAATTGTGTGTGACTTTAATCTTGATGTAAATTGAAATATTCAGATTGGCAGAGGAAGCCGTGAGGAAGAATACATAGCGTATACAGGACAGTTTTCCAGAACAATATATTGTAGATACAACCAAGGATTAGGGTATTTTGAATCTGGTGATGTGTAATAAATTGAAAAATGCGTTGCTGGAAAAGCGCAGCAGGTCAGGCATCATCCAAGGAGCAGGAGAATCGATGTTTTGGGCATAGGCCCTTCTTCTCCTGAAGAAGGGCTTATGCCCGAAACGTCGATTCTCCTGCTCCTTGGATGCTGCCTGACCAGCTGCGCTTTTCCAGCAACACATTTTTCAGCTCTGATCTCCAGCATTTGCAGTCCTCACTTTCTCCTCCCTGATGTGCAATGAGGCAAGTTCAATAAATGATGTTAGAATTAAAGTTCCCCTAGGAACCATAACATGGTAGAATGTTTCACTCAGATTGAGAGGGAAAAAATTGGGTCAGAAACAACTATGCTTAGCCTAAATGAGTACAATTACAAAGGAATACAGACAGAGCTGGCTAGACTGAACTTGGGAAGGAGTTTACCAGCAAAGACATTGAGGAACAATGGCAGACATTAATGAAAATAGAGAAAAGGTACTAGAAAAACTAACGGGGCAAAAAACTGACAAGTCCCCTGAAACTGATGGGATATTACAGCAAACTGCTGCAGAGATAGTGGATGCATTGGTAGTAATCTTCATGTGTCTTTAGATTCTGGAAAAGTCCCAGAGGATTGGAAAACTGCCAATGTGACATCTTTTTACATGGAAGGAGGAAAGGAAACAAAATACAGGTAACCATAAGCTAATTAGCTTAACCTCTGTTACTGGGAAAATATTAAAGTTTATTATAAAGGATGTAATAGCAGAAAATTTAGAAATACATGATTAAGCAGAATAAACAAGGCTTCATGAAGGAGAAATTATGCCTGACAAATTTACTAGAATTCTTTAAGACAGTAACAAGGAGGGTGAGCAGTGGATGTAATATATTTGGATTTCAGAAGACATTTGATAATTAGCCTATTTAAGCACACATTAGGCAACCTCATAAGGTAAGAGCCAATGGTGTTGAAGATAGTATGTTAGCATAGATTGATAATTGGTTAACAAATAGAAGACAAAAAATTGGGACAAATGACGCTTTTTCAGGATGGCAACCTGAAACTAGCAGACTGCCAAACAGATCAGTGCTGGCACCACAACTATTTTCAAGGGTCGATGCTTGTTTCCCTTTTGGGAGAGTCTAGGACCAGAGGGCATAATCTCAGAGTAAGAGGTCGTACATTTAAGACAGAGAGGAGAGGCATTTCTTCCCTGAGGATAGTGAATTTGTGAAACCCAGAGGCTGTTGATGCTGGGTTGTTGAGGTTATTTGAGGTAGATATTGACAGATTTTGAATCAGTAAAGGAAAGAAAGGTTATGGGGAAAAGGGGGAAACTGAAGTTGAGGATTATTAGGTAAGCAAACTTGATGTGGTGAACTGCCTACTTCTCCTCCTCCATTTTATGATCTTATGTGCTGCATCGGTGTCATTTAGCAGAGATTTCAAGAATGGATTTAGTCTAAGTGTGAACCTTTCATCCAGAAACTAGAGGCAGGCACTCATGTCAAAAACAAGGCTAATAGCATCATTCTGTATTCATAATGTTGACAGTAGGGACAGCTAGCTGGAATCAATGTGTGCTTCTTTTCTCCTCTGTCTTATTTTCTTTGCCTGTCTGAACTTCTTTCTGTCTCTAGTTTTAACATTTTTCTTTTGTGCTTCACTATCAACTTGCTCTGCCTCATTTATCATTTTAGCAGAAGGGTTTTGCAATACTGTGAATGTCAGGTTTGTGTCCATAATGATCTGTTGCTTTCTCTTACTCATCAGTGAAAGAATGTGGGGAGCTTTTCAGAATTGTCTACATAGGTCATATCTAAAAGAGAGGAAAACATTAGGATTTCTGCAACTTGAAGCCCCCGTATAATGAATTGACCTCCCTTTGCATAATTCATTTTAGTTTAACTTGGTGAATGAAGCCAAGTGGAATTGACAGCTGTCATAAATATGACAGACATAATTAAATATATCTCAGCCACTGTATGGTCAGTGGAGCAACTCAGACTTCAAAGGCAACATAAACAGATTTTTTTTCACTTGAAACATGATGACGAATCAATTAACATGTTTTATACTTCCTTCTGTATCATGCTAAGCATTCCAATTTTTATAATAATGAATATATTTTCATAGTGAAGAGAATATTAGATCTGTCATCATGCATACTATCCAAAAGAATTAGTCATGCTATTGATAATCATTAATAGGTTGCCATGATTGCATTTATTCCTTGCCAATGTCTTTTAAAATGCTTAAAATTTTTCAATCCAATATCTTTCGATGTTCTATGTTATGGTTTGATAAAATTTTTATAAAGATAATCCTTTATAGCACAAGTCCTATAAAGTCTGTCGCAATCTCTTCTCAATTTCTTTTGCCTTCCTACACACTCCAATTTTCTTTAATTTTCATTCCATTTGCCTTTTAGTGACAAAAGATTTGTGTGATGTATGATAACATTGCTGTGAATCATACTGAGACTGGTATCAACTCTTAGACAAATACCATATTGATAAAATAAGGGACTGCAGAATTGCAAACATCACGCTGCCTTGTCAGATATTTTGTTTTAGTTGAAAACTGCTTAAAACCTAAGTGCAGCATTTATTCCAGATTAATACAAAGTTTAAAAAGCTGCTGCTAAACTTTACAAACTTCACAACTAACTGGAATAACTTTCCATAGCTGCTCAACTGCCATTCATCCTATAGAATATGAATCTCAGCATATTTGCAACCTCTATTCTCAGCCCAACTAAATGTCCTATGTCAGGGACAAGCCCGCTACTTACAGTAAGTCTAGCTGTTATGGAATGAACTTAGGTTGCCATTACAAAAGAGAAAGTGCTAGAAAAACTAAAAGGTCTTAAAATTGATAAATCTCCTGGCCCTGAAGGGTTACATCCTAGAGTTCTGAGGGAGGTGGCTGAGGAAATAGCGGAGGCGTTGGTTGAGATCTTTCAAAAGTCACTGGAGTCAGGGAAAGTCCCGGATGATTGGAAGATTACTGTTGTAACGCCCTTGTTCAAGAAAGGAACAAGACAAAAGATGGAAAATTATAAGACAATTAGCCTAACCTCGGTTGTTGGTAAAATTCTAGAATCCATCATTGAGGATGAGGTTTCTAAATTCTTGGAAGAGCAGGGTCGGATTAGAACAAGTCAACATGGATTTAGTAAGGGGAGGTTGTGCCTGACAAACCTGTTGGAGTTCTTTGAAGAAGTGACAAGTAGGTTAGACCAGGGAAACCCAGTGGATGTGGTCTACAGAGACTTCCAAAAGGCCTTTGATAAGGTGCCACATGGGAGGCTGCTGAGCAAGGTGAGGGCCCATGGTGTTCGAGGTGAGCTACTGGTATGGATTGAGGATTGGCTGTCTAACAGAAGGCAGAGAGTTGGGATAAAAAGTTCTTTTTCGGAATGGCAGCTGGTGA
>NC_057742.1:21519474-21572781 GCF_004010195.1 Chiloscyllium plagiosum
CTCAGGCGACTGACTGTGTGGAGTTTGCACGTTCTCCCCGTGTCTGCGTGGGTTTCCTCCGGGTGCTCTGGTTTCCTCCCACAGTCCAAAGATGTGCAGGGTCAGGTGAATTGGCCATACTAAATTGCCCGTAGTGTTAGATAAGGGGTAAATGTAGGGGTATGGGTGGGTTTCGCTTCGGCGGGTCGGTGTGGACTTGTTGGGCTGAAGGGCCTGTTTCCACACTGTAATGTAATCTAAAAAAAAATCTAATCGAAAAATTATATTTTTCAGGCCACAACATAAAACTTTTAGCTAATGGTATGGGATAAATGGATCACATTTTACATTGGCACAGATGTAAAAAGGGCAATTTCATACATCTGTCTGACTACCTAATAATCAGTTCCATTTGAGCTAAGGATGTTTGGTAAAACTATTCACCTCAAGACTAAAAGGAGTGCCCATCAGGCCTGATGACATCAGATAACAGTAATTGGACATCTTGAGACTTGTCTCATTAGTTAAACATATATTGGCATGTTAAGGTCTTCAAACTTATTTGCCCATAGAGTTGTTGGATGTGTAAACGTTTAATAGTGTAATAAGCCATCTGGAACCTGAGTGAACAGTGGGCTAATCTATATCTTGAAACCATCAACAGAAAACTGGAAACTATGGCATTTTTCTTCTAACAGCTATCATTGATAAAATCCTGGAATCCATTGTTAAAGAAGTAGTAACAGGACTTTAGAAAACCACGAGACAATCAAGTAGAGTCAGCATAGTTTTATGAAAGGTAAATTTTTGATTGATTTATTAGAGTTCTTTGAGGATGTTTAAAATAAAAGTGGATAAAAGGGAACTAGTATATGCAGTGTATTTAGATGCTGACTTGAACAGACACTACATAAAAAGAAATCATTGTGTTGGGATAATGAAATGACATGGAAAGAGGTTTAGCTAGCTAACAGACAACCAGAGAGTAGGGATTCATGGGTTGTTTTAAGGTTACATTCTGTAACCAGTGGAGTGTCATGGAGATCAGGCTTGGAGCTTTCATTACAGATAATTTACCTCAATGACTTGGGTGAAAGGAATGAGTAAATTGTAATCAGATTTGCTGACGTGACTAATTTAGCTTGGAAGGCAAGTTGTGATGATGATACAAGATTGGTATCTTGCATTCTTTTCCATAGTAAATTTGGTAGAGGTATTTAATCAGGTGGATATTTCACTACTTTTCTCCTTCCATCCCATCTAAGACCCTGGTCGAAAGGCCCATAAATGGCTCCCCCCCCCCAGTAAGGAGGCTTGTAAATAGCTTATTGATGGGGAATAGTTGCTCATCAAACACAATGAATAATTTATCCCTTCTCACATGGCTCCCATCCCACAAACCTTGCTGTGATCACTCACCTGAGCATGTCCTTGCATGATTCAAGGCTTAAGGTGGGTATGAAGTAGCAGTGGCTACTTTTCTCTTGTGCTGTTATTGGATATAGAGGATCTGTAGCCTTTGTATTGCCCATAGCTCTCAGTGATGTCATTTCCTTGCAACATGGATGTATTGTCTCAAAGTGGTGTCCTTCCTCATCTGTATGTAAAATTGAGAAACACATCCATCCTCGGACAAGCCAAACAGAGACACACACGAGAATTCCTAGAAGCATGGCATTCCAACTGGAACTATATCAACAAATACATTGACTTGGATCCCATTTGCCACCCCTTAGAAATAGAACAGGAAATGACATCTTCACAGGAAATGACATCACCAATCCAAGGAAATCTAAGCACATAAATAGAAAGCGGGCTATACAACCAGTGCTTCATCTGGAGACTCACTGATGATCTTACCTAGTATGGTGACGAAACATCTAAAAATGAATCTTCCAGCTCAGCAAGCAAACCTACATCCAGCAAGTACTATGTAGAGTTCTGGTCGCCATGTTTAAGGAATTGCAAGTAATTCAAATAACGTACACTAAGTTGAATTCTGGGATGTTGGAGTTGTTTTATGAGGAAAGGCTCAGCAAATTGGGCTATACTAATTCAAGTTTGGAAGAATAAGAGATGATCTTACAGAAGATTGGGATTGATGCAAGAATTGCTAAAAGTAAACTTTGCCTAATTTCAATTCAAGAAATTGAATTTTTCATTGTGTAGTCTAAACCCAGCATTTGGTATGGATGTGGGAGGACCTCCACTCAGGAGTGAATTGATTATTCTCATATAGTCAGCTCATTAAGCATACAGACATGAGGAGGATGGGAAATGTTATCGGGAGGGCAGACTGCAAGTTTTTGCCCCCAGTATTACTGCTCAGGGTCAATGTCGCTGGCACCATTTTTAAAGGACATCCAGATGGGCATTCTCTTAATGGAGCACCAGTTCAACCTGTGTTGACGCCACAACACTTTCTCCCATTCCTAGAGATATCCCAGGCACAACATCAAGTAATCATGGAGATCAGCAACACCTCACTGCACCATCATGAGTAGAAATGCAGGGTTCATTTGACCCTGCCTAACATTTATATGATGTGATAGATATTAACAAATGACAGTGATCAAACTGTTGGCATTTTCTTTGCAGCCCTCTCTCTGTCCGTTACTCAAACAATAAGTTTCCCTTGGTTTCAAACATCAATGCAGCTGACATCACCATAGGGATCTCAATATTGTTACAATCCTGGTCAATATTATCTCTGAACAGGTCAGATCCCAGACTGAAACCTGGCTTGATAGACCATGTTTTGTTTTGGTTTTAACAAAGTGGTCTCTCACTGAAATATAAGCATGCAACGCTGCAGATTTTGTTTTAACAATAAAACAATAATTAATTCGGATAAAATAGAATAAACCAAACTATCTATTTATCTCACAATTCAAAAATACTTAAGCACACAGTAAATGTATAATCCCATAATCCCACAATACTCCTTTATAAATCATAAAGGAACAAAACAGCTTTGTCTACTAACCAACACGCCACCAGTACCATACTCATACCAAAGTCCCTTTATCTAATACCTTGGTAGGTTTAGTCAATAATGATTGTAACATTTAGACTGGAACAATACTGAGGTTTTTCCTAGAGCTATTAGACACCTGAGCTGAGACATATTCATCATTAAGTAACTTCTTCAGGATTTTATCCCAATGCTTTCCTTCTAGGACTAACATTACTTTTTACTCCAAGGTAATCTACTTTCACTACATTCTTGAATTCTCAAGGAGCTGTGGTCTATACATCCATCTTCATTCAAGGACTTCATAGGACTGTTTAAATTCCAAAGTAAAACTAAAGAAAACCCTCTCTTTCTAAGTTATTAATGGCTTTCCTTAAGCTTTGAAAAGATTCCAGAAATCTCTAACAAACATTTATTTACTTTGCTGAGTCACAAAACTTATCAAAGGTAAACAAAAATCATAGGTGATGCACAAAAAGCCATTAATTTTAAAGCTTGTCCTCAAAAACCATTTTAACAGAAATAACCATGACTACAGTAATACATGTTAATTATTAACTTCAAAACCCTTGTTACTAATGCAAAAATCAATAACTAAACTTACATTAAATGTATATAAATCACAAATAACATCATAATTTCAAGAGATTCCTGAGTCATGGAGTACCTTGGCCTTGGCCTTGCCCTTGGCCTTATTTATTGAGAGGTTCTCATGCAAACATTCATGAGTTTGTCTTTAGCAAGCACACAATGTTACAGTAGCTACTCCCATCCACAGTATCGATCCTCCCATTTCAATCGGTTACTACCAGTTCAAAAATGCATTCTGAGTGAGAGAACGGTAAAATGGTGTGCAGCATTTTCAGAAGAGGAACCATCATCTTTTACCCACTCACTGCTTCCCATTAAATTACTTCCATTATCCTTGGCGATTGCCATGTTAGGTTCAACCTTCCCTTGAGCCTATCTATGACAGTGGACCCCATCACAATACTTATGCATGTGCCCACACGTCCTCCTGAGCTGACCCCATTCTAACATTGACTCTTAACCCTACGATTATCAAAGACTACTGCTCCTTTGTCTTGAAAGGTGGCTGCCACCATGAGACTATCCACTCCTCACTCAACCTCCCTACCATCTCACCTTCCCCTATTATCATAAGCCACCCAATTCCCAGCATTCTCAAATTAATTACCAGGATCCCACTGTTGACATCACCAATTCCTTGCTTTAGGTTCAATACTGAAACGGCATTCCCAGCTATGAGATGCTCTTCTACTTGTAGCTGTATCATTCACATTCACACATAATTCTTTTACCCATCTCTAGTGACCCTTGCACACTTGCCCAAATAAATTTCCACCCCTGACCAGCTTCCTTACCCAATACCATTATAATCCAGACTCCCTCCTTTACTCACCTTCATGTTCTATATAATTTTTAGTACTGGCGAATGTTCTCAATCATTGCATGGCATAGGGAAACACTTCCTAAAGAGGACAATCTGCTCACTTAAAAGATAAGGCAGTTGATTACCTGACTTGGTGCGCTCTTCTAACAAGAGGTTGTGAACCTGACAGTAGACATTTCTTGCTTGTGCAGAACCTAATTTTGAAGGGAAACTTAATTCTGATGAGTTGGCCTTATAACGAGCATATATGAGATGAAAATGCATGCAAAAGGGCCTCACGACACCTGGTGTTAGGAAGTTCAATATGCCTTTAATGTTCTGAAAACTGAATTGAAAATGTCCTGCCTATGCGTTTGTGTATTTTGGCTTCCAACACAATTAACTTCTCTTATTCATCGTTCTTCCTGCCCAAGGAGAGACTGGAAAATTCTGCCTGAGAGGCCTCCCACTTATGATGGAGAAAAAGAGGATTTTTTTTATTGCAAAGAGTCATTAATCTTTGGAAATCTGCACCCCAGAGAGTTTGAAGTCTGTGTCATTAAATGTATTCGAGGTTGAAGAATTGGAGACAATCATAAAGGGATCAGCCATGATGTATTGAATGCCAGAGCAGGCTTGATGAGATATATGATCTACTCTGCTGCCAACTTCTAATTATATCTTCTTTAAAAGAGTAAAGAAATGAGAACTAAAAGAAAGGAGGACTTAGGACATTAGGTTGAATTAGCTGATGTTATGATCAGTCCCTGAGCAAAGTTCCTCAATTTATTTCAAATCCAGATAGGATACCCTAAATCATTAAGTTTCCAGATGAGGAGAGATAAATTGGTTCCCATTCTTTATCCATGCAACCTTTTGATTGGGAGCAGTTAGGTTATTTTAAAAAAGGAATGCCTTACCTTGTGGATATCTTTCTCCCAGACCAATGGAATTTATGTTTTTAAAGGAACTAATTTAACTCGACTTTCTGGAGTTGACAAAAAAAAAGTTTATTAGTTACTAAATGGGACAAGAAATAGTACTGCAAAACACATATACACAAATTCAGAAAAAGAAGTGATTTCTTTGGGGGGAGATGTAGAAGGTAAAAATGGTTTATAGGTCAGACTTTGAGTCTTTCATTAAGAACAGATGGAAGAACATTGTAGCCATTAGTTCCTACCAATAGTATTGGAGTTAATAGTTGAACAGTCAATATCAAAATTCTTGGCTTTATAGTTAGATCAAAATTGTTTTGTCCCAATTCCTTTCAAAAGTGGCTGCTTTTCTTTTCCTCTCTGCAGTGCAGGAGTGTTTAATGGTTGTTCTCAAATCTGTGAACTTCACAGCTCAGTAGACCACACACCAGCATATCAGACCACCGACACACACAGTCAAGGTTTGAAAATCATGTTTTGCTTTTCTCGTATATTTCTGGAATTGTAACACACAAACATATCAGCAGGAGATGGTCTTCTTTGATAGGGTTTTGGGTGGTCAGCCTCTCATTGCCTCTTCCATTGTAGCGTTTCTGTGACATTCCAGAATTCCTTGCAAGTAATTACATTTGCAATTACTCTTGGCTATAGCTGTCCTCTTTTTTTTATAAAGCCCATTTTGGAATTAAATGTTTGATATGTTCATTGGTGATCCAGGATTATGATCCATGGTCATAACAGTGTAATCAATCTCAAATGAAATACCTAAAGAGAAATAAAGATTAGATTTAGAGAGAGGAATCAAACAGAACAAAGAAAAAACACACCCAAAAGGAGTTACAAACCGGAGAAATGAGAATCCACATGTAATTGTTCAGATTCCTGGCAAGAGGCATTGCTTGGCATTCATTAACAATTGCATCTTGTTAAAAAGGTGCTTACATTGTTAATTGCAGTGAAGTTAATGGGAAAATGCAGCAACATCACGACAATCACAAGGCCAGTAAGGTGCCTGATGTTGTTTTCATGAAGCTAATAGCAAAGCAGAGCAAATTGGCCAGCAACTTATGTCAGTTCACAGATCATGGTATTATATGCTTGCTTTGTGCTGCTGGCTAATTGACACATGATTAATAGTAGCCTGCATCATACAGAAATCCTCTTTTTCTCAGCAAATTCTAAGCAATCTGGCTAGAGTTAGTCAGCCAGGCTAAATTAATCCATGGAAAATGATCACTTGTTCAGATGCTGAGTACTGCAGACCAAACTGGAAATTGCTTCTAGTCAGTATGATGTGAGCCATGAATCCACCATGAGGAGTAAAAGAGATACAAATATATTTTATGGCTAAGCAAGTAATCGAGATAAGGAGGAAATATTTTAACATGTAAAGTTATTCAAGATAAGGAGCTTTGGTTGAGGAAGAAAAATCAATTGGCATGTAAATAACAATGGCTTAGCTTTTGCACTTGTTACCATTTATGTTTGTATTATATTGAGTGTGAAGGATAAAAATTTGCTCCACTGCCTCATCTTGTAGACTTTCCATTTCCTGCTCTCTCAGCTCAGTGCTATTTAATACGTCCGCTCATCCTTGGTGAACAAGTTGAAAAGAGATGCAAGTAAGGGAATCACACATAGTTCCTTTTGTTTATGTTAGTTAAGTGCTGGCAATAAGACATGCTGGCTCTGGCACTGCCAAGCTATGTTTTTCTAAGCTGCACTAATGCATGGCTTTGTAACCATCCGGAGCATAGCAAACAAGGCAACAAGCTACAGACAACCAATGTGCACAGCCATCTTGACAGAGACTGTGTACTGCAACAAACATCCATGTACATCAAAGAAAGGTTGGATGAATAATTGGTCTCAGATCATCAGAGTTATTCAGTATTATCTTTCACAGGGTTAAGATGGGGTTTGTAATGTTTCAGGAACATGTTCACCACTATTGCAAACAATACAGAATCAGCAGTAGCAAAGCTTCATAAGACCTGACTGACAGAAACCATGGAACCTCCATGTAAATTACCCCAAAATCTGAAGATCACCAAGCTTTAAATGTTCAGTGACCCAGTCCTCCTCCTTTCCTTCCCTCAGCTCTCAAACTATCAAACAAAAGAGAGCAGTAGATTACACCCAATAGGCTTGTGACAGTTACGCCTTCCAGTGTCAGTAAAGTTTAAAATGTTTTTTAGTTCTTGGTAACATTCAGAAGATAGCTATAATTCTTATTGGAATGCATTTGAGTAGTCTCATTACTACTGCATCTAATCCATTGTTATAGAGTGTTCATATTCCAAGTGATTACTCAATATGAAGAAGAGCACTCTTTCTTGCACATAGCAAATTACAGCAAAGGAGCATCCAGAACAATTTGCAATATAAGGTAGTTGCCATCATGACACATGGGATTTCATGAAGGACGTTTGGAATAGTGATGGGGAAAGTGCTGTGCATGTGCCGTCTGGCTGGTACAGCGGGAAGGGAAGATTTGCATTATTCAGCTTTATTTTGGTTCAGTGAGTTCAGTGTGAAGGACAGAAGGGGTCTATTTATTCAGGTATTTATGGAGAGGGATCCCAGTGACAGCAAGGGTTGCTATGGTTACAGCTGGCATTTCTGTTGCTCAGGGAGAGTACACAGTGCATTTCAGCTAAAAATGAACAAAAATGTTTGAAAAAGCTGTTAAAAGATGAACTTTGTGTGTTATATTACACAGACTAATGCTGTATGTATAGAATGGAAATAGGTCATTCATGCCAACTCACTCAAGCTCTTCCAATTCGTCCTCAGCAAATCAATCAACAAAAGCCTCTGTTCCTTTTTCCTCTCTATGTTTATCTAACTTGCCAGTGAATACATCTCCATTATAATTCATCTCAACTATACACTGTGCGAGTGAGTCCTGAATTCTCACAATCATTATGTGAGATGGGTTTGGAATGTGTATGTGTGCATAAAAATACAGAACAAAATGACCAATGTTGCTGAGCTGCAGGAACATGTTGCCACAAGGGGTAATGATTATATTGATAAGTAATGGAGACCTGAATCAAAGTACAATGCGAATGGAAACTGAACATTAAGGAATGATAGAGAATACAAACAAAAGGAAAGATGCTGTGTCATGGCATTGATCAAAGGAAATGAGTGAGATGACAGAAGGTTCACAATTGAATTGATTTGGTTAAAGTTAAGAAGCAGAATGGGATCTCTTATACATCACTGAATAATGCAACATTTTGAAAAAAAATGTTCATGGGATCACTGGGCCTGTCCCTAATGCCTAGAGGGTAATTAAGACTGAACCATTTTGCTGTGGGTCTGGAATAACATAAGAATTATCAGGTAAGGAGCAAATAAGTGAAGTGATTGGAATGAGGTCATCCAGATAGACCTCATAGAATATGAGTTCCCTGACTGAGGCTGTTAACCTCACCCAATCAGGGAGTGCTTGCAGACAGATATGAACAGGAGTGTCAAAAGAAAAGAAAATGAACAGGAGGGTCAGATTCTGCTCTGTCTAGGAGCCAGCTCTGCGCTAGCTGTGTCAGTGTCATGTATCATGCATGTGTAAAGAAAGGGTTGACTTGGTGATGGTATACTGGCCTTCATGGAGTTATTTCAGTAAGGATAGCAGATTTCCTTCCTTCAAGGTCATTCGTGAACCAGATGAGTTTCTCCCTGACAGTTGGAAATGGTTTCAGAGTCACTGTTAGACTCTTTAATTCCAGGTTGAATTCAAATTCCACTATGGCGGGATTCAAGCCTCTGTCCTCAGCACATTACCTGGGTCTCTGGATTAATAGTCCAGCGACAGTACCACTCAGCCATCATATTCCCCAAATGGAGGAGCAACATTTTGGAAAGATTGTAAAACAATGGCACTTGTGGAAGTAGTATTGAGGGACCCAAATGCTCCAATTCCCAAGTGGGAAAAAATACAATAAAGAAGAAGAAGGGGAAGAAATTTGTGAAATATTTACAGAAGAAGTTCATTTACAAGTATGTTTACAACCCAATAAGAAATGAAGCAGTGATGGATTTGTGCTCTTCAAAAGATGTGGGGGAGTAAGCTATTGTTGAATGAGGATGTAGACATGAAAGAATGATTATAATTTCATTAAGTTTAGACAGTAATATAAAGACACAAAGAGAGTTCAAGGTTAAATATACTCAGTGGGAATCTGGTTAATTCTGAGCCATTGAAAAGGCTTCTGACACAGGTAAGCTGACAATAAAGATTGGAGAAGTTAGCAGCCAATGAACAAGTGGACACCTTTAACAATGATAAACATACCTTGCAATCACTAACCCAAGACTATGTTTGAACTTCTCATGATTGAAATGCCCATAATTTTAGGCCATTATTCCCACAATCATCCACCATGCATGATCACTGACCCTCCCACCCCCCCCAACCAACATAACCAACCACATCTCAGTGATTGAATTCTCTTGTAATCACTAACATCCTCTGCATGATGACAATCTTTCTCCCACCCTTGTTCCTGATCATTCAAACTTTGATAGGCTGCCTTTACATTGCTTCCCCCCACCTCCTCCCAGACTCTATGATCTTTAGCAAGATTCCTAGAAGCATGGCATTCCAACCAGAACTCTCTCAACAAACACATTGAGTTAGACCCCATCTACTACATTTTGAGAAAAGGAGCAGGAAGTGACTTCACCACAGGAAATAACATCACCACAGGACATGATATCACCAACCAAAAGAAACCCAAACATATAAATAGAAAGCAGGAATTTTCACTATTGTTTCGCCTGAGGCCCATTGAAGATGTTACCTAGTAAGGTAACGAAACGTCTGGAAATGAACCTTACAGCTCAACGAGCAAATCTATGATATTTATCCCAGGATTGTGAAAATATATCTGCTCCTGGAATGTTGCTTCTTCCACAACACTTTTGTCTGAGAGGGAGCTCAGCCTCTAAATTATGCTGGCTTCCAGATGAGGTTTTTGGACAGAACCTCTCCTTTCCTTGAAAATCCTAGCTTGGTATAAAATGGGGCTTATGATTCTAGAATAGAAGTATTCTGTATATCCATTGCTGACAAAGCATTTGACCAAATGTCATTGTTTTCAAGGCACTGCAAATTGCAGTGCAATTTTACAACAAGAAAGAATTGGACAACCTCCTAAGTACTTGTGGTAGTAGTATTGAGGGACACAAATGATCCAATTCCCTAATGGGAAAAAACATGATAAAGAACAAGAAGAAATTTGTGAAATGTGTACAGAAGAAGTTCATTTATAACTATGTTTACAGCCCAATAAGAAATGAAACAGTGATGGATTTGTGTTCTTCAAAAGGTGTGGGGGACGCAGACATGAAAGAATATTATAATTTCATTAAGTTTAGACAGTAATAAAAAGACACATTTCTGTTTTTAAAGCATTTTCCTTCCATTTCCATCCCTTTCAGTTTTCTATTTATTTGCTAATACAATCAAGCTCAGTGGCTGGTAGCTAAGTACTAAAGAGGCAAACAGTATTCCGAACCATCAGCAATAAATGATATCAGGTGGATGTGACTGCAGATTAATATATGCTAATGCGTACTGTAACAGGAAACAATAAAAAGTACACTTCTTGGTATGGTAGCCATTAGTGACAGTTTAAAAATGGAAAGTTTGAGTTCATAACTATCGATTGTTGTCTGAAAGCATTCAATCAATGTGAAACTGTTAATACCAAAGCTAGTCAATAATTAGAAAATAACGTTTGGCCGCGTGACTATCAATTGAAATTCAGAACAATTTCATGATAAAATTCTACTTTCAGACGTCATCTTTGTGTTTGAGGTTGTTGCAAAAAGAGAAAACATAATACATTTCGAATTAACCTCTGCATTGTGGGTGTGGTCAACAGAATCATTTGTTTTCATTGGAGGCTAGTGGGAGGATCCTGTCCTGTTAATTATTAGACGCACAAATTATGTACATGTAAACTAAAAACAAAATACAATGAATGCTGGAGAGCTGAATGAGAACACAAAATGCTGGAGTTACTCACCATTCAGTTAACATTGGTGGAAGTAGAAACCGAGATGAAGGGGCTGGATTTTCCAAGGAGTGATAACCTCACATAATGTTGTCTAATATTGCCTCACATTCAAACTCTAGTTCTGTGCACTCCTTCTGAATCAAGTAAGTTGCTTAGAGTGAAGACAAAGCACTAGATCTTTCAACTTCTTCTTTCATGTTAAAAAAGCCCCTATCTCTTCTTCCAGGGGATTTACTTGTATTTCTTTCAAGCTAGTATCCTGTTACTCACTATTCAGAATGTGGTCATCTCTACAGTGGGAACCAAAGACTGGCAATTGCCTTGCCAAGCACTTACATTTTTTCACATGTCTTTCTTCTCCTTTTCATTTGCCAATTCTGATCTAATGTCAATGTCCTGAAATGGTGGCTGAGATTTTCCCATGGTAGACATAGATGACAGTTGTGCATTGGGACCCTGAGGAGTTGTTATTGTAGCACATTCGGAACAATTGCAGAAGAAACTGAGTGTTCCACTGCTCAGCTCCATTATATCTGGAACCCTCCAAAAGTCTCCATTTAATTCAGACGGTTTTGATGAAATTAAGTAAATAGTTATTTAGGAGAAGTTAACATATTAAATACACAATCTGATTCCTAAATAATTATCCAACTGACTCTGCATATCTTGCATACACCCAACTACACTCCTCTAGACTATGTATATCCGTCATACCTCAGACCTGAAAAACCTCAGTCCCAATTCCCTTTTCTCCAGCTGTGGAGCCGACCAAACCCTTCTCCTGCTCTGATTCCCATTCTCCTCCATGCTGGATTAACCCAGCTCCCCATCATTGCTGGACAAATCCCCATTCCCCCTTCACACTGCCTGACACATTCCGCTTTCCCCTGCTCTGCACCTTGATCCCATACCCCCTGTCAGACACAACACCTGTTCACTGTCAGACTAGACTCAACCCTACACCTTAGTCACCCCCACACCTCCACACTCCTTGGAATAGCAACCTGTGTGAGGTTATCGATCTTCAGAATAGCAACCTGTGTGAGGTATCGACCTTCAGAATAGCCACCTGTGTGAGGTTACCACTCCTCGGAATAGTATATCAATTAACTCAGATGTGGACCAAACTAAATTTTTAGTTGGGAAAGGAAGTGAGCTGATGAAGATAATTGAATCCTTATAAATATTGCCCCTGGGCCAATGTGCCTCTAATGTGGAAAGGGGCATTGGAGGAAGTTAAAGTTTAATTATGGGCATGGGTAAACTTCCTGGGCTTTGAATATTTTGAAAGATCTGAAGATTGAAGCAAATCTCTAAATTAAATAGAGGAGATTAGATAGCATAGTTTGTAAAGCTCCAAGGAGGAAATGTGCAAGTGTTTGTTTTTCATCCTAATGTTCCCTTAGCTTCTTTATTTGTGCTGAAGCAATGGACAAGCAGCATCCAGAATCTGCCGGTCCTGTTTGATAACGAACAATTATAAGCTATTCTGGTCTGTCATAATGTGACTCATCTCCTAAGCTTACTAGCTTTCCCTTCAAATTTGAAACTAATTAAAATCACAGTTGCCTTTTATTTATTATCAGGCCTGATATTAAGCTTTTGCTTCCCATATCACACATTAACATACCAAGATGCTACATCAATGGATGACTAAACTGCAGGTTATGTAATGTGAGAATCCCATTATTAACACACTGAAAATAAACAGTACCCATCCTGTTGGATTCACTGCTGGCAACAAGGCATTGTGAAGCTACTAGACAGTTTACAGGTGGGAGTGTAATTGACACAGACATTATTGCTGTTCCATTTGCAAAAGAAATTTCAGACACAAATTCCAAGTCTTATGAAGCGGCATCAATCATTACTTAATTGTTTTCATATACAATTATAATCGTCCCTTCCAAATCATTCACTGAGTTTTAAGGTTCTGGAAGTATTGGTTCCTGTCCCATACTTTGGCATTTCCAGTTAATTTAAAGTCCAGTCTACACAGTAATGAGCTGCTGATTCCTTGTTTCTTAATTCAGTCTCCATTTCTGTGCTTTAGATGTTCTAGTTGTCTTTGCTGCGTGGGAATTGTTCTTACTAAAGCTCAATTATTATTTTAATAAAGGGAGAATTTTTTTTTGCAATGCTAATGACATCAAGTGGTTTGCAAATATGTTACTAATTCCACACGAAGATGAGCTGGGAGTGGGTGGAATGGTGAATAATATGCGTAGTGGTAAAATTGCACTCTGGGTCAGATTCCAATCACTTCAGTTGTGTAAATGGCAAAGGAGGTAAAGTCAATGCCCAACCAAAGAGAAGCTTAATGCGAACATAGCTTCTGAAAGGAAACACAAACTGTACAGTAACTGAACATTTAAAGCATTAAAGGCTTAATTGCCCATTAGCTGGGAGCATCAGCTTTAAATCTTCCACAATCAGGTCTCTGAAAGCATTTTCAGTTTTAATAAAAATAAAATTTCATTGATGCTTTGTAATGTCGCACTTTAAATGGCAGTGATTTTTGAAAAATGGGCAATTGCATGCATCCAGTCATGTGTGGTAATTTGGTTTAATCTAACTGCTGTAATCATCTAAAATACTCGAGTGCTGAAGAAGGCAATAAAATAGTTGCTCTTAATTAAATCAGCAAAAACATTAATTAGCAAGTTACAAACCATAGTGCCTCAGATGGTTCCTCAGAGAGATTAAAGCTGAAGTGACCTGCAGTCAATTTCCTCTGATCAGAGTAGCCGTGTTATCCTCCTCCTCCACCCCCCGCCTCCCTCCCTCAGATGAAGAGCTTGGTAGGCAGAGGGCACTTAATTAAGTTGGGCAGTCACATGCCCACACTCACCAGGACCGAAGGTCAGCACCAATATTGAGGGAGAAAGGCCCAACTTCCTACCCTGCTGCCAATTGAGACCTTTATGGGGCCACATAAAAACCACAAGAGAACCTGGACTGACCACCAGTGGTATTAACCTGGCAACAGGTGGAACTGTTGCATGTAATGTTCCCCCATAGCTACTACTGTGCAGGCAGCTTTCCACCTCTGGAAGGTCTGGTGGATGTCCATCGCAGATGCTGATCAAGGTTGGAGAGTGAGCTGCGTACTGGGAGCCAAACCCCTTTCTGTCTCACTCCTGTGTCCCCCAACCCAAGAACTCCCCACCCAACCACTAACGCATCACTTAACTCTTCCCAGATCGTGTGCCTCTGGGGGTGGGTGGGTGTGTGGGGGGTGCTTTTTCACTAACAACTACAGTCTCCTCCATGATTCTGCTGATTGCAAAAAACTGCTTGCCTCTGATTGACCGTCAGCTACGGCAAAGCAGGTCTTATGTTGCTAGAAATTTGATTCCAGGAGAGGGACTATTGGGGGTCATAGAGTCACATAGCGTGGAACCAGTTCATGCCAACATAATCCCAAACTAACCTAGCCCCACTGCCTGCTCTTCCAAACCTTTCTTATTCATCTATCTATCCAAATGTCTTTTAAACTTTGTAATTGTACCCCTTACCACTTTCTGATTTCTGTGAGGTTCAGTAGGCCTCGTCTGAAAGAGGGAGCTTGACGTTTACTGACACTGCAGACCCCAGCAACTGAAGAAGATGCCACTCAACAATGGATCAGAGCACCATTGACGCGGGTTTGATTTGAGCCTCAGGTGACTGCAAACTTCACACAGTCACTGCATGTCTACATGGGTTTCCTCTGGGTGCTCTGTTTTCTTCCCCAGTCCAAAGATGCACAGGTTAGTTGGATTGGCCATGCTAAATTGCTCACAGTATCCAGGGCTGTGTAGATTAGCCATGGGAAATTTAGGGTTACAGGTCGGTGTCGACCCGATGGCCTGAATGGCCTGCTGCTGCACTGTAGGGATTCTATGATTCAATGAACTCAATGATGTCTCTAATGCCTCACTGTCATTTTGTAGTGTCACAAAGCTGGTTCTTTTTTTCTAAAAACTATTCCATTTCTCAAGTATACTGTGTCCTTGGTTTTTTTCAGAGGGGTCATAAAACAGTCCAGGCTTCGAATCGGCTTGCTTGGTACAGAGATGAAAAGGGTGTTGAGAGGCCATTTTATTTATACATAAACAGATGAGACTTTAGGCCACAGCTTTCATGTTTTAGAAGTAATCTATATAATGAAAGGGGAGTGGTCAGTCCTGGAAGCTGAATTCTTGTTAGTTCAGTGCAGCAGGAGCTGTGTGTCAAGCAGGCTGCTGAACTCTCTCTCTTTCTGCCCTTCTAACTTCAACCTGTAAGCCTCTGTTTCAGTTTTACTCTATGTTTAAGGAGTTTGTTTATTGGGATTGTTATGTATTTTCGGAACAGTATCATTAAGTCTAGTTTGGATAGACTGAGTTCTGTGGGTATTCTATATTCTGTTCTTTGTGTTTCATTCCGTTATTTTATAAATAAACTTTTGCCTGTTTTAAACCTGGTAGTCAACCTAGCTAACTTACTCCAGGTAATTTTTACCGTACACTTACTGAAATAAATAGCAAACTTACGGTCCGGGCTGCCTGCTTAAAAATGTTTTGCGTGGTCTGGCTTAGTCCGTAACAGTAGAAAGTATAGTTTCACTGTATGTTCGGAGAGAGCAAAATACTAGGTTCAGGTTGGCAATCATGCAAGAAAACCACCAACTAATGAAAAGGCACATTTACAAACGAAAACAGATCTAATGGTGTTGTTTAGTGAATAACTAAGACAAATGAACCAGGTACTTTTCAATCCAAATTTGTACTGGATTAGTTGGTCTCAGGCCAGAACAAAGTAGAGTATGCTGTGAGAAAAACATTATGATTAGTTGTAACATTTGGGGGGTGAAGAGCAATGAAATCATTGAGGCCTTTCATCTCTGTTGAGGAGAAGCAATCTTGTTGAACTGCTGTAAAAACCTTCCTCTAGTAAGAGAGTTCTGATTTCACTCAAACCAAATACACCCACATTTCTGCCGTGGATTCTCCGTGGCTTAAACTCCTAAACTCAACCCCAGGGGTGGGAACTGAATCCAGAACCAAAGACAGACCAAGCAGTACTTGTCACAAAGGATTACTACCTTTATAATGAACTAGACTTATTTCTCTCTTAAGAACCATGTGGCTGGATTTTAACTTTCAGTTCCACTGACAGCAGGATAGATCCACAGAGCATCAGGAGCCAAGAGCTTTTGTCAGAATGTTCTTTTAAATCTGGTGTGGTGACCTGGTGTATCCCACACAGCCAGACCATCATGAGCACACAGTTTCTGCCACCAGACACTCAGTGACTACCGGAGGGAGAAGGAAGCTGACAATTCTACATTCTGGATGGGTGGATAAGCAGAAAAACATTCCCGTTCCCCTGAATGAAACTCCAGTTTTGGTTCCTCAAAATTCTCCAGGTTCTCATTGTTTGTCCTTTGCAAAACATTACAGTGATATATTGGCCAGAATTCTGAAATGAAAACCATCAATAAACAACCACCCTATACCCACATTGTCCAACAACATATCAAATACTCTATAGGAAAGTCAACTAATCAGCCTTGAGATTTGATTAAATGCCAGTGATGCTTGGCCTAGAGTCCTTTTGCATTGACTGAGGCGTGGTCAGGAGTATGCAGCTCACTTTCACTGGATAACACATTGGCCTTACAGGAGATTCTTGATCAGCTCTGGACCTACAGGATCCATGTCTTTGGACTGCATCATCTCGAGATACTTAGCAGTAGTCTAGTCTAGCTGTCTGAAAGGAATAGCACTAGGAGGGAGCACAAATACTGGCTCACCAAGAGAGCATGGCTAGTTCAAATACAATCGGTGCCAGGTCCCAGTCATCCGCTGGTGCATAGATTACCAGTCTGCTGCGACACCCGACCAGCTCCTTCAATGCACTAACGTCTGCAATCTGCACAGCATCAAACTGGACAAGGATGGCAAGAAGAAAAGGTTTCACAATCTCATGCTAATCTTCCACTGCATCACCCAGACATTTCCTGCCTCCAGGGCAATGGAAATAAAACTGACCACATGATGCTTGTATCAGCAAAGGCATCATGGAGTCAGCCGTCACTTCCAATGAAGTGAATGAAGAATGGGCATCAAGTTGTGTGTGACGTCTTGTGCCAAGACTGAATCACTGCTGTCAGGCCTGCCTTTTCCTGAAGAAGGGTTACACTCGAAACATTGCTTTCTCCATCTCCTAATGCTGCCTGCCTTACTGTGTTCTTCCAGCCTCCTGCTTGTTTTCCTATATATGATCCTAGCAAAGGCCTTGTCTGAGCCCTCTATGCTGAAGCTCAGGTAGCGTCACTCCCTGTGCTGTGAGCACATGCATTCCCCTTTCCCTAGGCCTGGTTACAGTCCAGTTGTCCCTGGTGACTTACTGCAGATCCCATCGTTACAACCAGCTATGTATTCAAACAGAGTGCCAATATCTGAATCAGTGCTTGAATTTTAAATTAAATGGTGCCATTTCTTCTCCTCAGTCTATTCTCCAACTAGGCCTGCAGCCTCAGGCACCTCTCTTTGGTCAGGCAACTTCTTCTGTATCTGAATGGAGACATTCAAAAGGGGATTGTTGGCGTTAAGTGAAGGACAGGAGAAGTAAAAAGTGCATAATTACTCTTCCTGCAGCTCGTACTTCATAACAGATTGTGGGAGGAGAGAGGGAGGCACGGTGGCTCAGTGGTTAGCAGTGCTGTCTCACAGCACCAGGGACCTGGGTTCGAATCCAACCTCAGGCAACTGTCTGTGTGGAGTTTGCACATTCTCCCTGTGTCTGCGTGGGTTTCCTCTGGGTACTCTGGTTTTCTCCCACAGTCCAAAGATGTGCAGGTCAGGTGAATTGGCCATGCTAAGTTGCCCATAGTGTTAGGTACATTAGTCAGAGGGAAGTGGGTCTGGATAGTTTGCTCTTTGGAGGGTCGGTGTGGACTTGTTCGGCCGAATAGCCTGTTTTCGCACTATAGGGAATCTAATCTAATCTAATCAGAAATGGGATTTGAGAAGCTGCAGTAAGCTGGAACATGTTGTTGCCTTTAGTGGTACTGTTAGCCCTCATTTCACTGACGGTCACTCCAACTAGCCCCACAACCTCTCCACTATGGAAGTCAACACATTTAGACGTCCATGCCCTGTCACCACCTTACCACACCCCCTCCCCCCACCTGACTGCTCTTTACGCTGTTGTTGCTGTCACTGTCCTGTAATAGAGATGGAGGGTGTCAGAGAGTCCCTCCAGTGCAGCAGCAAGTCATTTGGCCCATCAAGCCCACACCGATCCTCCAAAGAGCATCCCACCCAGACCTATAATCCGTGCCAGTGAGTGCAGTACAATGTGTTGGAGGGAGGTACCTGCCATTGTTGAATAACTGGCAGTGTAGGCTGTGAGATCTGAGTATATGCGACTTGCAAAAACGCTATCTTTGTGGGGACAGGGTGAAACATGTAATTGTGAGTTCTGAGTTATAGTAGATACAAATTGTTGGCAGGGAAGTGATGGAGTTGATGGAGCAACCTGTCAGAACTGGTCAGATTTAGTATGCATGAATGCATTCACTAACTTTGACTGAATAAATATCACAAGCAGATTCTAGGAGCCTTAGACAGATGAGGCCTGGATGTCACAATCGTGCAAACTGGTAGATGCTTATTAACTATTTAAATGAGGCACATAACATGTTTGAGCAGGTCTTCACTAGAATCTTCTTCCATCAGGTCCTGTGTGATCTGAGATCAGCTGACATCATTGATGGTGCAGTCTAGTCATTAGTGCATAGCAGTTAACCTCTTTTACTTCATTGACCACTCGTGTGAGATCATTAACCTTCTTGCAACACATCATTCATGGATCTTGGTACCAGAACAGTGGCAATAAATAATGTTAACCTCTCGTGAACCTGGGCCCCATGCTGAGGCTGTCAGCCTCCCTCCAGTGAGGCTGCACGCTAATTTAATTCCAAGAGCATCCAAAATGGAAAATCACTGTATTTCCCAGCACTAACATCCTCATCTTTTATAGCTAAAGCATCACTCAAAAATTGTTTTGAAAATAATTGAAACCCAGCCAATGGGCCATGAGAAAGAAGCATTAAAGTAGAGTTAATATTATGGATTGTTAAGTATGCATAATAAGACTTCACTTCTCTTTAATAGCTATGGAACCCAAAGAATGAGGTTTAAGTATTTTATTGGCAAAATTATACCTACATCTTTCATCTTGTAATAGATACCAATCTCTCAGTTGGTAAATATTTCTAATGATGGTGAAATCGCATTACACTTGGTGAAATGCTCTTCTAATACGGATCCTCAAGCTTTAGGCCTGTCGGTGAGAGAATTGAATGCACCATCTCCTACTTACATGACTCCATTCCCTTTTGCTGCTTAAATTAAGCTCTAGAAAATATTGAGAGGACCTCCTCCACCATTTCTCCGACCTATTCTCCAAAGTAAAGCCGCGTGCTGCAAGACTCAAATTCCTGAGTTTACGCAGTTAAGCCAAAATGATCACAATTGATCTTTCTGAGTTAATAGGTTCAGCTCTAGCCAGACAATTTTCACAATTCTGGATACCGTCCTTTAGCAAACCTGTCCAGGCTTTCTGGGCTGTTTTGCTCTGGGATTCTCAAATCTAAGAGAAAGGAAAGGAAAGATGAATGAGATGTATATTTGCTGGCCCATCCAATATCATCTTTCTCATGTAATTTTTCAAAATGCACTTGAATGTTGATTTTTAGGATATATTTTGCAACATTGATATCATTTTCAAGCTAAGATTGTAGTGCAACTGCAAGGTTTCCCTGGAGAGGAGAAATTTGAGATTCAGTATGAGAGGCAATTTCATACTATTTGATTTAAACTAATTGAATTGTTTGACATCACAGAAATGTCAGAACAGTCAGAAAACAATACGTGGCATTTCCTGCTTCCAGATTAAAAAATGTCAACTATGGATGACATGTCCAAGGAAGTGATCCAAGTACAAATTCGTGCAAATACCTTGGGCAGGAATACTCAAAATTACATCACACTCTCGAAAATAACTTTGAGAAAGTTAACAAGGATTTAGACCACAGATCATGGAGCAATTGTGACAAGCAAATGATTGTCAATGTTATTGGAAAAATAGAATAAAGAAAAAAAACATGGCTCACATTAGATTGTGCACCTAAACAACAGGTAAAAAATAGAGATGATTCCTCATAAAGTAAAGAACAAGTGGATATGAAACTGTGTGCTAAATATAGCCTCAAGGTCAATTTCCTGACTTTTATGATTCATGATTCAAGACAGAATATAACAAGTTTGATATCAAAATGTCATGAATCTATCTATGGTCCTTGTGTCTCAGCATAATATGTAGTAAGTTTCATAGCTTAAATGGCTTTTTCATCAGTTGTCCCATTTTATGTCCTTGGCAACTATATTTTTTCATATTGTAGAACACAGAACATAGAACGGTACAGGACAGTATCGGCCCTTCAGCCCACAATGTTGCGCCAAGCATTTATCTTAATCTAAGATCAACCTAACCTGCACACCCCTCAATTTACTGCTGTCTATGGGCTTGTCCAGCAGTCACTTAAATGTCCTTATTGCCTCTGACTCTACTACCATCATTGGCAGTGCATTCCATGGACCCCCGCTGTCTGTGTACAGAACCTACCTGTGACAATTCCCCTATACCTTGCTCCAAACAACTTAAAATTATGACCCCTCATGACAGTCATTTCTGCCCTGGGAAAAGTCTCTGGATATCTACTCTATCTATGCCTCTCATTACCTGGTACACCTCTATCAACTCACCTCTCTTCCTTCTTCTCTCCAGTGTGTAAAGCCCTAGCTCACTCAATCTCTCTTCATAAGACATGCTCTCCACTCCAGGCAGCACCTGGTAAATCTTCTCTACATCCTCTCTAAAGCATCTACATCCTTCCTATCATGAGGTGACCAGAACTGGACACAGTATTCCAAGTAAGGGTCTGTTTCCATGCTGTACATCTCTATGACTCGATGACTCTATTGCCTAAGCAGGGTTGTGATTATTATTTTTGGAATTTGGACTTTAAGAAAAATAGAGGGTATGGATCTTGGGTGGTCATCTGAAAGTTCTGTTACAAAAGGTCATTTAGATAGTCACATAAATACACTATTACTTAGAAGATATATGACTTCAATTCAACTATCCAGCAGACTTTTGTACTGTTAATGGAGAAAATGCTTATACTGTTGGGTTTAGGGCAATTAGAGTAAACACATTAAGACAATTAGTTTAACTTTGATTTCAGAATAGAAGGTTCACACTCTTAGTTCAGAAAAACCCAGAGTTCAGTTCTGAAGCGAACAGTTTACTTACTAACAGGAGAACAACGGTTTTCAGTTTAGTTCAGGGAAACCATTTACCTCAGCAGAAGTGCTCTCTTGTCTGTGGAGCTTTCAAGCCTGAAGAAAAATCAAATCAAATTCTTCAAGTTGTAAGAACCAAGAAAGTTTCAGCCAACAGATGTAAGTGGTGCTCATGCCCATGGACTCAAACAGGAATCATAAAATTGTCTGCAGTCCAAGATAAAGAAACTGGGCAAAGTCAAGTTATTAAAACCTTAGAAGCCAAAGTAGGAAATATATTTCTGAGATCAAGTCTTTATAGCAAGTTGTGTTGGAAACTGGTTGAAACATAATACTGCTTGTTTTAAGATTTTTCAAACTGTCTTAAGTTTTCTTTTTCTTCTTTTGTGTAGTAAGTTTATGGTTTGCTGTAAACGAAATTCTGTAGCCTCATGTCAGTATGTTCCAGTGATTAACCACCACATTAACCAACTGCAAAAATTAAATATATGATTGATCAAGCCAGGTTTCATTCTGGGATCCGGCTTATTCTGTGTTACCATCAAATGGGATCATAAAAATAACATCTTAGTGAGGAAATCTAAAATTATAGTTTGTGGTGTATTAATTTGGTTACAAATCCATCCTGGCAACTTTTAAGTTTGGCTCATTATTAAATTGAAGGTGCCAGGTTTGCACAGCAGGTAAAGCTGCAGCTATCCACACTTTAATTGAGAGATTTTTCAAATGAATTGTAAGAGAGTTGTTTTTTTATCCCATGTTAGCAAGCATTTAGTTGTGTGGAAAAACAAAACAAATAATTTTCCAAAGGCACTGGAGAAGCTTTGGAAAAAATGAAATGTGGGTTTAAATTCCTAACTGTTTGATCCATGTGTCACAATTCGACCAACAAGCTAAGGTGATTAAGTTGCAGAGCTCACAACGTTTATTAATCTGAATATATAGCAAATTCAGATTCTTTTCCAGCCAAGAGAGGACCTGAAAATGATGCTATAAATAAGTAATAAACATTTCTCAGGGCAAAAAAGACACCTGCACAGCAGATATGAATCATTTTATAATTCCAATTAACATTTTGTAATTTTATACTTTGCTGTGCTATAAATATCCAATTGCTAACAAGAATGGAGAATCGCACTAAAGCCAGTTTGATTCTTCACTTCAGAAAATACAAATTTAGGGCAGATGGGGAATATACATTTCCCATATGGGGTGTGAAGAATTTATTTTTCAAATAGTTGTGTTTGTTAGAGCAGGACTTGAGGACTGTTGCCAAAGGACATAGTGAGGCAGATTTTCTGTTTAAAAAAAACCCAGAGTTCAGTTCTGAAGAGAACAGTTTTCTTTCTAACAGGAGAGCAAAGCTCTTCAGTTCAGTTCAGAGGAACCAATTACCTCAGCAGAAGGGTCTCTTGTCTGTGGATCTTTCAAGCCAGAGCTTGTCAGTCATTATTCCAGTGCAGATGGGAGTTGCCCCCTGCGTCTCTGTGGAATTCCCTTCAGAGCAGACTCTGAACTTTCCTCTGGGTAAATTGAACTTTCCTCTGGGTAATTCCTGCACATCTGGACCCCTCAAAAATGTCCATAAAAATCAGAGACTTTGGATGGTTCCAATGAAATAAAGTTAAATAGTTACTCAGGAAAAAGTAGACTATTGAGTGCATACTCTACCTTTTGAATAACTATTAAACTCACTCTATACTGACCTCACACATTACAATGCCTCCAGGAAATCTTAACCCAAGGCCCTGGCTTGATACTCCTAGGATTTAACACCTGCACCATGACTCAACTCCACTCCATCAGGACCTGACGTCCAATTCTGTCACCTATCTGTCTCCCCCTCCCCCACACTAACATACCCTGCACTGTGAAACCCTTACTTTCTCCTCATTGCCAACTCACATCTGGGCATCCATCTCAGCTGGCAGCCTAACTCCAGTCCAACCCATAGCTCATTGGACACCCTGTATACCTGCCACCCTATCTTCTACTCATTTGGAATCCTTCCACCTGGCACTGTACCATCACCTCATCTGGCAATCTGCACAAGATTGCCACTCCTGGGAAAATCTAACCCATTTTGTCAGAAGGTCACAATATTTATTAATCTGAATGGAAAACAGATCCAGATTCTCTTCCAGCCAAGACAATGATATTATGAAAAAGTATAACTTTGCTGTTATTGGGACATTCAAAAGAGATCAGTCTTGTATTAGGGATCAAGGCAGAATTCCCAGCCATTGACTACAATAGTTATGACCTATGAAGAGCCATCACAGACCTGTTAAGCACAAAGAACAGAAAGTAAGGTTTCAGCTACACAAGAATGTGGCTCGATTACATCTGGAATACTTTGTTCAGTTTTGGGCACCAGAAGGCTATACGTGTGATGCAGTGTATGAGAATAATATCAGAATTTCAAGGGTTATATTACAAAGACAGGTTATACAAACTAATTTTGACTTCACTGGAATTAAGATAGTAAAAGAAGAGATTGAATTGAATTTACAAGGTAATGAGAGGGCTGAAAGGGTCAATGAGAGAAACTATTTCCACTGGTGTGCAGTCTAGGGCTAGGGGACATAATTAAAAATCAGAGCCAGACTCTTCATAGGTGATTCCTGATGAAGGGCTCCAACCTGAAACATCGATTTTCCTGCTCCTCCGATGCTACCTGACCTGATGTACATTTCCAGCACCACTCTAATCTTGACTCTTCATAGGTGAAGTTAACCAACACTGCTGTGTGCAAATTTTAGGAGGTGTTTGAGACTGTCTTCCACAAACAGTAAACAGTGATGCTAGGCTAATTTGATGGTTAATTTTAAACCAAAGTTTCATAGGTTTCTGTTAACTTTAAAGGATATGGGATAAATCATGGCTCTATGGCAACATGGATGAGGTGGGCCCAGTGGTGAAAGATGCAACTCTGACATTGATTGGTCCAGCACAGGGACTGCTGGGGCAGTGGTGGAGGGGTATCGGCCCAGTGGCAAAAATGGCACCAGAGAATCGACGACTTCAATGTTGGTTGGGTCCAGTGTAGATGGTGGCGAGGCACTATTGAAGGGATAGCAACACAGCTGTCATTAATGATGATGAGCTGGCTCAGGACTGAAGAACTCTCTTCAAACTATATCTTTCTTTTGTTTTCCTTCTTCTCAAACCATTCAAAATGATGCCGTATCGTGGTGGAAAAGGAAAGCTTTTCACTGTATTTTGTTTTGTTTCCTTACTGTAAAAGACATGTGACAATGAAATCAAAATCACTTCAATGTTAGTATATGGTGTTAGGTCACTGATTAGTCAGGCTAAATAGTATATCCTGTTCTTAGCTTCCCATATGCCTGAGTACATAAAAAGAGAAAAAGAAATTATAGGGTGGAAAGTAATAAGGAGAAAGTGAGGACTGCAGACACTGGATATCAGAGTTGAAAAATGTGACTCTGGAATAGCACAGCCAGTCAGGCAGCATCCAAGGAACAGGAGTTGATGTTTCAGGCATAAGCCCTTCGCCAGAAATCAGGAAAGTAATAACAAAAGAGAATGGAAGGCGTTAGTGAGATAGAAATTAGTTTGTACTGTGCCCATTTATTTTTAGCTAAATTGCACAAGCCTTTGGCCCAATACTAAATTTGAAACAGGCATTTAGGCCCTAACACTTGCCCCAGGGGGCCTTGCTGTAATCAGTTAGAATTGGGCTTTTGCTATTCTGGATTCTTTAACGGACACTGGAGCCCCTGAGTTAAGGGAGATTTTTTTTAGATTAGATTCTCTACAGTGTGGAAACAGGCCCTTCGGCCCAACAAGTCCACACCGATTCTCCGAAGAGTAACCCACCCAGACCTATTCCCCTATCACTATGGGCAATTTAGCATGGCTAATTCACCTGACCTGCGCATCTTTGGACTGTGGGAGGAAACCGGAGCACCCAGAGGAAAACCACGCAGACACGAGGAGAATGTGCAAACTCCACGCAGACAGTCGCCCGAGGCTGGAACTGAACCTGGGTCCCTGGTGCTGCGAGGCAGCAGTGCTAACTACTGAGCCATCATGCCACCCATTTGTGCTGATATATTCGAAAAATACCTTCCGACAGAGCCAGCAGCAGCACAAACTAACACCATAGGCATTTCAATCATTTTTCCAAACTGTGCCCACTCCAATCCCCCTTCTCTGGATTTACCTACCAACTGCTGCCAATTAGATAGATGGTACAACATAGCTAGCCTCCCTCATTATCCCATGATAATGCCTTGTTAATAAAGGAAGGTGTCAGTGTGGTGCTAAACAATGGCAATAGGTACAATAGATCTTGATTCAGAATCAGCGTTGGTGAAATAAGGAATACAAGGGAAGTAAATCATGGGTGGAAGTTGTCTAGTGGTTGTGAGTGTTTGAAGAAATTGGCTGACAAGTGGGGTTGGGCAATAAATACCAATTTTATCAGTGACATTCATACCCAAGAATGGAAATAAACCTGAAGAAATTTTATTAAATGGTATTAAATGAGTCACTTTCAAGGTAAATTCAAAATCCTATGTACGATTTGAAAGAAAGGTGTGGCATTTTAAATTTTGTGCTTACATCACTGACAGTGTTTACATCACTGACAGTGCTTACATCACTGACAGTGCTTACATCACTGAAAACACTTGTCGTTCCTTAAAATCTGTTGTGAAATTCAAAGGATGTGAAATTAAGCTTTGTGAACATTTAAAAAGCCATTGTCCACTGCTTAAAAATAAACTCAGCACCTCAATTAAAATCATGGAAGAAATCAATTAGAAATGAATATTTGCAGAAAAATTCATTACTGCAGAGTACGTTTTGATTGTTGAACACTAATACAAAGCTTTATGTAGTCTCAAATTGCATTAAAACCAGGTGGATATCGTTAAAACTTACATGATTTGTTTTTAGTTTTATTTCTTCTAAGTTAATTTGGAACAAGTCACAAATTTAGTGTGAACTGATTTTTGAAAGTCTTAATTCCTGTCCATTTCGATAATTGACTGCCACAGAATTATAATTTCTAGAATGGGGATAGCGAACAATAAGCTGGAATGAAATTGCATTGAACCTGAAACAAGAATTCGGTTCAGGTCATTGAATCTAATGTGGAAAGTAGTTTATAATCTGTCACGGCATGTGACACACATGCAAAATCTCACCCCTCTCTTGTGTTAAATTGAATAGAAGTTTAATATCTGTTGGTGAACATAATTGATTTTTGTGAAACTTGAAAGGGTTCAGAAAAGATTTACAAGGATGTTGCCAGCGTTGGAGGATCTGAGCTACAAGGAGAGGCTGAACAGGCTGGGGCTGTTTTCCTTGGAGCGTCGAAGGCTGAGGGGTGACCTTATAGAGGTTTACAAAATTATGAGGGAGGCATAGATAGGATAAATAGGCAAAGTCTTTTCCCTGGGGTCAGGGAGTCCAGAACTAGAGGGCATAGGTTTAGGGTGAGAGGGGAAAGATATAAAAGAGACCTAAGGGGCAACTTTTTCATGCAGAGGGCGGTGCGTGTATGGAATGATCTGCCAGAGGATGTAGTGGAGGCTGGTACAATTGCAACATTTAAGAGGCATTTGGATGGGTATATGAATAGGAAGGGTTTGGAGGGATATGGGCCGGGTGCTGGCAGGTGGGACTAGATTGGGTTGGGATATCTGATCGGCATGGAGGGGTTGGACCGAAGGGTTTGTTTCCATGCTGTACATCTCTATGACTCTATAACTCTGGTTAAAAGAGACAACATTCTTTGCAATAATCAGACAACAATGTATATCTTTGCTATTGGCTTACGTGCTGGTTTAAAATGACCAAGGGAGAACTGTAACATTTCAATCAGTGAAGCTCCTGCAGCCACAATGGAATCATTGTATAAAGGCACTTCTTTTACATGGAACCTGACACTGGCAATGAAGGTTGGATCTGAGATATCAAAAACTAGAAATCCATTAAAACCACGAGGTCTAGCTTTTAGTGGTGAAAAGCACAGAAATTTTGATGCAATGATAATGTTATGCTTGAATCTAGTTACACATATAAAATTTTATTTATGAGTTAATTCCCCAAATTTGCTGAGATTTCAGCTTGTCCTTCATGAGTTTCCATCCATTTAATTCAATGGAGATAAAATATGAGCTAATTATATGGCCTCCATGCCTGGGGATATGTTGCTTTCAGAATATTGTCCAAACTGGCACAACTGTTAGGTCAGGGATTGAGTGATGGCAGTTTAAGACTTCAGGATTGGGAGCTGACATCCTATCAAAAAGATAGGCAGGTGGGCAAAGGGTTGAGGCTACCTTATAGGTAAGAAATAAAATGAAATTAATAGTAAGAATCGAAGTAGGGTCAGATGGTGTAGAATCTGTGTGTGTAGAATTGAGGAACTGCAAAGGTAAAAAATACATAGTTGGAGTTATGTACAGGCCTCCAAACTGTAATCAGGATCTGGGGTGCAAGACACGCCAGGAGATAGAAAATATGGGTAGGAAAGGCAAAGTTACAGTGATTATGGGGGATTTCAATATGCAGGTGGACTGGGAAAATCAGGTTGGTAGTGGGTTACAAGTAAAGGATTTTGTGGAATGTCTAAAGGATGGCTTTTTGGAGCAGGTTGTGGTGGAGCCCACGAGGGAACAGGCAATACTGGATTTAGTGTTGTGCAGTGAGGCAAACTTGATAAGGAAGCTTAAGGGGAATTAACCTTTTAAATGCAATCTCTTCAGCAATAAAGGACAAAATTCCATTTACCTTCTTAATTGCTTGTTGTACCTGCAGGCCAATCCTCTGTGATTCATGCACAAGGACACCCAGGTCCCTCTGCATAGCAGCATGCTGCAACTTTTTACCACTCAAGTAATAATCCTTTTTTACTATTACTCCTACCAAAATGTATGACGTCACATTTATTAACATTGTATTCCATTTGCCAGATCTTTACTCACTTCCTCAATGTATTTACATTCCTCTGCAAAGTTTCACACTTTGCTCTGCCACTCATCTTAGTGTCATCTGCAAACTTTGACACACTACACATGATACCCAACTCTAAATCATCTATATAATTTGTAAATAACTGCGATCCCAACACCAATCCCTAAGGCACACCACTAGTCACTGACTGCTAACCAAACAGCACTCATTTATCCCCACACTGCTTCCTGTTAGTCAACTAATCCTCTATCCATGCTAATACTTTACCTTTAATGCCATGCATCCTTATCTAAGGCAGCAGCCTCTTGTGTGGCACCTTGTCGAAGGTCTTTTGGAAATCTAGATATACCATATCCACTGTCTCCCCACTGTCCACCTTGATCATAATGTCTTCATAGAATTCCAAAAGATTTGTCAAGCATGACCTGCCCTTCATGAACCCATGCTGTGTCTGTACAATGGGACAATTTATTTTGAAATGCCCTGCTATTTCTTCCTTGATAATAGACTCAAGCATCTTCCCCACTACAGAGGTTAAGCTCACCAGTCTATAATTCCACATCTCCCTTTTTAAACAGTGGCATCACATTTGCTGTTTTCCAATCTGCTGAGACCACCACAGAGTCAGCAAATTTTGGAAAATTACTGCCAGTGCACCTGCTATTTCTCCTGCTATCTCTTTTAGTAACCTGGATGCATTCCATCAGGGCCAGGAGACTTATCTATCCTCAGCTCTATTAGCTTACCCAACACTAACTCTTCCATAATAATGATTGTTTCCAGGTCCTTACCTATCTTTGTCTCTTTGTCAATTACTGGCATGTTATGAGTGTCCTCCACTGTGAACACCGATATAAAATATCTGTTCAATGCCTTGACCATTTCATCATATCCCATAGCTAACCACCCCTTCTCATTCTCTAAACGACCACTGTTTACTTCAGCTGCTCTTTCTCGTTTTATATATTTACAGAATATATATCTGCTATCTGTCTTTATATTCTGTGCTAGTTTTTTTCTCATGTTCGATTTACTTTTCCTTATAGCTTTTTTGTGGCTTTCTGTTGACCTTTAAAGTTTTCCCAATCTTCTAGATTCCTGATATTGTTGGTCACATTGTTTGCCTTCTCTTTCAATTTGATAGCCTCCCTTATTTCCTTAGACACCCATGGCAGATTACCCCTTTTCTTTTAGTCCTTCCTTTTCACAGGAATATACTTTCACTGAGCACTTTGGAAAATTGCTTTGAAAGTCTTCCACTGTTCGTCAACTGTCCCGCCATAAAATCTTTGTTTCCAGTCTAATTTAGCCAAGTCCTCCCTCATTCTGTTGTAGTCTCCCTTGTTCAAGCACAGGACCCTGCTTTTGGATTTTATCTTAACACGTATTCTAAATTCAACCATACTGTGATCAATCCTTCCAAGAGGATCCCTAACTATGAGGTCCTTAATTATTCTTGTATCATTACATAAGACCAGATCTAGGATAGCTTGCTCCCTCGTTGGTTCCATTACATACTGTTCAAGAAAACTATCACGGATACACTCAACTAACTCATCCTCAAGGCTATCCTGACTGACCTGGTTTGACCAATCTATGTTTGGATTAAAATCCTCCACAGTAACTGCCATGCCAATTTTACAGGCAGTAGTTATTTCTTGTTTATTGCCCCCCATAATGTGATATTATTATTTGGTGGCCTATAGACTACGCCTACCAGTGACTTTTTCTTCTTAGAATTTCTCATTTTCACCCAAAATGGATTCAATCTCATTCTCCATAGAACCTGTATCATCTCTCATCACTGCCCTGATGTTGTCCTTGAATATCAGCGTGACACCACTTCCCTTACCTTCCTGTCTGTCCTTCTGAATAGACTGGAACTCCTGGTTAAGGCTAGATGAATTAGCCATGGGAAATGCAAGGGAGTATAGGGGGGTCAGTATGGCTGCGATGGTCTTCGGAAGGTTGATATGGACACATTGGGCTGAATGGCAAACTTTACACTGTAGGGATTCAATGAAGATGCCTCATGGCAGAGGTCACGTGCAATAGCAAACTAACACAGTTATTTTGCATGATTGCATTTTGATCCAAGCAGTTCTGTTGTTGGGGTCCATGCGGGTGCCTATGGCTAGTCCTTTTGACTGGAGGAAACAGGAGGATTCAAAGGAGAAATTATTAACAGTGAGGACCAGTTCAGCCAAACGAATGAGAGTAACAGTGGAAGGGCACTGGTGAGGATGATGAGAGAGGAAGAAACGGAGGGCTTGGAGACCTTCATCATGGCAGATAGATGTGTATAGGGCCTGGATTTCACCAGTTTCCTCATGTCTCTTCATCTCACCTTATCCCAGAACCAACCTTCCAACTTGACACCACCCTCTTGAACTGTCCTATCTGTCCATCTTCCTTCCCACCCATCTGCTCCACCCTCCTCTCTGACCTTTCACATTCACCTCCACCTTCATTGACCTAATGCACTCTCAGCTACCTTCCCCCCACCCCCATCCCCTCCCATTTATCTCTGAGCCCCCTTGGCTGACAAGCCTTGCTCCTGATGAAGGGCTCCTCCTCAAAACATCGATTCTACCTGACCTGCTGTGCTTTTCCAGCACCACACTCTCGACTCTGATCTCCAGCATCTGCAGTCCTCACTCTTTCCACAGTAATTATCCAAATGACTCCATCACTAGTATTTGTGATGGGAATTCTGATAAGATCTAAATGTCTCCACTGCACTTCTGTCTCCTGTTGAAAGTTCATGAAATTTAGCATTCTTAGCACAAAGTGTAGGCACGACCCTTGAACTGAGTCATCCATAAGTCTAGTGAGGAAGGCAAGGTTCAATTATTTTCTTTAACTAATCCATGCAGCTCATTTCCAATTCAGTGAGAATTAACCATTGTACCCAAAAAATCAAAACCCATAAAGCCATCACCCTCATTTCTAACTCCTCTAGACCAAATCCTTCAGCCTCAATGAAGTCACCATTACCCTGAGTTCTACTTTTGGAACCATCCTCCTCTCTTATTCACTTTTAGTAGTGCTAGGGGAACCAATCCCTCTTGTTCTGGCAGTTGCCTCTGACTGGCTGCTGGGCATCTACTTCTCACCAAAATGCTTGGGAAATGGACATGGAGCACACAAATGAGGACTAGTTGTTAAAATCCATTGAGCCCATTTGCTGGTTCCTGTGGCAGATATGCTGTGAGTTCTGCCACCAGGACAAAAGACCAAGGCCATAATGGATGCTATAAGTCTGTTTCTTTAAATCTGGACCAGGATGATTCTCAGTTATTCCAAGCTTAAATATGAAAGACAGCATTGCTCAATCAGTTTCACCAGCCCTTTAACAATGTGAGAGATACTGCCATTCTTTAAGTTTTTCAGCTTTGTAAAAACTGCAACCCAAACAAAGGGACTGTGACATAAGACAAATTTAACCTCAGCCTTTTTTAAAGAATGGTCACTGGTCCCAAAACGTTAACTCAGCTTTCTCTCCACAGATTTGCTGAGTTTTTCCAGCAAGATCTGTTTTAGTTTCTGATTTCCAGTGTCTGCAGTTCTGTGCTTATTTTTCCTCAAGGCTTTCATGGCTGACTAAATGATTAAGATCCTCATGTCAGGAGTAATGGCAAATGGAACTAGATTATGTTAGGATATCTGGTCAGCATGGACGAGTTGGACAGAAGGGTCTGTTTGTGTGTTCTACAGCTCTATGACCCTATGACTCTGTGTCCAGTGTTTTTACACCTTCTTCATTCTTTCCAGGGCCGGCTCAAGAAAAAGTTTGGCGGAGACAGGAAAGTAATTGGAATCATTAAGGGGGTATATAGGAGGTGTTTTTCCAATGGGATCCTCTTTCCCACAAGGAAGCTGTCTCCCACTGTATCCCTTATCCAAAGTTTGGAAGGCACAACCGCATTAGGAGGGACTGTGTCAGTGAAAGTGACAATCTATGATGGCTTCAACAAATTGCACATAAGAGTTGCAGAAACAGAAGATTAGGGGTTGGATTGCAAAGCTTTTTCAGCTAACAAATGGGTGTCAATGGCCTGAGAGGCACTTCACCTGACCAGTAACGTAGCTGACTGCAGATGCACATTTCTGTTGCCTGACTGTAGAGTTGCACTGGAGCAGTCCATGCAACTATGCCATTTCCTGCACCTCCTGAGGGTTAAGGTTAAGGGGGTTTCCACTGGAATATTCTCAGGCTGTAGCTGAATCACCACCATCAACAGCAGCAGGAACCTTCTCCACAGCCACATGGGTTCAAGATTGCAGATGGAACACCAACAACAGAGAATCCACAAGCAGAGGACTAGCAAGCCTAACATGTGCAAACACTATGCCTTATGAAGCACAGTCTATTGTGACATGATGCTGCTGACATCTTCTTCTTTTATTTTTCCTTACTTTATTTATTCACAGGATGTGAACATCACTGACTGGGTCACAAGTAGACCAGACCACTTAATCTCATCAGTTTCCTTCCCGAAACAGTTTCAGTGAACCAAATGAGTTTTTCCCTGACAATTGTCATCGTTAGATTCTTAATTCCAGATTTTATTGAATTCAAATTCCATCATCTGTCATGCAGGATTTGAACCCAGGTCCCCTGAAACATTACCCGGGTCTCCGGATTTATAGTCTTGTGATAATCCCACTAGGCCATCTCTTCCCTGCCTAGGCCATCTGTCCAGTGGAATAATAGGGAGAGGCACACATTATCAACTAGGCCCAACTATCTTTGGAAACCCAACAACTCCTCCCAACAACTCCAAAAACCTAACATTTCTGACTGTTAGTATGTGGCTAATCCTTTCTGCAAGGAGAGAAAATGGGGAATTCTGAATGTTAGAGATGGCTTATGTTCAGGGTAGTGAAGGGCAACATTAGTGTGATAACTTTGAGGCAATAGTGTGAGGAAACGGTAAACTGAGGGAGAGTGTGAGTATTGCCCTCAATAGAAAGGAATGAGTGGGTGCAAGGTGTGTTGAAATGATGGGTGTGAGATTCTATGCGAGTCAGACTGTTGTGGCTTACCATCTTGTAAGTTTCATGTGATTAACCTGTCATATCCTGTTGAGGTCCTGAATCTCTCTGGCCCACTTCCATTGAAACCTGGATAAAAGTGAAAGACTGCGGATGCTAGAAATGTGAAATATGAAATATAACCAAAACAAGTGCTGGAAATAGTCAGTGGATTTGGCAGTCAAATATGACTCTTCCAAAGACTTGCTCAAACCCTTAACTCTGTGTCTCCATCTCTCTCTCTCTCTTTTTCTCCACTGATGAGCGGACCAGCTGAGTTTTCCATCATTTTTTGTTCACATTCCATCCATGTCTACACAAAGAAAGGAACCTCTTAATTTTGCTCTAACAACAACTCACCTCACTGCAGTCCCTCAGTTCCCTTAGCTGGAGCTTTGGGTAAGAGTGGATGACCCAGCCTTGCTGTCCTTTGATACAATGATCACACCATCCTACCTCATTGTCAAACAGCCAAGAGGAAGGCCCTTAATTGGTTTCTAAAGAGCAACTGTGAAACTGGGACACATGTTTCATGGTATCAAACATAACTTGATGTCTGGAAGAAGAAAAAGAAAAGATTCCATTGGTAGTCTAGTTTGGAACCCAAGATGGTAAGAAAGAATTTAAAAATTAGAATGTGACTATCTTCTGCAATGTACTGATATTTTCTCAGTGTGGATTGGCTACAGAAATATTTGCAAACAAAAATAAGCTTTAGTTGCAGTTACAGAATATCAAATTTCACGTGTGGAGGTTGATTTTCATCTACCAGAGGGAAAGATATAAATTCTTTCTTCATTTGAGTTTTGAGTATGTCCACATTAGTATTGCTCTGGCCAGAAGGAACAGCAATGCAATCCAGCACATGAAGGATAGGACAAGACATAATAAACAAATTATTCTTCATAACCGTTCAAGTCAGAATTGAATCATGAAATGTTGCTATCAGCAGAGGTTAAAATATTCATTTCACTGCCTATAAACTATTTCTGCACTCAAAAACAGAGAACTCGCCCACCGGTTTTAGAATTACTGTACATTTAGGTTATAAAGTACTCTTTTATATGCCCTATTCAGGGAAGATCTTTCATTTCCTTGGTTCTAAATATAATCCATTGTTGTACTTGGTAGTGATAGCACTGGAATCTATCCTATTCTCCATTACTTTTCATTGAAAAGAATCTTTACTTCCTAGAATTTAAATGTACCGTGTATGATTTATACTGTCAAACATCAGTGTGCATCCCAAATCAATAGGATTAGATTATTCTTGTGTAAGTAAGATTACCAACATCTATAAACTATTAACACTATAATCATTTACATTCTTATGAAAATCTTCAGTTCAAATTTATTTTTCAAAAATCTTAGTATTTAAACCGTGGTTGAGAAATTATACTTAAAACTGTTTGAAAGAACAAATTTTATACATTTTAATTCTTACATTAATATCAAGCAGATAATTTAAATAAATTTACCCCATGTTTAGTTTGGAAAAGCGGTTGATGAAAGATAAACCTGGAGTCAGTCTTGACACACTTTTTATATGCATCAATTTACACAATTACTGACCACAAACCTTAAACTAACAACCATATTATAAGCAAGCATCAATTTATAGGAGTTACAGTTTTGTGGTAGTGTCCGTACCTCTGGACCAGAAAGCCTGGGTTCAGAATCTCACCTGCTCCATATGTGTGTCATAACATGCTTGACCAGGCTGATTAAAATTATCTATTTGCAGGAGAAGTGTAAATGCCAGTTACCTGCCCACAATTCAACACAATTAGTGTTTCATTACCTTGCATTTCCAACTATGTGATTCCCACTAACTATCTAACTATAGGGCGGCACAGTGGCTCAGTGGTTAGCACTGCTGCTTCACAGTGCTGGGCGACACTCTGTGTGGAGTTTGCACATTCTCCCCATGTCTGCGTGGATTTCCTCCAGGTGGTACGGTTTCCTCCCACAGTCCAAAGATGTGCAGTTCAGGTGAAATGGCCATGCTAAATTGCCCATAGTATTAGGTACTTTAGTCAGAGGTAAATTTAGGGGAATGAGTCTGGGTGAATTACTCTTCAGAAGATCGGTGTGGAATTGATGGGCCGAAGGGCCTGTTTCCATACTGTAGGGAATCTAATCTATCTGCTGATACATTCAAAGTCAATCTGAACATGAAAACAACATTGGTAGTTAAAGAATTTATTGCTTTTCTTGCAATCAAGACCTAAACATCAATCTCCTCAAAATGACACAAGTAATTCTCAAATTAAATGTGAATGGATGTTGGAAATGGGCAAATTTGTTTTCATTCTGGTTATAAATGTCAGTATTGTAACTCATTTCCAGTTCATACATGATGTCATTTGAGGTACGTGGTTAGAAAGATGCATGATGTCATTTGAGGTACGTGGTCAGGCAGTAGTTTGGTGTAAGTATTTTTTTCCTTGCAATGTAACATCAAACTGAAGTGATCTGAATCCACCCATAGCAAGTTTCAGGTCACTTTCCCAGGCTTGATCGGAAGCATCAGCCTGTTACCTCGGAGTGTCGTATACCAAAAATAGGACAAACGATTGTTTTCATACTGTAAGTAACCGATATCAGGAGCTCATGCTTTATTATCCCATGGCATGCTTCACTGAGGTAGATAATCCTACACATTCTGCAATGAGTCAACATGAAATTTTGAACCTTACCCTTCTTCAATGCTTGAGAAATATTAACTCTGAAGTTGTTTTGAAGGATAATTTTCTGTGCATTGAGCAGAGTTTAAATTATAGCTCCTGGACACTAAACCACTTATCACTATGACTTAGATCATTTAGAATTTTCACAAAAGAGCTATGACAAACATGATTTGCATCCAGCGGTGCATCTACAAGCCCAAACTGTAATTACAACAAAATGCAACGCACCACTCTTTTTAGACCAGCGTAACAAATTAATGCTCCCAAGCGGTTTTCTTAAATACAATTAGATTTTTTTTTCAGTTTCCAACAAAGTTCCATTTCATCTTGGTAAAAAGCTTCAGGAAAATTCCCCTCAGCCTGCATACATTAATGTTAAAAAGGATAGATTATTTCTGGCTTTTGCAGTGATTCTCATTAAGTATGGCAAAGTCTACTCCTGTTCTTCATAACGGAAAGGCTTGTATGTGCAACGATCATTATTGCAATGCAGAAACACGGTAGTAATTTGCACACTCCCACAAACAGAAACGTGGGAAATTCACCAGGACAATGGTAGGTTTCCTCCAGGTGCTCCGGTTTCCTCCCACAGTCCAATGATAAGCAGTTTAAGTGGATTGGTCACACTAATTTGCCCATTGTATCCAGGATGTGTAGCTTAGGAAATGCAGGGTTACAGTACTAGGGTAGGGTAGAGTGTTGGGTCTGGGTGGGATGCTCTTCAGATGGTCAGTGTAGATTTGATGGGCCAAAGAACTCTGTATACACTGTGAAGATTCTATGGTGAAAAGTGCCTTGCTGTTCATCAGAATAGTGCCATGGGATCATTTAATCCACCTAAGAGCATATTGCATCAGCTTTTATATTGTTTCTCAGGTTCAGAATCAGACTCAAACTCAGAATCTTCTGACTCAGATATGAGTGCTACCAATTGACATAGGGCTCAATCTGATGTTTGGTTTTGGCTAAGCTTGAGTTGTGTTGAGGACTTTTAGAGGGACTTCTGCAGCAAGGCCTGGTGCGTTTTCTCTCTGAGTCACCTCATTAACTACTTCCCCACTCTAGCTACATCCTTCATGTCAATTTCAGCACAAGCTGACCGCATGCCATCCTCAGACAACATGCCACTCAGGGGAATAGCCTCCAAAAGAACAGCATCCCTGCTGCTTGTCCCACCCTTGGAAGGCCATGCGGTGCTTCTGGAGAAGTATAAGCAGTTCAGCATTGCCCGTCATTACCCATTTTGAGCAGGTGAAAAGCCACGCTGCCAATAACACATTTGCTGGCATGACTGGCACTCCCTCACGCATACAGCCCCATTCTATTACTTTAGTAACTGTTTAACCATCACGTCATACAGTTATCTGTCCCTAGCTATATCCAATCTATCCACTCTCTCTAACTCACTGCTACTCTGTTCTCAGTGTCTAAAGAACACCTGCAGCTTGTTGCTGTCCAGTGAGGGAACATCACTTACAGGCAATCAGACAACTCTAAGTATGAGCTTTCATTTACAACCAGCAAAAAGAAGCACAAACAATACCAGTACAGGTTGAAGTTTGCACTCACAATGCAAACTAAATTTTGCCATCATGATCAATGAATGCTTTCCAATTAATGATGGCCTGCTACTCCCTGCTCTGCTCAGTTGGAAGTGGTTGTCAATGAGCTTGAGTCAGCTGCAGAGAAGTTTAGACTGGCATTAACCTTCTCAGTCACTAGGTCTCCCACTCCTGTCTAGCTTGCAATGTCTGATATAGCTGAGCTCTGTCCTGGATAAGGACAATTTCCTCCTCCTCAATGTCCCATCCTCCTCCCCATCGTCCTTTAGAGATTGCTGCCATTTCTCCAGTTCCTCAGCCTGCAGTGCATCATCTCATTGCTTTCTCTAGCCAAGCAGATTACAGGTTGATGCAGCACTCTCTGTGTGGACTATACTGGAAGGGCGGCCTCAGACCAGTCCAAGCACTGGAACTACATCTTCAGTGGCACTACCATGTGCTCCACCACAGCCTGGTGGTGGCCTGGGCAGCATTAAATCTGTGATAATCATCACGATGGTGTCATGAGCCATGGTGATGACAAGTAGCCCTTGTCCCCCAGTAACCAGCTTCATAAAGCACCCGGACTCTTGAAAGCACCTGGCAGAGAAGAGCATTTGCAGCGGCATGGTGGGTCACTGGTTAACACTGCTACCCCATAGCATCAGGAACCCTGATTCAATTCCTGCCTCAGGCACCTGTCTGTGTGGAGTTTGCACATTCTTCCCATTTCTGCGTGGGTTTCTTCCAGGTGTCCCACAATCCAAAGATGTGCAGGTCTGGTGATTTGGCCATGCTAAATTGCCCATAGTGTTTGGTACATTAGTCAGGAGTAAATATGGGTGCAGGGGAATGGATCTGGGTGTGTTCCTCTTTGGAGGGTTGGGGTTGGGCTGAAGGGTCTGTTTCCATACTGTAAGGAATCTAATCTAATCTAAACATTAACCAAATAGAACCCTTCCTGTTGATGAATTCTGTAACATTGTGATATGGCCCTCTCTGTGCCATGTGTGTACACTCAATAGTATCCTGTACTTGTGGAAGCTCGCAATGCTTCGCAATGACCGCATCATTGGGAAACTGAATGAACTTATGTGATTTTGCTCAGATAGTGTCAGTCACTACTCTCATGTATTTGTGTGTGCACGACTGAGAGATTTCACGCAGATCACCCATCACTCCCTTGGAAGGAGTCAGTTGCAGAGAAGTTTAGACTGGCATTAACCTTCTCAGTCACTAGGTCTCCCACTCCTGCAGCCCTCAGGTCCCACTCCAACACCCTGCTCTGAAACAATGACCCAGGGCATACAGAGCCTGCATTGGCACTGCACCTTGCTCATCCCTAGGAAATGGAGTTGGTGCAAAAAACACTGGACTTATTGAATATCCCAAGCAACCTGAGGGGCTTGGTGGCTGCTCCTGTCCTTGCTATTGGTTCTGGTCTTCCTGTATCCATTTTAGTCTTTACAAGTAGGCAGTCACAGCAATCAGAGTCAAGATCAACCCAATGAAGGGCTTTTACCTAAAACGTCAATTTTCCTGCTTCTCAGATGCTACCTGACCTCCTGTGCTTTCCCAGCACCACTCTAATCTTGACTCTAATCTCCAGCATCTGCAGTACCCCCTTCTGCCTAGTCACAGCAATCAACAGAGTACCAGGGAACAGGAAGCATGTCTCGACATAAAACAGGGACTGAATGTGTGAAAGAGGTTCTTAGGTTTTGGAACTGTCATCAATGGCATACCCTGCAGATGAAGGCTGAGCACACTCCTCAATACAGAGAAATGGTGCATCCTCCAGAAGACCAAGGGCATTAGGAACATCCTTCCATCTCATGACGTTACGAAGCTTCAACAGTTGATGGATGTGGATAAATAGCCCAGGAAGTTCCTCCCTAATCTGATGCATGTGAACCCAAGCCATTAAGGAAATTACTTAAGTAGGGCCATGCGTGGTGCTGGGTTGAACACCAGGGCAGAATGTTCAAACAAATCAAGCAGATACCTCCCTCTACTCAAATATCTTCGCTAATTACAACCCAGACTTTCCCACCACTATCACAGCAGATGCATTTTCCTTTGGCCTAGGACTGAATTGTTCCAAATTTTGGGAGTTTTCCTGCTCTGAAGTTGTGCTTGCAGCTGGATATTTGCTGGGTTTTACCTGCGGTTCACCGGTCTTCACTGACAACTGTCTATTGTGGTCCCTTTCTGTCTCTACTACTTTTCCATCCCATTTCGCTGTACTGCAGCTTTGTCCTGTTGCCCTGTGTAGCAAGGAATTGGTGTTGTTGTGGCTCCACTTTGTTTTAAAACTTTTGAGCTCAGCCCAAGTGCATTGGTTGCAGGTCCCATTTCTCCAAGGAGTGTTTATCTTGGCTTTACTGCTGTCACTGTTTTTGCTGCTGAAGATTTAGGCATAGAGCAGGAGTTAATCACTTGAGCTGGTGATTAAATCATACACACTGTATACAACACTGCGAGAGTTCTTGTGTAACTATAACGGAGTGAGTCCATCTATACATTGAGAATCACATGACTGCACATCATTTCCTGTGATGCAATCAGTTATCCAATGGATAGCTGCTGCCTGATAGCACAGACAAACAGGTTTGTCTTTACAGCAATGCTCCACTAATCCTGACTGAATTAGAATGCCATTTGATTTTTCTTTGGATTATTGCTCTGCACAGGTAGCTCAGTGTGAGAACATATTGGTGTAAGATGGCATTCTATTAGCATGGAGGAGAAAGTCAGGTCTGCAGATGCTGGAGATCAGAGCTGAAAATGTGTTGCTGGAAAAGCGCAGCAGGTCAGGCAGCATCCAGGGAACAGGAGAATCGACGTTTCGGGCATAAGCCCTTCAAGAAGGGCTTATGCCCGAAACATCGATTCTATTAGCATGGTATGTTTTGGGTTCAGGCTGGTGGTTTCGAAGTAGTGGGTGGCTATTTAGTGTCAAGGAGAAGCACTGTCTGAGAGGAAGGCAATAGAATGAGAGATTGATGTGCTATTTTCCATGTTGAAGGATTTTCTTCAGCTATCTGCTTAATTCTGAGCTCTTCAGGAACTTCTATGGTGTGGGTCTGCACATTAATTGCTTGATGTTTAGTGCAGCATGGCATATGGTCTACTTTTACCTAATAAAGCAGATTGGAGCAGGAAATTATCATTAAATAATTAAAAATTTAAGTATTATTGATGAAGAATGTCACAGATTGCAACAACATGAATCTGGTGTACAATACTTATTTCAAAACATCTGGTCATGAAACTCTCCATTTTCTATAGTTCTGGCTTTTTTTTTCTGAAATCAAATGTTTTAAAGTTGGGACTTTTAGGAGGGAGTATTCAAATTCAACCTTGGCTGAAAATATTAAGTTGGAGCAATAATTTTTCCTTGTGATTACTTGTGCCCAATCTCACCAGAAGTATGATGGCTGCTGGTTTGGAAGCTGATATTTTCCAAATCTAAAAGTGTGCCAACTTAAAATGGATTGAAAATGCAACTCGGTTGCAACCTTGGTTTTCGGACCCTGATGCAAACTCGGTGAGGAAGTGAATCGTGCAAGAGCATCTAACTTAACGACACAGGATTCAGTGCAGTTTATTCTAGATCAGTTATGATTGAAAGCTAAAATCTTTATTGATGATAAATAATGATGTAGATACAGGTGTATATATATTTTCAGTTTTCAATTGAATTGCACAATGCACCCAATTGGTATACCAAGTAGGAAGCTTGACATTTTTCGGCCAGAAACTATTTTCTTGCAGTGTATTTATTTGGTGAAATGGACAATCAGGACATTTTTACTTAATAAAAACCAAAGGACTGCAGATGCTGTAAATCAGAATTAAAAACAGAAACAGCTTGAAAAGCTCAATAGGTCTGACAGCATCTGTGAAGAGAAATCACGGTTAACATTTTGGATCAGAACAGTTCTGAGGAAGGGTCGTTGGACCTGAAACATTAACTCTGATTTGCTTTTAGAGATATCACAGATCTGCTAAGCTTTCCCAGCAACTTCTGTTTTTGTTAGGTTTTTAGACTTGACACTTTCTGTCAACTTGCCGGTATTAGTTGTTAGTTTTATGTCAAACTGAAGCATAAGGCTGAAAATACAATGTTCTTTTGATCCAACTGGCAGATCTGGTGAACGCTGTATGCATTGGAAGATAATACAACCCAATTTTATTAAAACCAAACAGTAGCTATCAAAATAACAAATGGCTGACAGGCTGTTGCAATGCAATAAATTATTGAAATTAATGCTTATCATGGAGATCAGTTCAATATTTAGCCAATTACTCTCTTGGCTTTGTTGGTCTTCATTATCATTGGGATCTACTCTCAATAGAATGTTGTTTCCAATTGACTCCCCAGGGTAAGCTTCTGCAGACATTTCTGGTGATAGTGCCATGTCTGCCTTCCATCATATCGTTAGCCAAAAGACAGCAAACAAATTATTATATACAATGTGGCTGATAATGAGAGGTAAACAGATGTGGTTATCACATCTGTGTGGATGAGCTCAGGACAGCACTCTTGATTTACTGTCATTTGGCACCATTTATGTCTTACTGCAGCAATCCTACATGAAGCTTGTGCAATGGGGTGTCTGATAGCAGATGGCAATGGCAGGTTCGAGCACAGAGAAAAGGAGCTGTTCTGACCCTGTGGGGATCAGCGCCTTTGACAAACTGAAGGCTAGAGCCAGATGTCGTGAGGTGAGGGAGAGAGCAGTCAGGATCAGAAGTTTAAGGCTTTTGAACAGGGCAGCTGGAAGTCCCTGATGGTTGTCAGAAAACCCGGAAGGGGAATTTAAATTGGCAAGCAGCTTCTGAATAGTGAGTCAGACTGACTGGTAGACCTCTAATTTCTCCAGCAAGAGAGAAAAATGAGGTTAGCAGCAAGGAGCTTCAACAGCAGTCTGGGACTGAAGAGTCAAAGTGTCAAAGAGCCAAGATCATAAATAGTACAGACCAAGCTACTGACCGTGGCTAACGAGCTCAGACGTTGCACTAGCAATGTAAACCGAGTGGACTATTTGAGCAAATTGAATTTGTGAGTTAGCCACGAGAAGTGGAGGATCCCTTTTGTGTCTGAGGAGCAGATAATCTGCATCATGTGGTCACAGGATATTAAGATCTACTTACTAAACTTGCTACCTATAAGGACCTAACCTCCAGGCCGGTACCCTAGTGAATCGGGAACATCAGGTGATTATCCATTATATATATTATTCCTTTTGGTTCGACTTCTGCTTTAATGTTTACAAAGACTCATTGCCAATGGAATTAAAAATTCCTGGTTTAGAATTTTTGTGCAGTGCTTTGCTTAAATCTCTGTAAAGGTTTTTTCATAACAAGTTGGTCAAATGCTAGATAGGAAAATAACTGCTGTACTCCTGCTTTCTGGAGTAAGAAATTTAGCCACCTTCAGGAACTCACCAAAAATAAGGTAACAGTTATGGTTTAAATGATGACTGAATAGGGAGATAGCTGACTGAATAGTGTCCATATACTATGAGTTGACTGAAAAATAAAAGTCCAATTGCTGTCACAAAATGAGGCAAATGTAGTGTGACATTTGAAAAGATTGAGCAAGTATTCTGCAAAGGCAAATTTTGACGGTATTAGGCAAGAACTTTCAAAAGCTGACTGGGCGGTGGGGTGGTGCAAACGATCGCAAGTAAACAGACGGCTGGAAAATGGGAAGCCTTCAGAAATGAGATAACGAGAATCCAGAGAAAGTATATTCCTGTCAGGGTGAAAGGAATGCTAGTAGGTATAGGGAGTAGTGGACAAAAGAAATTGAGGGTTTGTTTAAGAAAAAGAAGGAAGCATATGTCAGGTAGAGACAGGATAGATCGAGTGAATCCTTAGAAGAGTATAAAGGCAGTAGGAGTATACTTAAGAGGGAAATCTGGTGGGCAAAAAGGGGACATGAGATAGCTTTGGCAAATAGAATTAAGGAGAATCCAAAGGGTTATTACAAATACATTAAGGTCAAAAGGGTAACTAGGGAGAGAACAGGGCCCCTCAAAGTTCAGTAAGGCGGCCTTTGTGAGGAACCACAGGAGATGGGGGAGACATTAAACGAGTATTTTGCATCAGTATTTACTGTGGAAAAAGACATGGAAGATATAGAATGCAGGGAAATAGATGGTGACATCTTGAAAAATGTCCATATTTCAAAGGAAGAAGTGCTGGATGTCTTGAAATGCATAAAAGTGGATAAATTCCCAGGACCTGATCAGGTGTACTCTAGAACTCTGTGGGAAGCTAGAGAAATAATTGCTGGGCCTCTTGCTGAGATAGTTGTTTCATCGATAGTCACAGGTGAGGTGGTGGAAGACTGGAGGTTGGCTAACTGTTTAAGAAGGATGGTAAGGACAAGCCAGGGAACTATAAACCAGTGAGTCTGACCTCAGTGGTGGGTAAGTTGTTGGAGGGAATCTTGAGGCATAGGATATACATGTATTTGGAAAGGCAAGGACTGATTAGGGATAGTCAACATGGCTTTGTGTGTGGGAAATCATGTCTCACAAACTTGATTGAGTTTTTTGAAAAAGTAACAAAGAGGATTGATGAGGGCAAAGCAGTAGATGTGATCTATATGGACTTCAGTAAGGCTTTCAACAAGTTTTCCCTTGGGAGATTGGTGAGCAAGGTTGTATCTCATGGAATACAGGAAGAACTAGCTATTTCGATACAGAACTGACTCAAAGGTAGAAGACTGAGGATAGTAGTGGAGGGTTGTTTTTTAGACTGGCCGGTGACCAGTGGAGTGTCACAAGAATCAATGCTGGGTCCACTACATTTCATCATTTATATAAACGATTTGAATGTGAGCATAAGAGATACAGTTAGTAAGTTTGCAGATTACACCAAAATTGGAGGTGTAGTGGACAGCGACGAAGGTAACCTCAGATTGCAACAGGATCTTGATCAGATGGGCCAATGGGCTGAGAAGTGGCAGATGGAGTTTAATTCAGACAAATAGGACGTGTTGCATTTTGAGAAAGCAAATCTAGCAGGACTTATACACTTAATGGTAAGGTCCTAGGGAGTGTTGCTAAACAAAGAGACCTTCAAGTGCAGGTTCATAGCTCCTTGAAAGTGGAGTCACAGGTAGATAGGATAGTGAAGAAGATGTTTGGTATACTTTCCTTTATTGGTTAGAGTATTGAGTACAGGAGTTGGGAGGTCATATTGCGTCTGTAAAGACGTTGGTTTGACCACTGTTGGAATATTGCGTGCAATTCTGGTCTCCTTCCTATCAGAAAGATGTGTTAAACGTGAAAAGGTTCAGAAAAGATTTACAAGGATGTTGCCATGGTTGGAGGATTTGAGCTATAAGGACAGGCTGAACAGGCTGGGGCTGTTTTCCCTGGAGTGTCGGAGGCGGAGGGGAGACCTTATAGAGGTTTACAAAATTATGAGGGGCATGGATAGGGTAAATAGACAAAGTTTTTCCCTGGGGTGGGGGAGTTCAGAACTAGAAGGCATAGGTTTAGGGTGAGAGGGGAAAGATATGAAAGAACCTATGGGACAACATTTTCAGACAGAAGGTGATACGTGTATGGAATGAGCTGCCTGAGGAAGTGGTGGCGGCTGGTACAATTGCAACATTTAAGAGGCATTTGGATGAGTATATGAACAGGAAGGGTTTGGAGGGATATGGACCGGGTGCTGGCAGGTGGGACTAGATTGGGTTGGGATATCTGGTCGGCATGGACGAGTTGGACCGAAGGGTCTGTTTCCATGCTATACATCTCTATGACTCTATGATTCTATAAATAGCATATTAATCTTAAGATTTATTCTGAAATCAAGAAGCTCTTTTAAAGAGCATGATTAGGATTCCTTATCAATATGCCACTTAGAAATGTAGCTGTGCTTATTTGCCCCATATGAGCCAGTACTTTGCAGAACTCTGGAAAAGTTGTAAAGCCACCATTTTGGTTGTTTAGGACAGTAGGTAAAACCTCATAAGCGGTACAGAGATACAGTATTGCAAGGAAACAGATTCTAAATCACTACAGAAGAGTCAGTTGATTGAATTAAAATCTTTGTTTAAAATGTAAGATAGTATTACACTGACACAGATTTTATTTAAGTCAATGGATATCTTACCAATTTTAAGCTTGATACAGATACTATTGTTATTATCTTTCAGATTAAATACCATAGCTGTAAAAACTGAATTTACAGCATATAAAGATTACCTGGTACAGGTGATACAACACCCAAGATTAAATGAATGTTATGAGCAACATTACAATACCATACATGAATTAAATGTCAACGCTCCTCACTTTTGAGCCTACACATATGACTTGACCTCAACATTCTTCTGGAGGTGAATTATAATCAAGAACACACTTATTTCAGAAACAAACCATCATTGATCAAACAGTTCAAGTGGAGTTCATAGAAGATCTCATTGAGCTTCTTAGACCTGTGACATAGCCCAAATAGTATAAACGTTCGAGTGAGATTGCCTACTCTGGTACAAAGATAAAAATCACACAACACCAGGTTATAGTCTAACAGGTTTATTTGGAATCACAAGCTTTCAGGGCACAGCTCCTTTGTCAGGTAGCTAGTGGGGCAGGATCGTATGACACAGAATTTATAGTAAAAGATCAAAGTGTCCAACAACTGATGTATTGAACAAACCTAGATTGCTGTTAAATCTTTAATCCCTTAGAATGGTGATGCAGGTTTTGATTCATTTGTATGTAAATCTCAGAACATCTTTCAAGTCACATTCCAGAGATAACTTAAAGTTTTATAAAATAATTATTTTATTTATTGCATTTTATTCATTTATTGTATTTTACTCATTTATTTTATAAATTCCTATTTTGGAAACAGAACTAGTCTGACTCAAGGTTGGAATACAGACAGACTTTAACCTCGTAACTTTAATGCAGGTCGGAGCTGAAATGTCACCTTTGTTTTTATAAAACCTTAAGGTTTTTTTTCTCAGGAATGTGACTTGAAAGAAGTTCTAGGATTTACATATTAATGAATCAAAACCTGTTTCCTAAAACTGAATGGTTCCCGTGAATGACAAAGAATGTGCTGGGTGAGCAGCAATCTTCCTGTAGCACAGTTGAGGATGTGAAAGCATTTACCTTGGCAGTGAAGCAACCATGGTAGGTGATTGAAGATAAGGAGCTGAACACGAAACTGAGGGAGACTGAAAGGACTGCAGAATCTGTCAATCAGAAATGAACAGAAATTGCTGCAGGTCAGCAGCAGTTGTGAAGAGAAATCAGAGTTAACATTTCGGTCCAGTGCCCCTCCCTCAGAACTAATGGTGACTAGGAAATGTTGGTTTATATGCAGGAGATAGGGTGAGGGGAGGGGGTAAAGAGTAAACAGTAAATGGGGATAGAACCCAGAGAGCATGAAGAACAGTTGGACAGACAAAGAAGTCGATAATGACCTGTTTGGGAGGGTGAAAAGCTGTTAATAGGAACTGTTAATGGCTAACAATGGGTGGGGTGTAATAGCAGACTATGTGATACCAAGGCCTGGTTTTTGGGGGCTGGGGTATGAGACAACTCAAGCCCTTAAATTACTGAACTCAATATTGAGACTGGAAGCCAACAGGGTCTCCAAACAGAAAATGAGGTGCTGTTCTTCCAGGTTTCACTGAGCTTCGCTGGAGCACTGCAGCAAGCCTGAGACAGGGAACAGGGTGGTATGATGAAGTGACAGGTAACTGGAAGCTCAGGGTCTTTTACTGTGGACAGAATACAAATGTTCTGAAATGGAGAGAGATGGGCTACTTCATTGAAGCCAGATCAACATTCAGAGATTTGAAACTCAGTTAAAAAGATAAAGAAAAATCCTGAACCTCCTGAATACTGTAAAAAAAAGAAAATATTTGTTCAAATGAAGAAGGAATTGTAGAAAAGCAAACTACTGTGGATGCTGGAAATGCGAAATATAAACAGAAAACATTGGCAAAACTCAGCATGTCTGGGATGTGGAGAGAGAAATAATGTTCATGTTTCAAAACTCTTCCTCAAAACGGAAAGGAGATGTAAAATGATAGGTTTTTATATTGTTGATTAGAGAGAGGAGGAACAAGTGAAACAGAAGCAAATGTTTTAGTCTGGAAATCAGAGATATTACAAAGAAGAAAGTATTTATTTCAACAGAGCAAGCATCTTCCCTGATTGACAGTCATGACATTAAAAGTCTTACACATTATATGATGAGGCAATTACTTGAGTTAGCATGAAACACTTCTTTTGATAAGGGAATTCAGCAGGTTAAAAGTCTTCCAGATAAGGTAATGGACCTTTGATTAGATCTGCCAGAAAAATGTTCTCCACAAAAGATATTTGAGAGAGAAAAGGTCCCCTCGCAGAGGAGTGGTGCAACAATTCTGAAGCAAAATAGCTACCATTCTTCTCACTCCAAAAAAGTATGTTCTGGGAGGATTATGAAATGTCCAGACCACCTGAATTTGTGAAGTAAAAGACAGGGTAGTGGTAAAAGTAATATAGTTACATACATTTATGTATCATGATTAACTAAAGACCTTTTATAAGGTCTCTATAAGGTTATATAAATTTTTGAAGGAGTTAATGTTCAAGTGCATTAGGTTGCACCCAAAGTAATGATGCCACATAGGTTTGAATGGAGACATTTGAGTTCTGTATGAGTACTCAAAGAGAACAGATGTAACTTGTACAGGTATTCTGAGCAAGTTAATGTAAATTGTACCAATTTCTATTGTGAAATGAACTACCTCATTACGCAAGATTAGTGTTTCTGTTGAGAATCACCAGTGATCTATCCTCTAACACTTATAATTTGACAGGCCCTGGACTCCGCACATGGAGGAGGATCCATTTAGTGCTGTGTCTGTGTGGAAGTAGAGAAAGTATCCTCAACCACAAGCCACCAGTGCATGGTTACACTGAGCAAGAGAAGATAAAGTTGGGTTCTGGGAGCTGTTCTGCTGGTGTTCGATCTGCTTAGATACAGCAGTTTCAGCTCAGCCCGTGCCTAGCCTGGATAATTTATTTAATATCATCAGCAGCAATAATTCCACAGTGGTGCAGTTAAACCATAAGAAGGAAGCAAAATAGCCAAAACCACACTGCTTGCTCCTGCAACCTGGAGCCGAAAGAGAAAGAAATAGTCAAAGGAGGATTAATGGCAAAAAAATCTATCAAAACCAGAATATCACATACTGGTCACAGTGGTCTCTGAACATGTGATAGACTCTATCCAACCCCTCCCCAGTAATTGATGATCCTTCACAATCTCTGACATTGCCCCCCCCCCACCGGCTGCACTGTCTTGCATCGAAGGCTTTGGCCCTGTTAAGCAAAATTCTCACTCAGTGAACTCCAAAAATCGTTCCCTCTGTTTTCTCAGATACTCATTCTACCTCATGCTTCCTGCCAAGTGAAATATCAAAGAGATTTGTTGGGCTAACCCAAGTCTAATGATTGGCAGAAACCATTTGGAGGGATTTTGGGACAATTGATATTTATGTTTGCGACTCTAGGGAGCAAATTTTCTATCTGAATCTTTGGAGGGCTCCAATTAAATTAAGTAAAATAGTTACTCAGGAAAATTTAGATTATTTAAATACATGTTCTAAATTCTGAGTAATTTCTAAATAAACATCATACTTTCCCCGCGTGCGCGCGCACACTCACACACACACACCTCTTCTCCTACGTGTCCCCCAGCACCTGCCCACTCCTTGTAACCTGCCAGATTCTAATTTCTGCCCGCCCGCTCCCCACCCTCAGGAATCAAACCCCTTCCCCACCAAACCCAGCTGCAGCCAGTCTCTCTCTGGAACCTATTCCGATCACTTACACCAGACCAACCACAAATCAGCCTCTCTCTCCTCCTGCTAGACCAGTTAAACACTGTCCCCACCAGACCCTACCCTTTCTACTCCCCCACTAGATCTGATCATGCCTGCCTCCAGTGGATCCAAATTGACACCACACCCAGGAAGGGCAGCTCCACACCATCCCACATCTGTACCCAACCACCCTTCCCTACCATTGAACTACCCTGCTATCAGACCTGAACATTACTCCCATCAGAACCATCCCAACACTTTCCTGTGGACCTGATCTGATACTCCCTGCCAATCCAACAAGATCTGAACCCTCCACAACCCAGGACCTATTCCCCTCTTCCTTCCCTCCACCATCATACCTAATTTCTCCTGCCCACCGTGAACCACCCAAAACACTGCATCACTTACCAGATTGCCACCTTGCAATCTGGTATCCTGTCCCCACACCCCCCAACACCCTACCTTCCCAGCATGACCAATCCACCTAGCCCATAAATCTTTAGATTGTGGGAGGAAACTGGAGCACGTGGGGAGAACCCACGCTGACACAGGCAGAACCTGCAAACTCCACAGAGAATCGCCCAGGGCTGGGATTAAACACAGATCCCTGATGCTGTGTGGCAGTGTTACCACTGCCACTGTGCCACCCTGCTTTCATTTTGAGCTAATTTAGCACTTCACTAGATTTGATTTTATTCTTTAATTAGTGGTAATTTTAACAGCGTTAGTTGAAATTAATTCAAACTAAAGCAACTAAGTGGAACCGAGTAAACAAAAACAGAATCTTAAATATTCAGGATAAGGCAGAAAAATAGGATTAGAGTAGTCAGCTCTAATAAAGGTGGGTAGACAGGCAGTGAAATGAATGCCCTTGAGATTTGTATAATGCTGTGATTATAATTTGGAACCACTGAGGCCTTACCGGCAAAGCATTTTGTCACTTAACCTCGATCCAATTACATACACAACTGGTCCTCTTAATAATCCTTTCAATTTCCTGCAGCCAAAATATTTATTGTTTGCCTCTCAACGATCCATTGTTTTGGACGGAAATATTCTATATTCATTCCAGAGGCAAACACAACATCAAATTAAAGCTATGAATTGGTTAATTAAGTAAATTGCTTCAGTGGAGCAATTAAAACGCTCTAAGTCATGCAATGGAATGTGAACAATAATTGAGATAAATAAACAGTTTGGCAAAGAAAAGATTATTGGTGCCTCATTAAGCTGCAAGTAATGCCAAATATACTGTATCTTATAAATATTCCAGAAATGTTCAGCAAATGAGTCAGAATTTGTCACTGATGTATTCATATAAAAACATCACCTTTAATATTGGGACCTTAAATGTCTTTTATAACACATGATTGTGGCATTGCGTGATATTTTCATCTGACTCTGGTCAGCATGATTTAGGTGTGTGACCTTATGATTTTATGTTGCAGCTGGTTATCTTTTGATGCCACGAGAATCAAAATATAAAAAGTACAACACCCATCAATATCTTACACCCTATGTGCAAATTACATTTTTTTTATGAAGAGCCATAAGTTATAGACAATAGACAATAGACAATAAACAATAGGTGCAGGAGTAGGCCATTCTGCCCTTCGAGCCTGCACCACCATTCAATATTATCATGGCTGATCATCCTTAATCAGTATCCTGTTCCTGCCTTACCTCCATAACTCTTGATTCCACTATCTTTGAGAGCTCTATCCAATTCTTTCTTAAATGGGACAGAGCATTCCACACAGCCACCACTCTCTGGGTGAAGAAATTTCTCCTCATCTCTGTCCTAAATGGTCTACCCTGTATTTTTAAGCTGTGTCCTCTGGTTCGGCACTCACCCATCAGCGGAAACATATTTCCTGCCTCCAGAGTGTCCAATCCTTTAATAATCTTATATGTCTCAATCAGATCCCCTCTCAGTCTTCTAAACGCAAGGGTATACAAGCCCAGTCGCTCCAGTCTTTCAGCGTAAGGTAGTCCCGCCATTCCAGGAATTGACCTCGTGAACCTACGCTGGACTCCCTCAATAGCCAGAATGTCTTTCCTCAAATTTGGAGACCAGAACTGCACACAATACTCCAGGTGTGGTCTCACCAGGGCCCTGTACAGCTGCAGAAGAACCTCTTTGCTTCTGTACTCAATCCCTCTTGTTATGAAGGCCAGCATGCTATTAGCCTTCTTCACTACCTGCTGTACCTGCATGCTTACCTTCATTGACTGGAGTACAAGAACAGCCAGATCTCTTTGTACTATGCCTTTACCTAAATTGATTCCAATTAGGTAGTAATCTGCCTTCCTGTTCTTGCCACCAAAGTGGATAACCATACATTTATCCACATTAAACTGCATCTGCCATGCATCTGTCCACTCGCCTAACCTGTCCAGGTCACCCTGTAATCTCCTAACATCCTCCTCACATTTCACCCTGCCATCCAGCTTAGTATCATCAGCAAATTTGCTAATGTTATTACTAAAACCATCTTCTATATCATTTAACATATATTGTAAAAAGCTGCGATCCCAGCACTGATCCCTGTGGTACCCCACTGGTCACCGCCTGCCATTCCGAAATGGAACCGTTTATCACTACTCTTTGTTTCCTATCAGCCAACCAACTTTCAATCCAAGTTAGTACTTTGCCCCAAATACCATGCGCCCTAAATTTGCTCACTAACCTCCTATGTGGGACTTTATTAAAAGCTTTCTGAAAGTCCAGTACAATACATCTACTGGATCTCCCTCGTCCATCTTCAGAGTTACATTCTCAAAAAATTCCAGAAGATTAGTCAAACATGAATTCCCCTTCATAAATCCATGCTGATTCTGACCTATCCTGTTACTACTATCCAGATGTGTCGTAATTTCATCCTTTATAATAGACTCCAGCATCTTTCCCACCACTGAGGTCAGACTAACTGGTCTATAATTTCCTGCTTTCTCTCTCCCACCTTTCTTAAAAAGTGGTACAACATTAGCCACCCTCCAATCCTCAGGAACTGATCCCGAATCTATCGAACTCTGGAAAATAATCACCAACGCATCCACGATTTCTCGAGCCACCTCCTTCAGTACCCTAGGATGTAGACAATCAGGACCTGGGGACTTATCAACCTTCAGACCTAACAGTCTCTCCAACACCAATTCCTGGCAAATATAAATTCCCTTAAATTCAGGTCCTTCAGCCACTGTTACCTCAGGGAGATTGCTTGTGTCTTCCTCAGTGAACACAGATCTGAAGTAGCAATTCAATTCTTCTGCCATTTCTTTGTTCCCTGTAATATATTCCCCTGTTCCTGTCTTCAAGGGCCCAATTTTAGTTTTAACCATTTTTATGCCTTTCACATACCTAAAAAGGCTTTTACTATCCTCCTTTATATTTTTGGCCAGTTTACCTTCGGACCTCATTTTTTTCTCTGTGTATTTCCTTCTTAGTAATCCTCTGTTGTTCTTTAAAAGCTTCCCAGTCCTCCGTTATCCCACTTCTCTTTGCTATGTTATACCTTTTCACTTTTAATTTTATATGTTTCTTAACTTCCCTCGTCAGCCACGGCCGCCCA
>NC_057742.1:21574411-21630981 GCF_004010195.1 Chiloscyllium plagiosum
TTTTCAGCCTTCTTCCTAGTTCTCTGAAGTCCCGCTGTAGTATGTTCCTCCTCTTCTTCCCGACATCATTTGTGTCGACATGTACCACCACCTCTGGCTCTTCACCATCGTCGTTGAGGATTTCCTGCACTCTATCTGTGATGTCTTTAACTCTGGCACCAGGAAGGCAACACACCATCCTTAAGTCCCGCCTGCTGCCACAAAAACCCCGGTCAGTTCCTCTCACTATGGAGTCCCCTATTACCACGGCTCTGTGCGATGTCCGACTCTTCCACTCTGTCTCCACGCCAACGTTTGATTGGCAGACCTGGCTGCCTCGCGGACTGGCAGTGTCATCTATCTCTACTGTTTCCAAAAGATTCAACTTGTTCCTGACAGGTACTTCCCCAGGGGTCTCTTGTACCTGTCTCCTCTCTGCCTTCCTCATCGTCTGCTCTCTTCTACTCTTTTCTGGTATGGTCGGTGTAATAACCTCGCTGAAGGTCTTGTCCAGAAAGATCTCATTCTCTCGGATGAGCCTAAGGTCCTCGAGTTCTTTCATCAGTGCTGCAATATGCTCTGTCAGTAGCTGAATGTGCACACACTTTCCACACTTATACCAGCCAGACACACCAGAGTCGTTGACCTCCCACATCAAGCACGTAGCACACTGAACCAGCTTGGCAGTCATGTCTTCACCTTCTTCAATTGTGGCGTAATCATTTCACTCAACCTCCTTGTCAAAGACTCCTGAGCTAAAGCCTCTCTCTTCACTCCACAGGAACTTCCTTGGACCCTCTTTTTGGGGCAAGTCTGTGGACTTTTAATTTAGGTTAAAGGAGGAGGGTGGGAGGGAGGCCCTACTTTGTAGAGCCTAGGGTCTAGAACACACCCACCCACTGAAATAACAATCACTTACCTTCCCGACCGGCTTTGTTCTCCGACTTCACTTCTGCCCAGCTCCTGCCTCTTTCTGCTGCACTTTCCCTTCTGCTCATTCAATTGTTTTATGAGTGCTCTCATGATGGCAGAAACTCCTAAATGTGTTGCAAACAAAATAAAGTGCAAGTCTAATACTAAACTTGGAAAAATATTCATCTTTTTGATTGTTGGTAGTATTTTGAAAATGCAGTTCAGTGAGGTTAAATTAAAATGAATCATGATGGCAGCAATGAGAGGACCAAGACAGAATGATATTTGTGTTTATCCTGGGCATTAAAAATAGAGACATAAAGTACAAAAGCTAAAACATTGTGCTGATCTTTCACAATGTGAGTTTAATGTCTATTGTAATCTCGTGGGGCTAGTTTAATTGTGAAAAGTAGGCAGCATGGATAAATTGGGCCTGTTTCCATGCTGTAATCCTCTGTGCCTTTATGACTGTTGAGGGTTTCAGCCACTGGCTTACATTGCCTTGTTTTGAGAAGGCTCTGCTTTCTTGTACTACTCAGGCACCGAACAGGCCAGCTGTGGGCCTTACCCTGGGATCAAGGGCTCCAGGACATATAACAAATCTGCTGAGAGTTCCTTGCCAATTCTGTACTCAATGAACTACCAGTGAGGCAGTGGATGCTACAGGGAATAACTGATTCAGGACTTTGATCCAGGAGGGACACAGGGACAAGTGAGTGATGGAGATTTATGGAGCTGGGGCAGAAGGGGAGGGGTTGCCAATAAGACCAGTGTTTTGGCTTTTAGCAGCTCTCCTTCTTAGGCGACATCATTCAATCAGTCTCTGCGTGCCTTCAAAAAAGTGGCATCACACACACACACACCGCATGGATGTGTTTGTGTCCGCCCTATAGTATGAGTCTCTTCGCTGCCAGGTTATCAGCAGCAGCAGCAGAATAAGGTGCTTAATAGGGCAATACTTGTCTGCTTCAGGGTCCCAGTTAGCTACAGGACAGCAAGACAATTCCTGACCTATCTGCCGTGAATTTTATCAGAGTGAAGTTGGGATGATGGCATGGTCCCTTCATACCCCCATCCTATCTGAATAAATGCCACTAACTATCAAGAGGTAAAATAAAGCAGAGTCAGCATAGCTTTGTCAAGGGAATGACACACCTGACAAATCTGTTAGAATTCTTTGAGGAGGTAACAAGCAATTTAGACAAACGAGAGCCAGTGGAAGCGATCTACTTGGATTTCCAAAAGGCCTCAGACAAGATGCTGCTAAATAAGATAGGAGTTCATGGTGTTAGGGGCAAGATACTGGTCTGGATAGAGGATTGTCTGACTGACAGAGGCAGAGAATGGGGATAAAAGGCTAGTCTTCAGAATGGCAGCCCTGACGGGAGAAGTTTCACAGGACTACAACTATTCACATTACACTTTAACAATCTGGATGAAGAAACTGAGGTCATGTTTGCAGATGACACAAAGATATGTAGAGGGACATAGTTGAGCAAGCCAGGAGGCTTCAGAGGAACTTGGACATCTTTGGCAAGTGGGCAAAAAACTGACAGATGGAATACAATATGGGAAAGTGTAGGTTATGCACTTTGCTACGAAGAATAGTGACATAGTCTGTTTTCTAAAGAAATTGCCTTTGGAAATCTGAGGAACGATAGGACTTGAGAGTTCTAGTTCAGGATTCTCTTAAGGTTGACATTCAGGTTCAGTTGGCAGTTAAGAAGTTAAATGAAATGTCTGCATTAATTTCAATAGGGCTAGAATAGCAAAACAGAGATGTACTGCTGAGGCTGTACAAGACCGCATTTGGAATATCGTGAGCAGTTTTGGGCTCTGCATCTAAGGAAGGATGTGCCAGTGTTGGAGGGGGTTCAGGGGAGGTTTACACAAATTATCCCAGGAATGAAGGACTTGTCATATGAGGAACAGTTGAGTATTCTGCATCTGTAAGATGATATTATTGAAATGTACAGAATGCTGAGGGCCTGGATAGAGTTGTCATGGAGAGGATATTTCCACTAGCAGAGGAGACTAGGACTGAAGGGCACAGCCTCAGCCTGAAGGGACAAGCATTTGGAACTGAGATGAGGAGGAATTCCTTCAGTTAGAGGGTAGTTAATCTGTGGAACTCATTGCAGCAAAGGCCAAGCCCTTGTGTGTATTTAAGACAGAGATAGGTAGGTTCATGATTAGTAAGGGGATCAAGGGTTACATAGAAAAATACAGCGCAGTACAGGCCCTTTGGCCCTTGATGTTGCGCCGATCCAAGCCCACTTAACCTACACTAGCCCCTATCCTCCATATGCCTATCCAATGCCCGTTTAAATACCCATAAAGAGGGAAAGTCCACCACTGCTACTGGCAGGGCATTCCATGAACTCACGACTCGCTGAGTAAAGAATCTACCCCTAACATCTGTCCTATACCTACCACCCCTTAATTTAAAGCTATGCCCCCTCATAATAGCTGACTCCATACGTGGAGTTATGGGGAGATGGCAGGAGATTGAGGTTGAGAAACATATCAGCTGTGATTGAATGGTGGAATAGCCTTGATGGGCCACCTGGTCTAATTCTGCTCCTATGTCTTACAATGTAATGGATAATGGCACAAGAATTTGCCTATTGCATTCAATTCTGAACACCATATTTCTGGAAGTTAGTAAATGTATCTGCGAAGCTACATGAGCAAATGTTGAGAGTGGTTCCAGGAACGAAAGCTTTAGTTATCTGAATGGATTGGAGAAGCTGCAAATGACCTCCTTGGAGAACAAAGAATGAAGGGGACACCGAACAGAGATGTTAACATTTATCAAGAGTCTGGACAGAGCAGACAACATGAAACTATTTCCATTGGCAGATGGGTCAAAGACCACAGATTCTGACTTGAGATGAAGCAACAGAATAAACAATTCATTTAAACAGTGAATGCCATCTGAAATATACTGCCTGAGTGTTGTAAAGGTAGATGGATGCAAAGGTTTTAAAAAGAGATTTGGATAATTATCTGAAGAGAAAATCTTGCCAGCTTATGGGGAAAAAGCAAGAGAGTGGGACTACTTGAGCTGATCTTGTAGATGAACAGCATAATCATTGGGCTAATTGCGCTGTTTCTGTACTGTGATCATTCTATGATCCCATGGTTCTAAAATGAGGAATCAACACTTGACTCTGAATCAGGAAGAGATCTAGGGCTTTAAGTGGATAAATTCAAGAAATGATCAATGCAATGCTTGTTTGCAATTAAAAGACAAAATACTGAATTAGCAAAATAATAAGATTGTCATATTCAGTCAAACACTTAATTTACTGTTTAGAGGAAACAGGTTTAAAGTAAAGGAGGTGTGAGAGGCAGATTTTTTACACAGAGGGTTGTAAGTGTCTGGAATGCACTGCCAGAAGAGTGGCAGAGATGGATACAATAGCAACATTTTAAGAGGCATCTTGATAGACATATGAATAGGCAGGGAATAGAAGGATACAAACTGCATAGAGGCAAAAGTTTAGTTTCGAATGTTTTTAGTTTAGAAAGGCATCATTTGTTGGTGCCATCTTGCTGGGTCAAACAGCCTGTTCCTGTGCTGTGCTATTGTTTTTTGTTTGCTCTAATTTAAGAATAGGTAAAAATTGTCTCAACCAAAATAGTACAATAGTAAAGATTTTAGAAATGACCATCAAAAGGTGCCTTCTGGGAGAAAATAAATGAAACTGATTTGTAGATGCTTTATATCTGCTGTATTAATATTCATATTCAGATAGGTGGATGAAAATTATTCATGTTTTTCAATGTATAGCTGTGGTTTTGGGTGAATGTTTCCAATTATTGGTCAACAGATGAAGTATTGACCTATGGTCTGATGGTTTTCCTCTGATCAGAGACAAGCTCAGAAACACATTAACAAGACCTCATTTGACCATTTGTAACTGGAACACCAAGCTACAGAATTGTAGCGCCCTCCCTGCACGGATATTGATGGGCTGATCATGATCCAAGTTGTTAGATCAGGAATATTGTGAGCAATTTAATTGTTTACAAACACTGATTAATGGAATAATGGCAATATGCAAAATAAAGCACAGTGGCTCAATTAATTTTGTTTCAGGAAACTAATTTAATAAGTATAGCCAAAAAGTGAAATTAAGATTGGAATATGTTTTTCAAAAATTGATTGAGTCAACATATTTGCAGATATGTATATCATTAAAGTAATAGTTATGATAAAATACAAAGGTTGCAATGTATTTAATATCTGCAATAGAGGGATACAAATGAGTTATGTAATGACAGTGTAAAAGTTTGCATTTATCATGGGCTTATGAATTCTGAATGTATTATTTATTGAAGTGTTCTCCAAACTGTACATACCATGCATCATATAGTATTTGAGAAGAGTGGGTGGTATGACTGGCAGTAATAGATGGTGGACCCCAAAATTAATTCCATTATTTAATTGAAAGCATTATTGGTCCGTGCAATTTGAACTGCAAAAGTAATCCTGTTTTATTCATGGGGGTTAACAGACCCTGTATATGTGATAATTTGATATATGGTAGGTAAGTAATTATGTATAAAGCCGAATCGTTGTGCGAGGAATAGAACAGGCAGTACATGTTTTCCAACACATTTTAGTAAAGCAGTATTATATACAAGCATGCTGAGGAACTGGCAATGAACAGAGAAGAGAAAAGCTGGTACTTGGGGTGTATTTGGTGAAACCACCACAGGGTTTGTGATCACGTCTTGGGATGATAATTATCACCCAGTACATTATTCGGATGCAGTCACCCACTTATTGAGTGGCACTTACATAAGAAACCCAACTTGAGGATTCTTGCATTGCACAACACCAACACTCAGGCTGTCTTGAGGAAAGTCATGCACATATGTCAAAAGCTCTGCTGTGCTGTCAATATTCACTTCATTTATTTACTTGTGTTACTTGTGGCAGTCTGATCAACAAGAACTTGTGTGAAAGCGATTGACAGTGAATGTGATAACGCTCTCATGATTTCTAAAAACCAAAATTACGATAAAGCCCCGAGCTGAAGTTTATGTTGATTCCCTATTCCATTTGAAACCCGAATCAATACCTGTCTAGGGCTTGATATTCATTTTATAGTCAGAGTAAAACTTCCTTCAATTTGCATAGAGAGATCACACATCATTCCCATTTCTCCATAAACCTGCTGTTGCAGCTGTTGCACAAAGTATAATAGAAACGATTTCATTCAAAATAAAAATTTTCACATAAAAATGTAACATCCTTCCTCTAATGGGGTGACCAGAACTGTACACAATATTCCAAGTGTGGCCGCACCAGCATTTTGTATAGTTGCAGCATGATATTGTGGTTCCAGAACTCAATCCCTCTACCAATGAAACCGAACATACCATATGCCTTCTTAACAGCACTATCCACCTGGGTGGAAACTTTCAGGGATCTATGCACATGGACTGCACATCCACACTACCAAGAATCTTTCCACTGACCCAGTACTCTGCCTTCCTGTTATTCTTCCCAAAGTGCATCACCTCACATTTAGCTGCATTGAACTCCATTTGCCGCCTCTCAGCCCAATTCTGCAGTTCATCCAAATCCCCATGCAACCTGTAACATTCTTCCAAGCTGTCCACTACTCCACTGACTTTAGAGTCATAAAGTTGAGGGGGGGGGAGAATGGTATCAGGGATTGATAAGGTGGACGTTGAACAGATGTTTCTCCTTGTGGGACAGTCCCGAACAATAGGTCATAGATATAGAGTGAGAGGAAGCAGGTTCAAAACTGAGGTGAGGTGAAACTAATTCTCTCAGAGGGTTGTGAATCTGTGGAACTCACTGCCCCAGAGTGAAGTGGAGGCGGAATGAAACAACAGATTCAAGAAAGAGCTAGATATGTTTCTGTTTAAAAATGAGATAAATGGCTAAGGTGAGCAGGCAGGAAAGTGGAATCGAGACCAGGATAAGGTCGGCCATGATCTTATTAAAAAGTGGAGTGGGCTCAAAGGGCTGAATTGCCTTCTCCTGCTCTTAATTCTTATGTTCCTGTGTTCCTGAAATGATATCATCCATAACAGTGGGGCTGAACAAGAAATTATGGGAACATTCTAAATACATTTAGACACACTCAAAGAAAGTGTGGATCACAATCTGATCATTTACCTTTGAAAGAGAAACAAGAAGGCTCAGTTACCTGTGGGAATGAAGATTTACTTGGCCCTGACAGAACTAAAAGTCTACTGGATGGAATATGTATACATTTAACAAATACTGACTTAGTTAAGCTATCCCACAAGGAGCTAAATGGATTCTCAATTCCACTGGGAGCTGAGAAAAATGGATTTCAGGAAATAAAAATCAAAAATGATCAGTGTCAAATTTTGAAAGAGGGTCTAAATCTTGAGGAGAATGTCATGAATTGGCTATATATTTATATATTATGACGATCTCCTGAAAATTATATTTCTAATAATGACAATCACATCATTAGGTGCTGCATCTGTATTTCTTTGTAAGATGAGGTTAAATTTCCCTCTACATTGATTTTTACAACCAGCTATCAATATGGAGCATGTAAGCCTTTTAAGCTAAATTTAGGTGACAGCTTAACTAGTGGATAGGGTCTATTTTTGATTGAATGCCTAACCTGCTCATACTACATTTCTGTATGTCACTGAAAACTTGCAGCGTTTTAAGGAAATAAGCAGACAGCGGAACTTAACATGAATATATTAAATATTTGCATGGGCATAGATCACATGGTCATCAGAAACAGAAGCAGGGTAGTTATTTAGTTCATGAAGCCTGCTCCAGCATTCAATAAAACCAGGTCTGATCTAATTGTGACCTCAACTCCACTCTCTATCTCTCCCTCATAGCTCTCGACTACCTTGTTAATCAACAATCAAGCCCAGTATTGAATATATTCAATTGGCTAACTTCACACACCTTTGTGCTTGAGAAAGCCAAAGATTAATGACACTCAAAGAAGAAATTCCTCCCCTTCTCTGTCTCATTGTCACAAATGAGAGATGCCTTATTTTTAAACCCCATTTTTATTTTAAATACTTCAATTCCTTTTTAATAGAGCCAACATTCTATTTGCTTTCCAAAATACCTGTTGCACCTCCATATTGACTTTTTGTACCAGGATGCGCAGATTCCTTTGTCGCAGCTTTCTTCAGTCTCTCTCCTTTAAAATAATATTCTGCTTTACTGTTCTTCCTGTTAAAACAAACAGCCTCATACTTTCCTACATTATAAACTATCTGCCAAAGTTTTGCCCACTCTCTTCATCTCTTCAAATCTCTTTGGAAACTCTTTTTATCCTGAGAAGGGGAGAATATAGTGAAACTTGGAGTAAGGAGTTAATGATCGGCCCAGACCAGAAGTGTTTGGATAAAACCCTGAAAAGGTTACTTGAAGCTGAGTACATTTAAACTCAGATGTATGATCGCTTCAGAAATAAGCTATCAGGGGTTCCAGTTAAAGAGTTTAACTCACTGTTATCTTAAACCTATCAAAGGGAGAGAGAAAGGAATTCTTGTACAAGTACTGTACAAAGATTGCTGCTACAGTACTGTATAAAGATTGCTTGTTTTATCTTGATTTCTTTAGCTTAATAAATGAAGATGTGCATTTATGTTTCAGTGAGGGACTGCCTAATTGAAACAAAAACAAAATAAAGTATGCTCTATCAAGCTAAGTTTCACTCTGGGATCTGACCTGCCAGTAATACAACCTGCTGGGATCATAACATCATGTTAGTCATAGTGTCAAGTTGCAGGCAACCCTTGCATCTCACAAGTCTGAGCCTTCACAACTTCCAGTATGAAGGTTCAGGGTTTCATGTAGCTTTGGGGTGATCAAGGATAGAGGTCGGCAAGATGCAGTTGTTATTTCACATGCCAATTGGCTAGGCAATCAGGAAGAGCAAGCACAGTTAAAAACAATAAAAGAAGTAGTTTTCTTTCCGTGACTTCCCACATGTGCTTGCTGAAGATAGTAGGCAGTATGAATATTACATCAGGCCTATAATGCTGCAAAATATAAAACTGTGTATTTGGCACAATCTGATGTAATCCTCTTGCTGCAAAAACTGAGCAAGAGGTCATTTGACTGTTAGTCAAGTAAATAATCAAATATTGAATTGGTTTCATTCATTTTCATTTATTCAGCTGCAAGTTTTAAAATGTGCCCTTCATACAAACCTTTGCAGTTTGGATTCTGTTGAACATGGGGAAAAAAATAAACAGAATGATTTGTTAAGTAAATATAATTGCCATTTCATTGAATCATGCAATCATAGAATCTCTAAGTGTCACAGCAGGCCATTTGACCCTTAAGGTCCACACTGAACCTTCAAAGAGCAACTCACCCCCTACTCTATCCCTATAGCCCTGTACTTACCATGACTAATCCGCCTTGCCTGCGCTTCCCTGGACACTATGAGCAATTTAGCACGGCCAATTCACCCAACCTGCACATCTTTGAACAATAATGATTTGATTCTGAAAATCGCACATTGTAAGAAGTTTTCTCTATGACAAGTATTTCTGAGCCAGAAATCTGAGACTATTTCAATTGGGTTATAGTCCACCATGGAGACTCAGAGTCAAAAATGACTGGAAATTGCTCCATGGAATAATAATGGCAGTTCTATTTAGTTCAGTTTAACAACATAACTCTGGGAACCTGCAATGGTTCAATGAATTTATCCAGCAAATATCCAAGAATATCAGAAAGGTCTCACATTTAATTCCCCAGTGCATATTGATTTTTGTTGAGCTGACAGGACAAGTGCTACATTTTACATGAAAAGAAAAATGAACAAACACTGTTCTCATTCCTAATGCTACAATCCCCATAGACACTAATAAGTTTTAAAATGTGATAGGAATTTCCAGGTGATGAACTTGAAGATTTAATGTCTTAAGACAAACTAAAGTCAGCATTGACTATATATGACTTAATAGGTAACTAATACACTAACCTACAAAAAAAGGTATCCATTAGTAATTGCTTAACATAACTAAGAAACCTGACTCTACTTTTACACATTATACTGTAATCTTTGCAATATTTATTGTATAATTCCTGGCATTAGCAGGATTCTGTTTCTGTGTTTTGTGAGGTGAGTCTTGTAGTGTCCTTTTAAACAAAGTGCTCGAAACTGAACCCTTTCAGCATAAATGGCTGGATTCTCTGTAGCAAGGTTCTCTCTGGTGATTCCATGGCCTCTAACTTGATGTGTGTATGACTTCAAACATGGATCAATATCTTAACTGTCACTTGTTGATTAACTCAAGAGTGGTCCTTTTCTTCTGCTTAACAAACTAGCAAATGTTGGATGTCTCTGTCCCCAAGATGCTGTAAGCGCAAAATCTTCCCAACCTGGAATTAAAAAATAAACTGAATTAGATGGGACAATGGTGGGCTAGAACCTCACCATTGGTCTTGCCCTAATTAAATTCTGGTTGGGCAAAACCAATCTTGACCTCACCACCATGCTGCCAACTTAGCTGCAATTATTTCAGTTCCTATTGATTCCTTGGACCAGTCTTCCATTGCCCATCCCTTTATTGCCTTTGAACTCACACCTAACTTTGAATAGCTGCCTCTCCTGCCCACCCCATCCTGATGACAAACAGACCATATAGAATCATCCTGGGGCAAAGTTCAACACCAATTCACACCATCCTCCCCTTCAAAGATATTCTATTATTCCGTAAATTGAAAGAGACAGTTTAAAACATGAACATCTTATTAAACTCTGGCAGTTTAACACTAACGCTACCTGGAGAGGATATGTGACCATTATGTGAGGTGTTATTGATCTTGGTTGTGAAGTAGAGATCTGTCATGCTCCATATTCAAATAACATGCCATTGCTCATAGATAGGGCAAATTAACATTTGTTGTTTTAAATTAATTGATTAAATAACCAAACAATAGCAGGATCTATTTAACTGAGACATACATCTCAAAATACTGAAGGCAATACATTGATTTATTGAGTAAATTGTATCCAGTAGCCAATGTGACTTTGCTGTACTTAAGGCAGAATTATGTCCTGGAGTGTGAATTCAAGTGTAAACAGATTGAGCAGAAATGAATTTTCCTGCCAAAAGAATATTGATCTTATAATGGTCTGAATAATACAGTCAGAAATGAACAGATAACAAATTCTAGACATGAGTTTCCATGTTATTACAGAGCACAATGGAACAATAATCTCTACTATCATCTGTTTTTGTAGTTGTGTTAACATCCCATTTTAAGCGATGTCTGAAGCTACGTTTTTTATGATTCTTTATTTGCAGAATTTATTGCAGGCCGTCAATCCATTTAATTTTTTTTATAAATTCCATTATGGGAATAGGACCAGTCTGACTCAAGATTGAGATACAGACAGACTCTAACCTCACAACATTAATGCATTGTCTGAGCTGAGAAGTCACCTTTTTAAAAATAAAACCTTAAGTTATCTTGAGAATGTGACTTGAAAGCAGTTCTGTGATTTATATATTAATTAACTAAAATCTGCAACCTATGCTAAAAGATGAAAGACTTAACAGCAATCTAGGTTTGTTCAATATATCATTTCAGTTGCATGAAGCTGTAATCTTCTGCTATAAATTCTGTGTCTTATGGTCCTGCTCCACAGCTACTTTGATGAAGGAGCAGCGCTCCAAAAAAATCTGTTGGACTGTAACCTGGTGTTGGATGACTTTAAAAATCATTATTTCATACATTCTTTTACTCAGCATTTCTTGTCTACTAATCTTTATTCCTGTTTGTCAAGATTTTTGGTCACACCTCATCTGACATTTATCGTTATGTCAATTGTCACATTTAGATTGAGGTTCTGACAAACAAATATATCTGAAATGTCCCAACTCAACAGCATCTTAATATAATAAAATGTGAATTGATGAACACTTTCAACTCATATTTAAATATTGCCTGTAAAATAATAAAATGGTACAACTTAAAATCAAGAGTTTATTCTAACAATTCAGTTTGAGAGGAATTAGGCTTCGGTATGCAACAAATTGTTCATTTTGAAAACCAAGATTTCCAATAGTTATAGATTCATAGAGTCATAGAGATGTACAGCTTAGAAACAGACGCTTCGGTCCAATCCGTCCATGTCCACCAGATATCCCAACCCAATCTAGTCCCACCTACCAGAACCAGGCCCATATCCCTCCAAATCCGGCCTTTTCATCCAAATACCTCTTAAATGTTGCAATTGTACTAGCCTCCACACTTCCTTTGGCAACTCATTCCATATACATACCACCCTCTGTGTGATAAAGTTGCCCCTTAGGTGTCTTTTATATCTTTCCCCTCTCACCCTAAACCTATGCCCTCTAGTTCTGGACTCCTCAACCCCAGGGAAAAGACTTTGTCTGTTTACCCTATCCACGCCCCTCATAATTTTGTAAACCTCTACAAGGTCAACCCTCAGCCTCCGACACTCCAGGGAAAACAGACCAAACCTGTTCAGCCTCTCCCTATAGCTCAGATCCTCCAACCCTGGCAACATCCTTGTAAATCTTTTCTGAACCTTTTCAAGTTTCACAACACTATGGTGGAAATCTATTTTGTCATAAATGGAACAATTTTCTATTCAGTCACAATCTCAAGATTATATCATTTCAACACCTTCACTAGGAACTATCTGTTGATGTTTTTAATGCATTTTGCATTTGATACAATGTCCGGAATATTTCAATGGCCTGAAAGTTGTCATGGCAATGCAGACTGCAGTTGCACATGGTTCTCCTGTGTAATCCCAGTAAGACAGTGAGACTGTGAGACGGCAGACTCTTAGGAATTGCCTTAAAAATTGAAGATTCTGATAAGCATTCCTCCTGTGTCTGAAAACATCCTAAAAAATAAATGGCGTAACAATGGAGAATTTGAGTGATTCTGCTTCCACAAAGTACAGTTGTCTGGAAAGGCTAGAGGATTAAAAATCTAGTTTCCTTTCTGGATAACTGTGAAGCTGGTTCCTCAAAGTACCGTCCCCATCAGTTCCCTTATATCTGAAACCCCTGACAACCGGGAATCGGGTTGCAATCGGAGACTGGTGTCACTTGATTATAGGTCACCAATGGATGATTAATGAGCCTTGTAAATCTTTTCTGAACCCTCAACTCATATTTAAATGTTGCCTGTAAAATAATAAAATGCTACAGCTTAAAATCAAGAGTTTATTCTAACAATTCCCCCAACCAATATACATTCCTTGCTGTCTCCCTGAAACCCAGAAACCAACACTACACCCTCGCCATCTCTGATGACTCATGACATTAAATATGGCTTACCGTAAACCCTCTTGGAACCTAATTTTATGCAAATCCCTTTTAATGCTTGTTTTCTTGGCGAAATCACTTTTGCTGGACTAACCTACAACATTGAAGAAGAGGTTAAAGGACAGATTATCATAGGACATTGCTGTAAAGAGTATGCAGCTTTATACAATCCTCACCACAACCACTCATCACTTTATTTAATATTCAATACAATTTTCCATTTTCCCCTCTTGAGAATTGCTGGTTGAAGTGTGCCAGATGTACATTTAAAGCTGAGAATGCAACATCAAAGAAGTTTTCCTCTTCAGTCCGGTTCAGTTGTATTTTTACACCATTCCAGTAAATTTATTGAGGAAGGCCTATCCCTTTATGAGGTCAAGCTAGGCTTTGTGGACTTCTTTCACTATTAAGGTAGCCAGCCTGTCATTTACTTGTTTTTACCTTTCCCCTGACTCAAAGATTGCAGTCACTTTTGCTATTGCCAGTCATGTTATTCCCAAAGAATTACTGCAGTGAATTTTTTGTAACTACCGTTCTCAGGAACCAAGTGTACAGATTATTCTTCTTGAGGCCAAAGAGTATTTATTATTTCTAATAGGAACAAGATGTTTCACTTTTTTTTTGAAATACCAGTGATTGAAGCCAGCTTGTAACCTTTTAACTCCATGGCCTGCTCATTAATCATCCATTGGTGACCTATAATCAAGTGACACCAGTCTCCGATTGCAATAACAGTTAAATCATAAACTAGTGCATGGTTTTACTTCAAAATGGATAAGGCCATTGAATTTTGTGTAATGTTCTGTATTAAATGTCAACAATTGTACACAGTTGACCTTATTTAAATCTTTTTCCACTGTAAAGCATGTAAAGGATAATTTTATTGAAAATTATAGTGTTCTGGAGTATTAGTTGCTGGATGTAACATTTTGATCACATGTCGAGCATGTTTCTCATTTAAGTTCAAATGAAAGCTCAATAATTTTCTGGAGAATGAATCAATTGAGGGATGGTCTGGTATTCTTAGAACTTCTGGATAAACCAGGTAGGTTGTAAATACATGTCCTAATCCTTTGTTGGGATATGTCCTATAATGCTAGATTTAAATTTCAGAAAAGGGGTGCGACCTCTTATTCCTGTTGTAACTATTGCTTTACATTCTCTTGTTCTCTCTCCAATTTCTTCCCTTTTCTTCTGAATCCACCAATTTTACTGCAATTCTCTGATGTTACACCTAAGTTTTAATTCTATTTGAAGTTTAGATCATGAATGTGAAAAGCTGGTTCCCTTATGTCAGTATCATAGCCATGTTTTGCTATTGATTTATTAGAAGCGCATCAGTGTACATTTTAGCCTTGACCTAGTGACTTGCAGCACTCATTAATTTTTATTTTGAAACTCATCTTTATTTTTTCAAAACAAATTGCTTCTGTTCCTCCTTTGAATAGCCATTATGTCAAACCTAATGAATAATAGTTGTCTTCCACTTAGCTTGACGGCTTCATATATGTGAAGCATCCAACATCCTTGAAGCTCTGTCTCTTGTCTAGCTTTTGCTTACGGTTATGTTCCTGTGATACTAACAATATCAATATCTTCAGGGCGAGAATAAATTCTAATAAATTCAGTTTTACTCCTGAGATGTTTAACCTAATACAGGTTGCTTCGGTGTTAAAGCATTTTATCCCCTCTGACATGAATTGGATTGAATTGTCTGGTCAGCAGCAATTCAAAAGCGCTCATCATTGATTATATTAATCCATAGATTGTCCACAGGAACCTGAGCTAATTGCAGATATCTGTATGGGTTTGACCATGTAGGACTTCAGTAACAGCAAGATTCTATTTGACTACAGTCCAGAAGCTGATGAAGGGCTTATGCCCGGAACATCTATTCTCCTGCTCCTCAAATGCTGTACGACCTCCTTTGCTTTTCCAGCGCCACACTTTTCGACTACTGTCTATAACCTCATGGCCTGACATATTCCCCACTGTATCCTTGCCACCAAGTAGTAGATCAATGACAGTTCAATGAAGAGTGCAGGAGGGCATGTGAAGCTACAGAGCAGAATGACTTACATGCCAAACAGCAGAAGCAGCAAGTGGTAGAGTGAGTTAAGCAATCTCAGACTAAAGGAGAGATTTAAGATCTGTAGTCCTGCCATATTGAGTTGTGAATGATGGTTGACATTTTAAAAAAACTCACTGGAAGGACAGGCTGCACAACTATCCATATCCACAATGACAGAGCATCAGTGCAAAAGCCAAGGCTGAAGCATTTGAAAGCATCTTCATCCAAACGTTCCAAATGGACAATCTATATCAGTCTCCTCTCGATGTCTTCATCATCATAGAGTTCTTAACCAGTTTGATTCATAGTACATGATGTCAAGAAACAGCTGAAGGCACTAGATAAAGCAAAGGCTATAGACTCAGATCACTGGCAAAAGTACTGAAGACTTGTGCTCCAGAACTAGTCATATCTTTAGTCAAGTTGTTCTAATAAAGCCACAGCACTAGCAACTGCCTGCAATGTGGAAAATTGCCCAGGTATGTCCTAGCCACAAAAAGTTGCATAAATACAACCCTGCCATATTGCTCCATTGCTTTACTCTTCAACATCATAAAAGTGATGAATAATGTCATTGACACAAGGAAGTATTTGATGGAGGGTGGCATCAAGGAGCCCTAGCAAAATCAGAGTCAATGACAATGAGGGGAAAGCTTTCTACTGGTCATACTTAGCGCAGAGGAAGGTGGTTGTGGTTATTGGACGTCAGTCATCTGCGATCCAGATCTTCTCTGCAGGGGTTCCTTAGGGTGTGTCCTCGCCCTAGCCATCTTCAGTTGCTTCATCAATGAACTTCCCCCGGTTCTAAGGTCAGAAGTGAGAATATTTCCTGATAGTTATATTCAAACACATTCATGGCTCCTGAGACACTGAAGCAGAATATGGTCAAATGCAACAAGACCTCAACAGACTCCTAGGCTTTGGCTGAAGAGTGGCAAGTAACATTTGCATCACACAAGTACCAGGCAATGACCACTCCAATAAGAGACAATTGATTATTACCTTCTGCCATTCAATGATATTACCATTACTGAATCACCCACTATCAACATTCTTGAAGTTACCATTGTTCAGAAATTGAATGGGACCAGCTATATAAATCTCTGGCTACAGGAGTAAGTCATTGGCTAGGAAACCTGCAATGAGCAATTAATCTCTTGACTTCTTAAAGCCTGTGCACTATCTTTGAGGCAACAATCAGGAATGTGATGGAACAATCTTCACTCGCCTGAATGAGTGCAGCTCCGATAGCACACTCAAACCTTGACACCATCCAAGGCAAAGCAATCTAATTGATTGACAGCCCATCTACCATCCTCAAGATTCAATCCTTCCACACGGTATCATCAGTGTGTATCATCTACAAAGTGCACTGCAGTTACTCACAAAGACTCCTGAGACAGCACCTTTGAAACTTGGGACCCTAACCATCTAGTCGTTCAAGGGGAGCAGATACATGGGAATGCCTCCAACTGAAAGTTCCCATCCAAGCCACATAGCATCCTGCTTGAAACTATATAACTGTTGTTTCAGTGTCACTGTTTCAAATCCTGGAACTGCCTCTTTAATAGCATTGTTTGTGTATCAACTTCACATGTACTGGAACAGTTCAAGGAAACAGGAGTACCATTACCTTCTCAGGAGTAATTAGAACATAGAATATAGAACAGCACAGAACAAGCCCTTTGGCCCTCAATGTTGCGCCGGCCTTTTATCCAACTCTAAGATCAGACTAACCAACACACCCTTCATTGCACTGTCTTCCACGTACACATCCAAGAGTTGCTTAAATGTCCCTAATGTATCTGACTCTACTACTGCTACTGGCAGTGCATTCCATGCACCCACCACTCTCTGAGTAAATAACCTACTTCTGACATCTCCCCTAAACTTTCCTCCAATTACCTTAAAATTATGCCCCCTCAAGATAGACATTTTGGCCATGGGCATAATTCTCTGGCTTTCCACTCTAACTATGCCTCTCAACATCTTCAAGTCACCTCTCATCTTTCTTCGCTCCAATGAGAAAATCTGTAGCTCCCTCAATATTTCTTCATAAGACCTGCCCTCCAGTCCAGACAACATCCTAGTAAATCTCCTCTCTAAAGCTTCCACATCCTTCCTATAATGAAGTGACCAGAACTGAACACAGTATTCCAAGTGTGACCTAACCAGGACTCGAGAGTTGCAGCATGCCCTCATGGCTCTTAAACTCAATCCCCCTGCTAATGAAAGCCAACACACCATAGACCTTCTTAATCCTATCAACCTGGGTGGCAACTTTGTGGGATCCATGGACATGGACCCCAATATCCCTCTGTTCCTCCACATTGCCAAGAATCCTGCCATTAACCCTGTATTCTCCATTCAAATTTGACCTCCCAAACTTAACCCTTTCAGGTTGAACTCCATCTGCCACTTATCAGCCCAGTTCTTCATCCTGTAAATGTTCACCTCAACCTAGAACAGCCCTCCACAATATCCACAATCCACCCTTCCACTTCCTCATCCAAGTCATTTATCAAAATCACAAAGAGCAGACGTCCCAGAAGTGATCCCTGCGGAACAACATCAGTCACCGAGCTCCAGGCTGAATACTTTCCATCTACCATCACTCTCTATCTCCTATGGGCCAGCCAATTCTGTATCCAGATAGACAGATTTCTCTGTATTCCATATCTCCTTACTTTCTGAATGAGCCTACCATGGGGAACCTTATCAAACACCTTGCTAAGATCCACCACACCACTGCTCTACCTTCATCAATGTGTTTTGTCACATCCTCAGAGAATTCAACAAGGTTTGCGAGGCATGACCTGCCCTTCACAAAGCCGTTCTGACTATCTCTAATCAAGCCATGGTTTTCCAATTAATCATAAATCCTGTATCTCAGAATCCTCTCCAAAACTTTGCCCACCATGGACATAAGGCTGATTAGTTTGTAATTTCCAGGATTATCCCTATTCCCTTTCTTGAACCAAGGAATAACATTTGGCACCCTCCAATCATCTGGCACTTCTCCTGTGGACAATGAAGATGCCAAAATCATTGCCAAAGGTGCAGCAATTTCTTCCCTAGCTTGGGTTTATCCTGTCTGGGATAAGAAATAATTTCAAGCCTAGCCAGTAATGCCCACATCCTGTGAATGATGTGGAAATTGTGAAACTTGAAAGATGCAGAAAATGTTTGCAAGGATGTTGCCAGGGGGAGGCTGAATAGGCTGGGGCTGTTTTTCCTGGAGCGTCAGAGGCTGAGGGGTGACCTTATAGAGGTTTATAAAATCATGATGAGCACAGATAGGGCGAATAGCCAAGGTCTTTTTCTCAGGTTGGAGGAATCCAAAACTAGAGGACATAGATTAAAGATGAGAGGGGAAAGCTATAAAAGGGACCTACGGGGCAACTTTTTCATGCAGGGTGGTGCATGTATGGAATGAGCTGTCAGATGAAGTGCTGGAGGCTGGTACAGTTACAATATTTAAAATGCATCTGGATAGGTACATGACTCGGAAGGGTTTAGAGGGATATGGGCCAAATGCTGACAAATGGGATTAGATTAATTTAGCATAGCTGGTTGATATGGACAGGTTGGATTAGAGGCTCTGTTTCTGTGCTGTATATCTCTATGACTGTATTATGAAGCAGGGTTTTGTTCCCTTTCTTGCATTAGTGAAACAATTAGATTCTTGTAATAGTTCAATCCTGTTCATTTTTAATGATGTCAATCCACAAACTACAATTGAACGTATTAATTTTGCCATAGTGACTTTCAAATTTCTAATCCATAATCTACTCAACTATGATATCTCTTAATGTTTCAGGGGAAAATCACTGTGGTTTACAGTAGCTTTTCATTTTAGTTCTAGTCACACAGACTGTTATAATCCATCAACTAAAAGACCCATATGTACCAAACAACCTGCATATGAAGAACTTACCAGTAACTTTTCACTTTATGGAACTTTCGTTTTAAAATGAGTCATAATCAACTAAATGAAATATAAGATAACAGGAAAATAACAGCTCAAACAATCTATAAATTATTTGCATAATAACAACTACAACAGAGACAGTCTCACTGGTTCAGTGGGCACTCCACTCTACCTATACAGTGCCAGTTTCAGCCACAGCCACATAGTTCGTCCAAATAAAATTTCAATCCCTTTCCTTGAAAGGTCTAGCCAATCTTTATGTGGCACTCTCACATAATTCCTTTCTCAATTCTCCTTTTCAGCTCTTCAATTTCTGCTTACCTTTATGCCTATATGCCATTAGGCTTCTATAATTTAACTTCTTTCCTGTTATACTGCTTCCATATCAAGGATTGGCAGGTCACATGGGCCAGTACTTCCTATTTTCCAAGTATTATAATTGGTCCATTTACGATGATATGAGCTCTCAGAATTCCTTTTGAATAAAGTAAAAGAAACCTGTAGTGATTGTAATGAGGTCAGCCAGATGGTCCTCATAGAGTATGAGTTTCCTGATTGAGGCTGTTAACCTGATCTGACCAGAGAGCCCTGGCTGACAGATATAAATAGGAGTGTCAGAGGTTCTGTTCTCTCTGAGAGCTGAGTTTGAGGAAGCCAGACCACTGTCAAGTAATATGCACGTGTCAATAAAAATGACTTGGTGACAGGATACTGGCTTTTTGGAGTTATTTTAAAAACAATTAAAGGCTTGAAAGTAATCAAAAATGTGAATGCCATAACTCGAGGACTATCGTAAGAAAGTGATGCAATAGGTAATTTTATTCATTCCAGGTTTTATCAAATGGGTTTAACCTAATGCCTTGTCAATACATTTACATGCTTATATTATCCATAAATGTACTTACTGCCATTAACACATTTTCATATTGGTGCAGATTTTAATGAGGTGATACCAGAGACTGAAAGACTTGACAGCAGTTTGCAGAAGGCTCGAGCCCAGCTCTCCGTTAAGGCAAGACGACAGAGGCCATCCAGATCTCGACTCCGTGACAGCATTAGTTCCACAGAGGGAGATGACAGCCTGGAAAGAAAGGTAAATGATCTTTCTTTCCAGCTGTAACACCATAAGGGCACCTACCCTTACCTGGCATAGATCATTCAGTGACAGTTGAACTGGAAATTTGGGGAGTTTTAAGTTGTGCTAAATTAGTTGATGTCAGTCTGTCACCAGTCTGAATATTGTAGTCTTGGCGTCTGTCTGGAATCTCCACTGGAAAATGTTGTGCATGGATGTAAGATGAAGATAGCATTGGCCTTGGCCATGATGCCTTCCATGATAGTCAAATAATGTCCTACCAGTTACTATTTATGTTCATAAATGAGTACTGGGCTTTTAGATGAGAAAGTGGAAAGTGCACAGGGAGCCATACTCCAGTGGGAACCTAAACCTTCAGTGGATGTTGTAAAGTCAAGCAAAACAATATCAACGGAGAGGTAATGAGGTGCATATAGATGTTTCAGAGTCTGATCATGAAGTAATAAATGACTAGTAGTGTGGTATTTAGATTTCTACAAATTAAACAGATTGTTTGCACTTTGTTTATAGTCCATATTGCTCTGATTTCTCCAATTTAGACTACAGATAATTATGGAAGTCCACTGCACAGTATGAGATCTCCTTTACATTCCTCCCTGCGGGGTTCCTCTCCATCTTCAGAATCGGCTATCTCTTCAGCATCTCCCTCACAGCGAGCCTCATCCTTCTCATTTGATGTTAACATTGTGAGGAGAACGTTTGAAGAAGGGGAGCAGGCATCAATGGTGATGAGCCGGTACCAGACTCTGACTGATGCTTCCTCCCAGGAAGCACTGGGTCTGACTCCAACTAGTTCCCCTTCCAAATCTTGCCACAGTTCTGACACCTCCCCAGTTCACATGAGGAGAGAGAGAAGAACAGAGAAGCACAGTGAAGGTACTGTTACTCATTTTTCCATTCTTTTCTTACTGAGGTATTTTTAGCTTTGCATCTGGACTAACTAAAACAATTCATTAAGTGTAAAGTTTAAGTTTTAAATATATACAGAAGAACCTCAATTATCTGAAGGACGCGAGTAGGGAATATTTCATTCGGTTAATTGAATTCCAGATAATCGAATGCTGGATAACATAGTTTAGCCAAGCATCGGGACCTTGCGATCTTGCCAGATAATCTGAAGTTCAAATAATCAAATGCCGGATAATCGAGGTTCCTCTGTATGTTACAGAAATTTGACCTACCAGCAAGGAAGTATGAGAATTTGGCTGGAAGGGTTAATAGAAAAAAAAGGTAAAGAGCAGATTACAATTTATGAACTTTATATGTCCTTCAGGATAGTGTCAGCAGGAATCTATAAACAAAGGTTGGTACTATAAAACATTCCAAAGAGGCCTTGGAACCAGAAGAGATTTACAGATAGGTGGGTGACAAACACTGATAAGGGATGGGATAAAACAATGCCAAGCTAAATATTTCTTTACTGGGTGAAAGAGAAGACATGAATTACATTAACCTAAGGCCTAGAATGGATGTTTGTTCCCTACGTTTTATGAAACAAGATTGGAATTTGTATAATGAGGTAATTTGCTCATGTCTTCTTCAAATTCAAAATCTAAGGAGGAGTTTGTGGTAACTTCTAATGATCAAGCACAAGTGTCTGGCTAGAGGTTTTTGATTATTTATTCAACCTTATGTAGGGAGAATATATTCTAGGGCTAGCTAGAACACCTGGGAGAAAATATTATTTTTATACAAACTTTTACCACATGTGTATCTCATTATCATTTGACAGTAACATTCAATAGAGAGCCAGAGGTTAGCGATTAAGACAGTTAAGAAACGTTATGAGATTTCTGTTGTTTTTAGTTTTTAAACGTGGTGCCATTGTTTAAGAAAGGTAGCAAGGACAAGCCAGAGAACTATAGACCGGTGAGCCTGACGTCAGTGGTGGGCAAGTTGTTGAAGGGAATCCTGAGGGACAGGATGTACATATATTTGGAAAGGCAAGGACTGATTAGGGATAGTCAACCTGGCTTTGTGTGTGGGAAATCATGTCTCACAAATTTGATTGAGTTTTTTGAAGAAGTAACAAAGAGGATTGATGAGGGCAGAGCGGTAGATGAGATCTATATGGACTTCAGTAAGGCATTGGACAAGATTCCCCATGGGAGACTGGTGAGCAAGGTTGTATCTCATGGAATACAGGAAGAACTCGCTATTTGGATACAGAACTGGCTCAAAGGTAGAAGGCAGAGGGTGGTGGTGGAGGGTTGTTTTTCAGACTGGAGGCCTGTGACCAGTGGAGTCCCGCAAGGATTGGTCCTGGGTCAACTTCTTTTCATCATTTATATAAATGATTTGGATGTGAGCATAAGCGGTGTAGTTAGTAAGTTTGCAGATGACACCAAAATTAGAGGTGTAGTGGACCGCAAAGAAGGTTACCTCAGATTACAATGGGATCTTGATCAGATGGACCAATGGGCTGAGAAGTGGCAGATGGAGTTTAATTTAGTTAAATGTGAGGTGCTGCATTTTGGGAAAGCAAATCTTATTAGGACCTGTACACTGAATGATAAGGTCCAAGGGAGTGTTGCTGAACAAAGAGACCTTGGAGTGCAGGTTCATCATTCCTTGAAAGTGGAGTCGAAGGTAGATAGGATAGTGAAGAAGGCATTTGGTATACTTTCCGTTATTGGTCAAAGTACTGAGTACAGGAGTTGGGAGGTCATGTTGTGGCTGTACAGGACATTGGTTAGGCCACCGTTGGAATATTGTGTGCAATCTGGTCTCCTTCCTATTGGAAAGATGTTGTAAAACTTGAAAGAGTTCAGAAAAGTTTTTTAAGGATGTTGTCAGGGTTGGAGGATTTCAGTTATAGGGAGAGATTGAATTTGCTAGGGTTGTTTTCTCTGGAGCGTTGGAGGCTGTGGGGTGACCTTATAGAGGTTTATAAAATCATATAGGGCATGGGTAGGATAAAAAGGCAAAGTCTTTTCCCTGGGGTGGGGGAGTCCAGAACTAGAGGGCATAGGTATAGGGTCAGAGGGGAAAGATAGAGAAGAGACCTAAGGGGCAATTCTTTCACGCAGAGGGTGATACGTGTATGGAATGACCTGCCAGAGGATGTGGTGGAGGCTTGTACAGTGGAAACATTTAAAAGGTGTCTGGATGGGTATATGAATAGGAAGGGTTTGGAGGGATATGGGCCAGGTGCTGGCAGGTGGGACTAGATTGGTTGGCATGGATGATTTGGACCAAAGGGTCTGTTTCCATGCTGTACATCTCTATGACTCTATGTGAATAAAGCATGTGAGGGGACCCAAAAGGCAGGATCACAAGAGCCTCATCCTTTGCTATTGTTCAACAGGTTTGCGATTCTTTCAGAATTGACATCATATGCTACAGCAAAGAGTGTAAATTCAGACAGCAGTGTTGCCTGCCCAGTGCCAAGGCTAAGGAAATCAGCTTAGAATTGGAGAGGAAGCTGCAAAAGGAAGATGTAGGCCCAGTTGTTCTACGTGCCATTGTCATAGGCAGGACAAAGCAGGAAACTTTGCATAATCAGTGAGAAGATCCAGGTGCCACATGAAGAAATTGAGCCTCAAAGATCATCATCTCATCTGTGCATTATTACCTGAGCTATGTGCCAATGTGCATAGAGCAAACCAGATTAGAAGATGCATGTGCAGTCAAAAACTGATGTGGGAGAAGCGGGTTCCAGTTTGTAGGGCATTAGCACCACTGTCAGAGTAAGTGAGGTCTGTAATGATGGTGAACATCTCCACTCGAACCACGTTTGGGCCTTTCTGTCACCAGGGTAACTAGGGAAATAGAGAAGATTTTGAACAAAAAAAGGAGAAATAGATCAAATTTGGAATTATGTGGTCAAACAAAGTGTAGAGTCAAGGCCAAAGAAAATGCATTCATGAAAAATGATGAACAGTCCAAGACAAGAGGGGGTTTAGAGTACAAGCTTAAGACAATGATTTGAATTTACAATGAAAGTAAAAGGATAAAGCTAAAACTCTAATTTGAATGCTACATACATTTAGATACAATCAGATGAACTGAGACACAAATACAAATAAACAAATCTGGTCTAGTACCAGCTATGATCTAGCAGCAAAGAGATGGTGGGAAGAATATACAGATTATGGACTTGTATCCTGAAGGATAAGGTACATTTAGGAAAGAGAATTTTTTAGCAAAAGGTGGAGATGTGGCTCTATTAGTTAATGATGATATCAGCATTATTATTGTTATTAAGTTCAGGAAACCAAAGTGTGGAAAAAGTTTGGGAAGAAATGAAAAACAATAAATGCAAGAAGTCAGTTGTGGAAGGTGCTGGACAGGTCCCTGAACATTAACCATTTGATAAGGTGGAGCCTAAAGAAATAAATAATGAGAACTTGTCAGGAAGGCATGATAGGCGATTTTAATCTAATTATCAATTTTCAAAGTCAAATTTGAAAAGATGGCCTCAATAAGGAATTCAGAGAATCATTTTGGGACAGCTTTTTAGATAGCACATTCTGGAGATGGTCAGAGATGAAGCTACACTTGACTTTGTACTGTGCAATGAGATAGGATTTATGAATGATCGTATAGTGAAAGTACCCCTAGGCAGCACCTAGTCATAATATGATTGAAAGCATTATGGAAAGGGAAAGGATAGTGTAGAAGTTAAATGTCTAATCTGGGGGACGGCCAATTTCAATATCATTGGACAAGATCTGGTAAACATAGACTGTGAGCAGTTACCTTCAGGTATGTCTATATTCGGAAAGTAGCAGCTTTTTAAAAGTAGTGTAATGAGAATTCAACGTCAGTGTGTTTCTCTAAGAATCAAAAGCAAGGGCAGCAAATGCAGGGACCCTGAATGTTAAGTGATATTGAAAGTTTGATAAATAAAAACAACAAAGCATATATCCAGTGGAGCACATTGAAAATAGAGGAAGCCCTTCAAAAAATAGAGAGTATAGGGGGTTGGTTAAAAATGAAATTAGAAGGGCAAACATCTCTGGCAGATGGGGTCAAGGAAAGCCCTTAGTTGGGTTTGTGTTTCTTGGAGCAGAGGGGGCTGAGGGGAAATTTGATTGAGGAAAACAATTATATGAGGCACAGATGGAGGAGATCATGAGAATCTCTTCCCATGGCAGACCAGTGGAATAAGTTTAAGGTGAGTAGCTAATGGCTTAGAGGAGATCTGAGGAATTTTTTTTTTTCATCTTGCGGGTACAGAGAGGGTGGGGAGGCAGGTGCTCCTGCAATATTTAAGAAATATCTGGCTACTTAAAATGCCAGGGCATAATAGGCTTTGGATCAAGTGCAGGTAAATGGGATTTATGTAGTTTGGTCTTGAGATGGTAGGCTGATGGGCCTGTTTCTACTATGTTATATGCCTTTATTACTCAATGAGTTTTATATTCAGTTTGAGGGAGACGGGTGTGGGTCCCAGACTATTTTCTTAGAATCTAAATTAAGACAACAATAAAGGTGTCAAAATATAGCCAGCTAAAATGATTTGGCAAATTAGGTTAAATTAGGTTAAGGAATAAGGCAATAGAGATGTGGTGGCGGTCATTAAACAAGATATTTTAGCATACACGGAATACATACATTTCTATACACAAAAAAATCCAAGGGACCCCAGCTTTTGTAATTAACTAGAATTGTTAGAGATAATAGCAAACTAAATGAAAAAGTATCCAGTTATGTGAAGACAAATAGCAGACCAGGAGATTGGACAGAATACTTACAAAAAGCAAAGAAATATTAATGAAGTGGGAAAAATTAGAAAATGAGAGAAAGTTAGCAAGAAATATAAGAACAGTCAGAATTTCTACAAATATATAAATAAGAAAATGTGTTAATAAAGTGACCATTGGTCCTATAAAGTGAGATTGAAGATTTAATTATTCTGTATCAGATATTTAGTATCAGTCTTCACTGTAGAGGATATACGTAGCATCCTAAAAGCTGTGATCAATTAGGAAGTGGAAGGGACGAAAGAATTCAAGAAAATCGCAACAGAAAAATGGCTCTGAGTAAATTGGTGGAGATACAGGCTGACAAACGATTGATTCTTGATGGACTTCATTGTGGGGCCTTCAGAAAAATAATTAGTGAGAGTTAATACATTGGTTTCAGTTTTCCAAAATTCCCTTAATTTGGAGAAAGTTACATTCAATTGGAAGATAGGAAATATAACTTCCTTATTCCAAAAGGGAAGGAGACAGAGAAACTGACCAGGCATCTCGAGTATGAGTCATTTGGTTTCTGGTCATGTCTGTGTATGAATTGGCCAATGTGCCTCACATCATATAAATGCTGTTTATGACATGTGGCTTTGCAAGCTGGCTACCATGAATGTCACTTGCCTTGCCAGACTGTACCATATCATTGAAATTCTTGTGGGACTATCTCACGGTCATGTGACTGCTCTGCGACTACTGACTTCCCTCAGTCATGTCACTAGAGATACCTGGTCAGTCAGAAATACTATTGCATTGACAAGCCTTAAACCTGGCTTTCCAGTGACCTGATATTAGACATTGAAATTGACAGAGCCTGACAAACATCAATGGACTGTAAAGTAAGAGTCCCTCTATGTTTGTGTTTTTATAAAAAGCACACTCAACAATGCTGCTCTGTATTGAATGACTGTAGAACTTGATAGACTCTTTACTAAAAAATGTTGCAGTATTTCCTTTATTAGCCAGTCTTTATAACTTTATATTTCTTTGATACTGTATTGAATTCTTCAGTAAGGCTTTAAGTTGTATCATTGGCTATTCATGCTGAATGAGGCCATGTCCTCCATCCACAGGCACCTACATCTCTTGCCATCTCCCCACCGCCTAAAGAAGCACCTCCATCACTGCACCTTGGAACTACCCCTTCAATAGCTCCATCCATAAGAACATAAGATATAGGAGTATAATTAGGCCATTCGATCCATTAACTCTGCTCTGCCTTTTGATCATGGCTGATATGTTTTTCAACCCCATGCTCCTGCTTTCTCCCTGTAAGCTTTGATCCTCATTCTAATCAAAAACCTGTCCGTCTCTGTCTTAAATACTCTCAAAGACTGCTCATTCGTAGTTTTCTGTGTCAGTTCCACAGATCCACCAGCTTCTTGCTGAAGCCATTTCTATACAAGCTCGTTTGTTGTGTTGTCCCTCCCACTGCCTTTTATGTCAGAAACCTAGTTGAAGATTATGGCCTGCCCTTCCTTTGCTATTGTCAGAACCCCTTCCCAAATACGATCTATTATTCACTCTCCTGCTGCCAAACATCAATTGGTTACTGACAGAAACTTGCCCAAGGATGCCCTGCTGCCTAATTACAATCCTGGCCATTGGCACTTCCTTTCAATCCAGAAAATCCTGCCCCAATAATCTGCTCACGGCAATTTGAATTGGAATTTATTCATTGCAAATTCAATGGAATAAATTTTAAAGGAGAAGAAGTAGTATTGAAGAAGGAAGAGAATGTACTGTATCAGCAGGGATATTTGTATAGGGTTTCTCAGCTATAGCATTTACCTGCCTTGTATATCATGGGACATCAGGTAAGGAGGATTGGGAGGAACTATTAAGTAGAAAGTAAATGTTATCTTCACAAACAAATGTCAATAACATTGGAAGTGAATATTTGCTCTGAATAGAAATCAGTGCTGTCGCATGAGACAGCGTTGTATTCCCACTTCTCAAACACTGACCCATGCAGAGTAAGAATGCCCAGCCTCAGTCTCCAGCCTGTGTGAGGTAGCTAATCACAGCAAGGTACCAGAATTGGTTTCAGTGCTCCCAGTCAGGGAGCAGAGCTGAGCAGTCAAGGAGCCTGCTTCTTGATAGTGAGACCTGTTATAAAGTGGAAGTGTGTGGATTCTGAGTGAGAACAGAAGCTGTTGGAGCTGTGATCTCCTAAAGTTAAATAGCCAGCTTCCACTCCCGGGCCACTGCTCACACATGCAGAAGCATCGCTTGAATGAGAATGGCTTTGGCCTGCACATTTCATGTCTAGCATAAAGCATTCCACAAGGAGAAAACACAACATAAAATAGAAAGAAGGACATGTTAATAAGGATCACATCACAAACTTATTTATTCATCCATTAATTTATCTCTTTTCTATGACTGATACCCATTTATTTGTTCCCTATATTTTTGTTCAATCAGATTACACTGTTATTTAACAAGTATGTACATTATACATAACTTGCAGATAATATATTGCATTTATAATAAATTTAAGACCTTGCTGCCATATGTACATCTTGTCAACATTTTCTAAACTGCATTTATAATGGACTTGCTGATGTAAACTTGACATGACATCCAATGTATCTCCTTGCTCCTTGGCCTGATCTGCAGAAAGGTTCTGCCCTTATCCCTGCAAAACATGAAGGTTGAAGAAGGAGGTTTGAAGATTGACGACAGTTAATTTTACTATTCTCCAAACTGCAAGTTAAGACTTTAATATTGTTAACATCAATACTCCACATACAATACATTATTGCCTAACAGAAAATCCTAATGAAGTCACAGTGGATTCCGGTCATAGAATCCCAATGTGTGGAAAGAGGCCATTTGGCCTGCACCAACACTCTGAATAACATTTGACCTACACCATCCACATAACCCCACGTTGTCCATGGCTACTCCACCTGATCTCACACTACAGGACAATTTAGCATGGCTAATCAACATAACGTGCACATCTTTGATTATGGAGGAAACCAGAGCACCCAGCAGAAACCCACACCAACATGGGGAAAACATGCAAACTCCATCCAGGCATTCATCCAAGGCTAGAATTGAACCTGGATCTCTGGTACTGTGAGGCAACAGTATTAACCACTGAGCCACCGTGCCATCCCCATTTAGAACACTATTATGCCAAATAGTCTATTCACACAACAATAATGGCATTGGGGCCAGCACTGTTTACTTTGCAAAAAAAAGAAGAAATGAGCCAGATTAATGTCTTTTAGATAACAGGTTTCACGTAAGGGCAGATTTTGCATTAAATTATACTAATCTGTGTTGTATAATGTTACAATTGTCACTAATTATTTTATACAGATGGCTCATTGTTCATGCCTTGTTTCCCAAATGTTGATAGTTTTCAAGAAGCTAATGTAGGATTTTACAAGCACTCTGATATTATAAAGGAACAGTGGATGGAAGCCACATGATGTCCTCCCATCTGCTGCATTTCATAGCATTGGCCCCTGGGAAACCAACAGTGTATGAGGAAATATGGCTTTATGAACGTGCCATCACATTAAAGGAGTTGGTTTCATTGAATTAAACATGGTGAGCCTTTTCCCTTGATTCAACAACTGTTTGACTGAATTTTCTGGTGGAAAACAGCATTAGTTCCATTTGATTTTTAAAAAAAATCACAGGAAGAATGATGCACAGAGGCTGCTTTCTCAGATCAGCAGAAAAGCTGCTGAATGACACAAAAACAGGTTTAATTAGCTTAATTCAGCTTTTGTTAAGTAGGTTTCAGTTTCAGGTGTCAGTTAACTTCTGTTTCAATCAAAATTTGATGCTTTTGACACTTTGTTTTGTATATCAAAACCCAGCTGATCAATACGTATGAAAACTTCGTTGAGTATAATGCTCCTACTCACTTCAGACACTTTTGAAGACAAACTTCAAATGTCTAACCATGAACAATCCTTCACAATGGATTGTGTGGCAGCAGTAATAAAAAAATGTAGCAGGGTATTAGAATTTTCATTCAGCTTACTGAATAGGGAAATGGTATTTAATTTCCAAGGCATACATCCATCACATTTCAAAACATTATCCTTTGTACTACTTTAGTCATAAAGATCATAAAGCACACACTACAAACTTCTCCATTGCTCCAAGATGTGATTGATAGGGTTAAAAAAAACCTCTCCTTTTCATCTCAGTGCTGCATAATCACAGAGGCTTCTATTTTGAACAGCAGTCAATGTTAGTATCGACCTATTCCACCTCAGTGATTTTGACATGAAAGTACACATGCAAGATTAAGGCTTATCTTCTCCTGATCATGAACATGTCTCAGTTGACAATTTTTGCTGTGTTTTGCCTTCATATTTCAGATTTGTGATCACATGGATTTGAAGTTTCTGGGTTGATTGCTATATCTGCTCTAATCAACATTTGAACAGCAGCCTAACTCAAAAATAAATGATATTTTCTTCATGATGTTCCATGACTAAAGACTTTGACAGTCAGTCAGCTGAATGATTATAATAAAACAACAGCATTCAAATTGCTTCTGAATTCAAAATTCAGATTCAGTGACAAAACAAAAATAAGTTAGCAATCACTGACCATCATTAATTGAAAACCACCATAATGAATTCCTAAGTAAGAATGAAGATTGACAGATATACGGACCTTTGCAGTCCAGCTTAGACACAGCATCTATTGATATATATTGTCTAATCTTTAGATGGAATGACAAGGTTTTATGATCATTTCAATGGAATTCACTTAAATCCAAAAAAGCAAATATGTTATGCACTTTCTATTTTGTTTTCTTTCTTAAATGCCCACTGCTGTGAAAATGAGACACATGCAATAAAACCACTGACACGAGTGGGGAAAAGTAATGACCGACAGTGTCTTTTATGTTTTATAATTCTGCGTATAATTTTGTAATCACAGGCTCAGGGGAGAGCAAAGAAACAAGTCCAGCAGAACCAGCAAGTCCCACAGTAGGCCTGGACAGAAAAACAAGGCGGAAGTTTTTGGACCTTGGGTAGGTGTCATAGTTCAAACAAAATAAATAATGAATCTTTGCTCTTTTTATGTAACACAACAGAACAAAGAAGATGGAGACATTGTAAACATCTAAGCATTTTAATCCATAATTTGCCATTTTGATAATGCACAGAAGACAATAACAAACAATATAGCACAATGCCCATTTTATTCAATCATCTAACAGTCTTCTACTTTCACATTTATAATAATCATGAGCGTTTAAACATGATTGAGTTTTGTGAGTGTGACTTCAAATTTAAGTGTTCATGTAAACAGTGATGAAACCCAGCCAAAACGTGAGATTAAGTGGTTTGATTTTTGGACATCAAAAAATGACATTGATTACTTCAGAAAGAAGAAAGTACAAGATATTTACACCTCGAGACAATGACAATTGTCTTTATGTTAACAGCAGAGACCACGAGTCTCCAAAGTCCTAGAAAGACAATAAGAATGTTAGGCTGTAAGCAAATATGCTTTAAGCGATCCACCTAGTTCCAAGATGAAAATAAGCTGGGTTCTTAAGGATTTCAAAGTAGCATTTCTACCTAAATGTCAGGCCGATGTGATTCATATTTACTTAGGAAAGAAACCTTTCTGAAGATTAAATTATAGACTTTCCTGAGTATCACAGAAATTGTCTTGGCATTTGCCTGGATCTTGGAGAGAGGCCAATAGGATGCTGCAAGGTTCACCATACCAGAATTCAGGTACTTGCACAGATTGAAATGGTGATGGCAGCAGCAGAGTAGCAGGGCTGAGCCTGGGGCTCATCCACTCCTGTCTGCTTTCTTTCTTCTTTTCTTCTTTTTACTTTTTCTCTTCTTTTTCCTTCTGTTCCATTGCTTAAAAGCCTTTTGCGGCAATTTGGCGGCATTGGCATGGCAACAGCCTCCCAGCAGGAGGAGGTGGCAGCAGGATCAGAGACAGTAGCCTCCTGGGACCTTCTCTGCATTTTGAGGAGGCGGCAGTACAACATCAGCAGTGAGAGCGTAATGGCAGCAGCACCTTCCAGGGTTCAGGGTCGGCAGCGATGGCAAAGCTCCTCCTGGTGATTGGAGCTCGCAGTGGCATCGTCAGCGGCAACAAGAACACCGCTTCTCCCAGCGATTGATACAAGGCTCCAGGCCATGGCTAGGCCTAGTTGTCTACATCAGTAGCTGAGCATTCCAAACACCTTCATGAAGACAAGGCTTTAGACTTTAAGATCTTGATGTTTTCATGTCCTTTTGGTTTTTTATTTCTTCAATTTTGGATTTGTAACCAAGATGGAACCAGAGAATTGCGACCTTGTACACTTTTCACCGTACTCATGTATTCCTATGCTTGAGTATACGTGACAATAAAAATGTAATTCTAATTCTTAACTTGTTAAAGTGAGGCTGAAAAAGTCAACGAGTTTGCTTTGGAGAGGAAGTCCCCAGGAACAGAAAACCTCACTTTAAAAACTGGCCGAAGAATGCAAAGAAATCAACCCTTGGGGTGCTGACAATCACTTTGTATTATTTTTGAGAAAATTGAATTTTTACATAAAGATGAGTAGCTTAGGTGAACTGGCAATCATAAATTGCCCACAGTGTTCAGGGATGTGTAGGTCAGCTGCATTAGTCAGGGGTAAATGTAAAGTTATAGGGTAGGGGAATGGGTTGTGGGTGGATTACTCTTCAAAGGGTCAGTGTGGACTTGTTGGGCCGAAGGCATGTTTCCACACTGTAGGGGAATATATTCTATATTATTAAGAATGGTACAAAGTGACCCTGTGAAGTGTGTTTTGTTGGGCAGGCTAAGATATTCCATTTTGTGGTTTAAGGTTCCGACTGCCTCCAAAGATAATATTCAGTTAATAGTGTTTTTGGTTGTTACCGCAAATGATTTAAAATGTGAAATCTTGATTAAATTCTTCCCGCTGTGAACTGATGTTTGAACTTCTTTTTAAAAGTGTTCAGTTTCTGTGGCAAATTCCAATGTATGTGATTATGGTTTTGACAAACCTCAGTCAGTTGCAGCAAAACTAATTTCCAATTTGCAATAACTAGAATGTTAGAATGGAGCTGCAAAAATACAATGGCTGCCAAATTCTTGTTGGGTACTTGGTTATAGCAAGCAATCAGTGAACCACCAGCCTACTGTGCATTCTGCCTGATAGACACTTCAAACTTCAATGGAGAAGAACATCAAGTGTAACATGGGCTCCCAATTTGTTACCATCTGTTCTATACCATTCTTCAAAACAATTTTATATTACAATACCTACTTGGTTTCAAACTTCTAAGTGCCCATTACAGCTATATCCCACATAATCAAATCATAGCCAAATCATAGGAATCTTCCATTCTTTAAACTTATTTTTATTAGACTTGCCATGTTCTACTCAATTGTTTGGGTTTAAAGCTTTCAATGACTAAACTCAAGCTTTTCGGTGCAATTTTATTTTATATGGAAATGAAAATCAGGAGGAATGTATGACAGGTAACTGAATCAATATCACCCGTTTGGTCTTCAAGTAGTTTCCAAGTGATTTCATTTATCCTAAGTGAGGCTGCTCACATTTCTCCAGTTTTAGAAGTTAGTTATCGCTTCAAACTCCTTGAGTCATTGGAGCATAGACAAAGTGATTGAATTTTATCAGAAGTCAGCTACGTGTCAATTTTGGGGAGTTTCATGGAGAGTTTCTCTCTATGACCTCTAATGGGTCATCTCACGCAATTCTCCACAGCTTATCCCATGATGGATGCCTCATGGCTCCATGGTGCTGCACTTGTACTGTAGTGTGTTCAGTAATGGTGGAAGTATTCACCTCTACCCAGACCTCCCATTCCTGGGGCTTGCACCATTTGTCAAGAGCAGGTCAAGAACTGCCAGTTAACAGCTGCCCTTTACAGTGCATGTAGTGGGGGGTTGGAATAAGAAAACTATGCCTCTGAGATTACTTAGATGCCACTTCATTGCTAATATTAGCGTGCATTTGTAAATGTAGTGCTATTTTACATCAAAACATGTCAAGGACAAATGTTATTTGAGCTGAAACTGCAAGAATCAAGCTACACAGGTTAACCATCCTTTGTGCCATATCATCTTAGAACCCTGCCTAAGGGTTCTTCACTTTTTCCCTATTGCCCATCGTAGCATAACCTCTTCCCATTGTTCAATGTGGAAGCATCATGTACTGGAAAGCCATCAAATAGTTGAAAATGTTCACTTTTTTTCCAACAACAACTGAAGCAAAGGTAAAAGCAAATGAATGAAAGCTGCACTTGCTCCTGGGGACAGACAGGGATGACTTGCCTTTCTATCCACAACAACTTTACAGATATTTTCTTTATCCACCCATTCAGGAATGTTACTACATACTTCTGGAGCAGATGGGACTTGAACAAAGGCCTCCTGGATCAAACGTAGGGCCAGTACCTGGTCCAAGATGGTGTCAGAGTATTGACACTGCGTACGAGCTCCTGGCTTGGGGTTTGTCTGTTTCTCTCTGCTTTCTTTGTTTTTTTTATTTTTGCATTTTGCTTTTGCTCTTTCCTTTTGCTTTCTTCCTTTATTCATTTTTTTCTGTTTTGGAGGCCTTTTTGGTGTCTTCAAGAGCGGGCCCAGCTTCCCGAGCACGTGTGCAGGCAGCACGTGTTGGCTCCTTAAGGAAAGCGAGACCTGGGAGAGCTTGTGATGGCAGCGAGAATGGGCCCAGCTGTGAGAGATGGTGCCAGAGCGTGGCGACTTTGACACTGGTGGGCCCAGCACAGGACTCGAGGCAGTGGTGGTGGAGGTTGTTTTCAAGATGGTGACAGTAGCAGGGCAACCTCTGCAGTCAGCATTGGTCAGCTGCAGCAATGCGGAAGGCCCGAATTGGTACTCCGAGTAGACCGAGGGGAGTGGTGATTGCATTGGTGGCAGCATGGTAGGCCCAGTGTGGTGCCCCTGATGGTGAAGCAGGGCAACCTGGAGTGGGATTCCTGGAGCGTTGATGGGCAAAGACCATGTTGTGGAGACATACCACCTCTTCTCCCCCTTTCCTCCACAACGATGTCAAGTAGAGAACAAGAAGGGAGGTGGAACTCTGTTTTTAGCTATATTTTATTCATATCTTAATATCTTTTGTAACTCAAAATGGCGGCGGAGCATGGCGACATATTACCCTCTTCACTGCATTTATTTGTTGAATACAAGTGACAATAAATCATCCAATTCAATTCAATATCACTGTGCGATAAGATGTCTTACAACTTTACAATCGATGAGTGATCACTGCACTTAGCTGACAGCTGTTGGAACCGAATGTCCACCAAGTCCTATCTGGCTTATGTTGCCCATTGTTAATTTGCTCTGTCATGGTGAATGTAATGTTTCTTTTGTTCAATGTCTTCATCTTCCGCCTCATTCTGTCGCACTAACATCGTCACTGTGAAATGAAATGAAGTGATGTGATCTCACGCAAATTGCATCAATAACAGCTTTGATAGATTTATGGATTGAGGGTTATGAGATCCAGACAGATCAACTGGATCCTTGGAATTAGTCAAATGTGTCATTTTGGCCACCAGGATAGGTTGGACATCTACCTATCCAGATCGCAGTTCCCCTCCTGTACCTCACTCACCTGGAGACAATAGCATTGATGGCAATCGACTCTGGGCCTCCTGTTATCTCCTGCACACCTTGTGGGAACCTTCAGCTCTGACTGATTCATGTGAAGACTGACTAGCAGCCGTTCCAGGTTGCTACTAGTACTGGGTTTGCTAGTGCATTTGTTCCTCTTCAAAATCTCTTCCCATTTATAGCACAGCAGCCAAAGCAATGATAACCCCTATTATGACTGGATACATTGGTACCAGTTGCAATGAACCTATATGGGGCATATCAGAAGTAGAATGAGTTCTTAGTGATATGAGCAGTCAGCATTTGCATCACACAGAAATGATGGTTTAGCATAGTCTTTGATACAGTGGGACTTGGTGACCTATAATAAGGAGGGCTAAGGGATGTCTCCACATGGACGTTTGACTTAGAGGACCTTACTGTGATGTATGCAGTAGAAGTTATGTCATGCAAATACAGAAGGAGTTGGAAATAAGGTAGGATTATGAAACTTTCATCCCTTACAGCCAACATTCACATTAGCTATGAAAGGCAATATTGCATATAAGGGCATGTTGGTGAATCTATACTCTTCATGGTGAGATGAATTCAGCTCCTTACCCTTGTGCAGCTCATGAGATCTTCAACCACTGCAAGAACTCATGTCCTCCAGTACATTATTGTCTCTCCCATCCTGCAATTTTGAGTTACTCCCTTCACAATTATTGCCTCCTGTCCATCCCACCATCCTGCCTCTGAACCTCGCAAGTGACTTCTGTACTACAACAGTAGCCTTTGATAATCCATGACTTTCACTGCACTGACCCCCGAGGATTGATCTTGGCCCATCCCTTGATGTAATCAAATAGATAGCTCCAACTAATGAATGCCTGATCCCTGCTTGATCTCTGTGTATAGACTTACCTTGATCACCAATAACTGGCACTAAGTACTTTACTTCGGTAAAAGGGTGGTCTCTTGACTGTTATAACCCCTCTTAAAGAATTTGGATGAGATTGCGGAGCAATTGCAAATGAAACCTGTTTCTCTATGGAATCTTAATACAAAGGTCAAATTAAAAGATCCTACCAAAAGGTGGGGGTTTCTTAAATTTAAAAATTACAATCTAGTGCAGCCAGGAAGAGAAGAAAGTTGCCCATCATCACATTGTCACTCCATTGCTTTCCAAGACTGTATTTGTGCCACGCTGCTGTTGAGGCATGACAGACTTAATAAGCTCATAGAAAGAAAATATTAATGAGCCTGAGGACCAATGTTGGGCCATCCTCAGGACCTTTGGTGGAATTGCCATTGGTTAGGGACCCTGCAATGAGTTATAACTGATTTCCTTTCCACAATCTCTACTAATTATGCATGCAACAAAAGAAAATCTTGAAAGAAATATGAAGAGTACAGAAGATTGGATTACACAGTGTATTCCCTCGTGTGGTAAATTGCTGCCTCCATTTTCTTCAAGCATTAAATATTCATTACTTGAAGGAAGTGCTTCAGATCTTTGCAAAACCCTGTTGGAGGGAGCTGTAAAAAGGCATCTAGTATTGAAAATTTCTTAGTTGTGAGTGTGCCATAAATAATCTTATATTTATATATATGTGTGTATTATTGTGAAGGATATTGGAGATATTTATGAGCCACTTATTACTGACAAAAACATAAAAATCCCTATTTCCATAAAATCAATAATGTTGGTTTACATGCTATTTAATTGTTGAAATAGTCAAAGCAAAATTATGTTATAGTCTGATTGCTTAGAATTTACTTTTATTTGTTAGTTTTTCTGTCATTTATCACCATTTCACAATCTCACATCTGGTGTATGCATGCATGGAACCAAGAATGCTAATGATTTATGTCAATCAGATATAAAACCTAGTGATCAGTTTCATAAATAACACTTACAAATACTCAAGACATGTCAACATTTTTTTAAACCAATTACTCAGCCACTGAACGTGGTTTTGCCATCCTGTAGCTTTATTCACAACATTAATCATGTTTTATGAGGGCTGATGTGCATGTTTTCCTTCAAGCAGTATTATCCAAACAAATTAACTGGTCATTTACTTCATTCTTGTTTGAGGGATCCTGCTGTCTGCAAATTGGCAGCTACTACTTTTCTGAAAAAAAAATTGAATTCTGGCTGTGAAACATTCACAGAGGTGAAAGGTACTATGGAAACATAAGACTTTTCTTTCCTCTTTCTTGTGTTGGATAGAATCTAGTGCCAGTCACAGGGGCCTTGACGATGAGATCTCCACAATGCCTCTTTCTGGGATGATCTGCCAGTATGTGTGCCAGGCAGGCAGTTGACGGCTACTTTAGGTTTTTTTTCTAAGATCAAGACCCCATAGGTAGAAAGCTCGAGATTTGTCAATCATAGATTTGAACATAAGGACCACCAGGGCACAGTAGCTGGTTAAGAATAAGATCTAGGCCAGATGTGAGTGATGTTAGGAGGAGCAAGGCACAGTGGAGGTGAGATAGGCCTGGCTTGACTTCTTGTCCAATTCTGGCACAAATCCAGCCACAGCCCATATTGCTAAGACCCTCACAAGATTCTGCCCCACCATATACATAAAGAAAATGGAAGGTTCAGTGAAGAGAATGTCAAAAATCCACAGTTCCTGGCAGATCAATAACCTTCAGATGATGCTGAAAAGTAAATTCCATAGGTGACCAAGTTTTCAAAATGCTGCCACAACTCTATGATGGCATGAATAAATGCTGCTGATCTGTGTGGTTGTTTGACATTGAGACTTCCTTTCATGTAGTATTGAGCTGATTATAGTTAACAGGCACAAATGCAAATCTGAAGCTCTTTGTGTTTCAAAGCTAATGTAGTTAGTAAAATCAATAAAATCAAGGAAACTGTGCTTTTTTGGAAAACCACGAATGTCTGCAAAATTAATTCAGGGCATTCATCTGCAGTTGAAGAAAAATCTCAGCAAAAGCATTCAGTCAAGAGGAACTGAGATTTTTTTTAAAAGATGTTGTCAAGCCTTGTTATGTAATTCAGAAACATGGATAACAGCAGAAAAAGAGGAACAAGTAGAGGACATGAATAAGATGCAGATGCTGAAATGAATGCACGCAGAGTAAAGAAAAAGATCAAAATCATGATCTAGCATATCAGGGGGCTCCATGCAGATTATGGGAGCCCTAAATAAAGTAAATCAATTCAAATTGCATGGTCATCTGTTGCGGAGAGAGGGAGAGGGAAATGTGAGCTGAGTGATGAGGATGGGACAGGAAGACAAATGGGTGGTCTAAAGGGCAGATGGAAAAACATGGTGGCAAGTGAATTAAACAAATTGGGATTGGAAAGGAACTAATGATCCAATAGGATGAGATGGAAAAGAGTTGTTCAAAAAGAATCTCCTAACTGAAAACGAAGTGGGAGAAGCAGAAAGAAGGAGTGTACCGCGTTAATGGTTTGGATTTTGAAAACAAAATCTGGTCTTTTCTTTAATTTTGGTTGAAAATAAATGAAATGGCTTGAATTGAAATTTAAAGTAATATGGTTATATTATAACATGGTGACATTATAACATAGGAGTTAGCATGGATGTATTAACAAGGACTGTATTTTGGAAATTAATTATAAATGGAGTGTAAAATGGAATGGAGATTCACTTCTGTTTGCTTAAACTCTCCCAACAAGAAGAATTTTCTTCTCTAAATCTTTAACTGAATTATTTCATTCTTGAGCAGCAGTATTAAGAATGCCTCTATATGTGAATAGATTGGTTTGACATTTTCCATTTCAACTCCTTGCCCAATACTGAAGCATCATTAAAATGTATTCTGGTTAAGTGGCTCATTATTTGCTTCAGGAGTAACAAAGGATCATTACTTTGGCATTAAAAATGTTGAAAAAAATGTTACTAAATTAGAAAGTCTATCAATAAAAATACTTGACCAGAATATGTGAATGCTGAAAATAAATAAAACATAAGCTTTATGTGAAATAGGGCAAGAAAGTTTCAGATAATAAATGGTCAGATAAAAGTACAGAAATAAGTCATAAATGGAGGTATAAAGATAGTTCAAGAGAAGAATATATACAATCATGATCATGTGGAAGTCGAATAATAATTTTAAAACTGTTTCCAATGAACATTATCATATGATAAAGGCCACCAGCAGTGATTCTGAATAATTGAGGTTAGAATTCCTCTATCTATAAATCAACAAATTTTGTTAGGGACAACTTAATTTATAGATTTCACCATAGACTTCACATAAACACTCCAGCAAATAGATAATACATATTAAGAAGGTTGTTCTTAAAAAATGAGATTTTTGGGTTGTTAGTAGAAGTTTTGTCCAATGCTACAGATGATACAACATCAACCTTGACGGCAAACACACACGATCCATCTGTTGCATTGTGAAAATAGGATTAAAACCAAATATTAGTAAATTATAGCCATTAGATAGGTATGGATTCTAACTAATTGCTGATTGTTTTGATTACAGACTGACAATCAACAATGGCCGAATCCATCAGAATTTTAAATAAGGAAGTTCTGCAAAATCTTTATTAACATTGAATGGGCTTCAGCTACAATACTATGTTCAATTTTGGGCACTGCAGTTTAGTAAGGACATCAAGACCTTAAAGTGAGTGCAGAAGGACTTACAGATTGGACTTCCTATTTGGAAGGAGAGGCTGCAGTTGTTTCCTTTCAAGCAGGATCAGTTAACAGACGATTTATAGAGATGCTCAAAATCAGGAATAGTCTTAAAAGGATAAATAAGGAAGAGTTGGATCCATTGGCAAAAAGATGAGAAATCAGACTCAACATGATTGCAAAAAGAGGTGACAATTAGGCTGTAAGCTGGCACGATCTGGACTTTACAGCCTGAAAACAAATTCAAATGAAGCTTTGAAAAGAATTGTGTAAATACTTGAAGGGAACAATTGTACAGGGCTATGAGGAAAGAGCAGGTGAATGAGTAAATCAGATCTCACTTTGGAAGAGCTAGTACATGCAGAATGTACTGAGTGACATCCATCCTGCGATTTTCCATGATCCCATAATTATGATATAAAACTCAATTGAGTGGAAGCGATATATTTCTAACGGTTTGTAGAAAAATCATTAATAGACCTTGAGAGAATCAAATGATGATGCTTTGGTTTTATAATAAATGCCTGCACCATTTACAGGGTACAGTTAAGAAGAGCCTCCTCCTCAAAAGGAAGGAAAGCAGAGAAGACAGCTAACAGACTGTCTACTGGTAGCAGGTAAAATCAAACTTTTACTTTATGAACTGTGATAGTTTCTGACATAAAAAGATATATTGAGGTTACAGAATTACTCAAGAGCCTTCCTTGGGGTAGGTTCACACCAAGGGTTTTCACCTCCAACTGCCCTGTCCTTCACTCCCATCACTGATCAATTGATGTGTGAATCCTTAGATCAACCCACTTTCCTATGACAGTGGGAAAACAAACCCTGTACACAATTAGGTGATCCTTGATTGCCAGTTTGCCTTACTCCCCTCCCCATATGTGAAATAGGCAAAAGAACTCAAAGAAAATGAGAAAGAAAAAGCACAATTTGCTCCAGTGATATTTCTCCTAGGTTGCTCACAGGATTAGTTTGGAGATTAATCTTCAATTGAATGAGATTTCAGGGCAAGCTTATAGGTTTGGCAATCCTTGTCTTTCTAACAGGAGAGAACCTGATGCAGAATGGAAGTCTTCATTGTCATGTTCCCACTTTTTACATGCCGCAAATGGAAGGGAATTATAGAATCAGCACTTCAATCTCATATGCTGAAAAAAACATTCAGCCTTTCAAGTTTTCCTTTTCTACGTATTGCTGGTAAATAGAGTACATTTTAAGTTTGGTAAACTACCTTGCATGTATTGCTATGAATTAAAAACAGAAATGTTGGAATTTAAGTGCGACTCCATCAGAATCCGGAAAAAGAAATTTCAATTCCTGATAATGTCTTCAAGAATTAAATCCCACACATCTGGCTTAAGCTCCATATGTGTGAATAGCTCAATCCTCTGGGTAAATGACACCTTTAAAGTTGCTGTTTCCTTGTGTACAATACTTATAAAGTTTCAAGTTCTTAATTATTCTATTTTACACCATGATAAAACAAAAGTGAAAATCTATTGAAATCAAAGATATAAAGCATTATGTCATAGATTAATATTAAATGGAATTAATAATAAAAAAGACATAATTCTTCAAAGGAAAGATTAATTTGACAAATTAAATAATATTACTGAAGAATAAAAGGTGAATTGAAAATACTTCTGCCAAAAAGTTGTAATATCATTAAATAAAAAAAATCAAGTAGTGTTTGAAACTGCCAGTTCATCAATCATTCAGCAAATGTAGTGGCTTACTTTCCTGCTGTGACTTTAGATTGCCAGTCAACCAAATCTATGGGTAGCATGGGGGACATTCATAATCAAACCATTTGAATACTAGATAGAAGAATGTGATGGTAACCTATTGAGGCTTAGTCCTTACCAGTGGTCATTTCTAGCTTCATGCTTTGTTAGAATTAGATATTTTTGAAATTACAGTACAGGTGAAGCAACACCTAAAAGTGATTGGACTGAGTTAATGTTAGATAGAAGTTTTTATTGGAAGTCAACTTGAAGGTTTTGTTTTGGTTCACAGATATGAAACAATAAAAGGTGATGGTTTGAAATCATTAAATTTAATCAAGTCATTTTTTGCCTATTTTTGAATTGTTAAGCTTTCTAAGCATATACACAAATGTAATCATGTGTCAGCTTTACATTGTGAATACAAAATGTATGGCTTGTAAAGGTTATTGCCGTGGATTCTAAATGGATTAGTTTGTAAGCTAATGCATTGTCTCTGGGATGGGATCCTCATTGAAAAGGTATTGAAATCCACAAATGCACTGAAGCTACCACACTCCTTTCATTTTAACATTTAAACATCTGTAAACTTCCTAAAATAAATCAGATTGGAAATCTCAATGCACTGAGTATTACATTCACCTCAGTAATTTCATCTCTGCTATAAGCTGTGCTTCTCTATATTCCAGTATTTATTTCATAGCAATAATATGGTAATAATAGGAATAGGAGGAGGCCTCAGGCCCTCAATTCACTCTGCCATTCAACTGCATCATGTGATCTGTAGCTAACTTCATTTTGTTTCATGTTGGAAATCTAAAAGTAAAACAGAAAATGCTGGTGCAATCTGTTCAGAAAAGACAGTAAAAGAAAGGTAAGGTGGAAGCATCACAGTATTGGTTGAGGAGAGCATCACAATGCCGGATAAATGGAGTATAGGGAAAGAATCAATTTGGCTCAAGCTAAGGAACAAAAGGGTATAAATACACAGCTCAGTGTAGTCTGTCGACTGCCAAGGGGGTTGGTTAGCGCAGTCAGCTTGGCAGCTGGATGGGGATGCAGAGTAGCACCAACAGCATGAATTCATTTCCTTCACTGACTGAGGTCATTACAAAGAACTGTCCTTCTCAACCTATCCCCTTTTCTGAGACATGATGACCAAGTTAAACCAATCATCCCTCTCTAATGGGAGAATAGCCATATGGTCTGGTAAGACTATAGCAACTTTATTTTTCTTTTAATTCAATTGCTTATTAGTGACAAAGATGTGGAGGAAAAAATCTGTAGGAAATTACAGAGGTATGCCTCTATGATAGAATAATTATAATACAGACTTTAAAAATCCAAATTTACTGTCAGATACTGATAGCGTAAGGGGGAATGAGAAGCAAGTGGTCCTGGATTGTGTTCAGGGCAATTTCCTACAGCCTATATAAGAAAGGATACACTGATAGACCTGGTTCTTTGAAATGAGGTGGGCTAATTGATCAAGTTACAGTAAAACACAATTTAGGCAACAATAATCAATAAGGTTTGGGATGATGTTTGAGAACAACAATGGTCAATCCAGAGTAAGAACAGAACAACTGGCAGACAGCCCCTTTCAATGGAGGATGAACAGAGAAGGGTAGCACAAACTGGAATGAAAAGTTGGCAGGAAAACTTGTAACTGAGCAATGGGCTACATTCACACAGGAGATAGTTCTGGGAAGTCAAGGTGTAATCTCTCAAAAGGTAAAAGGTAGGACAAACAAATCTGGAGCATCTTGGAAAACCAAGCAGATAGCAATAAGACAAGGAAAAGAAGGTGTACTTACAACAGATACCAGGTCAGAAATACAATTGAGAACAAAGAGGAAATCAGAAGCTGTCGAGGGAGGGGCTGAAGAAGTATTATCGAGATACAAAGAACAATTATGAGAAAAGACTGGCACATTGCATGAAGTCTATTCTAGGCTTATATATAATAAAAGAATGCAAAAAGGAATAAGGTTTGGAGCCAAAATGGGGATTTTCAGCTGGAGAAAGGGCATGGCTCAGATATTAATAAATACTTTGGATCTATGTTTGCGAAAGAGGTCGAAGCTACCCAAGTCATGGTGGCTGAAGAGGAATATTTGTCAATGGAGGGGTTCAAAATTGATAAGGAAGAAGTGCTGGATGGATGCTAGGACTAAAAGTTGACAGGGTACTGGGACAGGATGGGATATATCGAAGCACATTGATGGAAGAAAACATGGAAGTTGAAAGGAATTGAATTGAATTTATTGCCACGTGTACTGAGGCACAGGGAAAAGCTTTGTCTTGCGAGCAATACAGGCGGATCACAGAGTTAGGTAGCATAGATAAGTAAATAATAGGTAAACAGTGACAAAAACAAAAACACACTTACAGGCGAATGTTAAAAGTTTCTGAGTCCATTCAGTATTCTAACAACGGTAGTATAAAATCTGTTTTGAAACCAGCTGGTGTGTGTGTTTAGGCTCCTCTTTCTGGATTCAGGAGAGGTCCAAGAGTTCTGGACAATTGTGGCCTGAACAATCAGACCCCTGAACAAACAAATGTTACAAGGATAAGCCCAGCAATTGCAGACCAGTCAGTTTAACCTTCAGTAGTGGAAAGGCTGCTAGAAACAATTATTTGAGTTAGAATTAGTAATTACATGGGAAAGGAAGGGTTATTTAGGCAGCAGTTGCTCAGTGGCTAGCACGACTGCTTTATAGCACTAGGGACCTGGGTTCAATTCCAACCTCATTCTGTGTGGAGTTTGCATACTCTTCCTGTGTCTGCATGGGTTTTCTCCATGTGCTCTGGTTTCCTCCCACAGTCCAAAGATGTGCAGTTTAGGTGAATTGGCCACACTAAATTGCCTGTAGTGTTCAGTATTTTGTGCATTAGTTGGGGCAAATGTAGGGAAATGCATCTAGGTGGGTTGTTCTTCAGAGCGCGGTGTGGACTTGTTGTGCTGAAGGGCGTGTTTCCACATTGTAGGAATTCAATGAAGTGCTTCTTATATTAAATTTCTAAAGGAGAAAGCATATTTAACTTGGAGTTTTTTGAGGAGGTAACAGAAAGTGGGGGGCACGGTGGCACAATGGTCAGCACTGCTGCCTCACAGCGCTAGAGACCCGGGTTCAATTCCCGCCTCAGGCGACTGTGTGGAGTTTGCACATTCTTCCCATGTCTGCGTGGGTTTCCTCCGGGTGCTCCGGTTTCCTCCCACAGTCCAAAAATGTGCAGGTTAGGTGAATTGGCCATGCTAAATTGCCCGTATTGTTAGGTGTAGAGGAATGGGTCTGGGTGGGTGCGCTTCGACAGGTTGGTGTGGATTTGTTGGGCCGAAGGGCCTGTTTCCACATTGTAAGTAATCTAATCTAATCTAAAAAAAAAGCATCAATGAGTAGAATGCTGTCGATTTGGTGTACATGGACTTCCAGAAGTCATTGTTATTTTACCACACAACAGATTTGTGAGAAAAATGAAAGCTTATGGGATAAAATGGACAGTAACAATGTGTGTGTAAAATTTTTGAGGAGAAAGTGAGGACTGCAGATGCTGGAGATCAGAGCTGAAAATGTGTTGCTGGAAAAGCGCAGCAGGTCAGGCAGTATCCAAGGAACGGGAGAATCGACGTTTCGGGCATAAGCCCAATTCCTGAAGAAGGGCTTATGCCTGAAACATCGATTCTCCTGTTCCTTGGATGCTGCCTGACCTGCTGCGCTTTTCCAGCAACACATTTTCAGCTGGGTGTAAAATTTGCTGATTGATATGAGTCAGAGAGTAATTGTCAGTGGATATTTTTCTGGCCAGTTTGTGGTGGAGTTCTCCACTGATCAGTACAGTTGGACTTGATTTTTCTGATGTATAGAAATGATCTCGATCTTAGTGTACAAGGAAAATGTTAAAGTTTGCAGTTGATACAAAACTTGGAAGCATTGTAAATTCTAAGAACAATGAAATATTTCAAAATCCATTACCAAGTTGGTGAAGTGGGTGGATAGGTGGCTGATGAAGGTCGATGCAGAGAAGTGTGAGATGAGGCATTTTGTTAAGAAGAACATGGACAAATGATATAAAATAAGGAGCACAATTGTAAGGAGCTCCAGAAGCATGGAGATCTGAATGTGTACATGACAGATCATTGAATGAAGCTGGGACAGGCAGGACAACCAGTTAATAAAGCTTACAGTACCCTCTGCATTATTAATAAGGGAATATCTCCTAAAGGTAATCTATAATCTCTCCATGTTGCACTGAGGCCTGTCCACAGAGTGATTTTTCCACTATGAGCTTTCTTCTGGACGATGGCAGTGCTTTTGTTCATCGTTTTCTAAACTGACATGAACAAAATTGCTATTTTATTGTTAGTTACGCTTTGTTAGAAGTCTTTATCCTGACTCTCGTGCTTTCCTGTTTGTAGGGAATCTTTTGAAAGTCCAATCAGTATCTTGGCCACTGCCAAATCTGCAGTGCCACAGTTTGTGCCTTTCTCATGGTTCATGGATAGCAGCAAAGGATCAATGCCCTCCAGTGGTACAATGTCACCCACCTGCTCACCGAGGATGTCCTCACAGGGACTGGTCCCGAGAAAGTCTGCTTCCCAGGTAGGACTGTTGTTTGCTGTTACAATTGATTTTGGAGTTTATGGAGCGATCAAAACATCTTTACAAAACATTTTCTACAAAAGCAAGGGCTTCGCTTAAGGTTGTGAAAGGTGAATTTAATGTTGTTACTAATTCTGATGCTGAGAGTTTGTGCTAGGGACTTTTGTGATGTGGAGGTGCTGGTGTTGAACTTGGGGTGGACAAAGGTCAAAAGTCACATGGCGCCATAGTCCAAAATGTTTATTTGAAATCACAAGTTTTCTGAGTGCCGTCCCTTCATCAGATTAAGTGAAGAGAGCACACAGGCAGAGACTTTATAATCAGAGAGATTAAAAGATCATGCAAATGGTGGGAGTGGAGCATCAACAAGCTGAATAATAGATCTCTGCAGGCGATCAAGAGTGTCAGACAGTGTGAGTAAAGTGTCAACAGCTGAATAGCAAGTGAGGGGATGACCTATAATCCAATTAATTAAGGCAAAGAGATAATTGCAAAAAAAGTAAAAAGAAGGTGGTGCTGGAGGTGAACTAAATGACTGGAATAACACATTAGGTATAAGAATCACATGCCAGGGGTCAAACTAAAGTAACAAGTAATCCAATATTTTACAAACCAATTAAGGTAGAGAGATCCATAGCATGTTATCAAAGTGATGGTGTAAAAACAGGCCAATAAGGAAGATATTACAAAACAATATTATAGGGTCACATGTAGTGTGACATGAATCCAACATCATGGTTGAGGCCATCTTCATGGGGACGGAACTTGGTTAAAGGTTTCTGCTTGGCAATTCTGTGTTGTTGTGTATCTTCAAGGCCACTTTGGAGGTCAGTGATAGAGTTGAAGCAGTCAGACAAACTGTACTAGATGGACCATATAAATCAGAATGCAATGTTTGCATGTTATAATCACGCTTCATCTTGGAATGTTTATTTCTAAATCTCATTAACCAAAGTCTAAATATAGGGGCCAGAGTAATTTCTGCATTAGGTCATAATGAGATGTTCGAGATTTTGTTCTATTCTGAATGTTTAGTAAGTAAAAGTATTACAACTTTCTTTTACTAGAGCCAGAGATTATTAGATTCTCTCCCCTCCAATTATAAAGATCTATTTTCTTCATGAAAAGTGTCCTTTTAAGGAAAAAGAGAAAGCAAATAGGGTGTGTACCATTTCAACACTGATGGCATAAGTCTCAAGTAATGTGATAAGTTACATGTGTATATCAGCAGACATACCTTATATGAGCTAAAAAACAAAGACTTACTAATTTCCCAAACAAATTATGATACGGATTGGATTTCTGTAGAATTCCTCATTCTGACCCAGATTAAGCAAAAGGTTACCTAAGTAGTGTATAATTGCAAAGATTTCAGACCACGCAGACATTGTATCTGAGATAGTTACATGATACTTAGAATGATATGATATATGTATAAAGGTACAGTCAGTTCTGCTATAAAACAGTAATTCTGTTCTTGTGCAATCTTGTGTTAGAAGAAAATGATGCAATAGCATCACCTTTTTAACTAATGGGACCAAAATTGCGTTATAACCAACACACACTTTAAATATTTGCGCTTTAGAAACAGTGTCCCCAATTCGTCAATTGCCTTACAGTGAATTTGTGTTAACAAAACCTGCATTATAGCAGAATGACCTATAGTTGCCTTGTCTTCAGGCAATTCCCTCTCTCCCTCTCTCTTCTGCTATTTGTAATGGAGTCACTATTGTCAGTCAGTTATGTGTGTGTAAAGTACAGTCAAAATAACATCAGCTAGGAGATGCACAAGCTAGAAGAAACAGAAGCAGTAACACATGCATCAACAGGTTCAAGAACAGCTTGTTCCCTGTCACTATTAGACTAATGAATGGTCTCTCTAACTTCAAATAATGTTTACCTTGCTCATGTTGATCTTGCTTTGCATACCTCCTGCACAGTATAACCTATATGCCTCACTCTGTCTAAACATCCTATGATCTGTATGTCCTTGCTTACTTGTCCCTATACACGTCCATCCGCCATGGCAAAGGCCTCCAAGTCCTCCGTTCCTTCCTCTCCCGCTGAACCAACCAGTACCTCTCCACCGACATACTCATTCGATTTGTGGAACTGATCCTCATCATCAACAACTTCTTCTTCAAATCCTCCCATTTCCTTTAGACCAAAGGTGTAATCATGGGCCCCGGCGTAGGCCCCAGCTTTGCTTGCCTTTTTGTCGGATACATGGAATAGTCCATCTTCTGCAGTTACACTGGCACTGTCCCCCCACCTTTTCCACCATTATATTGATGACTGTATCGGTGCCACCACGTGCTCCCAAGAGGAGGCTGAACAGTTCATCAACTTCGAAACACCTTCCACCCTGATCCCAAGTCAATCTGGACCATCTCGGACACCTACATCCCCTTCCTGGACCTTTCTGTCACCATCTCCAGCGACTGACTCAACATGGATGTCAACTTCTAACCCACCAATTCCCACACTACCTGGTTTAGACCTCCTCCTATCCCCTCCTGTAAAAACACTATCCCTTACTCCCAATTCCTCCACCTCCGCCGTATGCGCTCCCAATTCCACTCCAGGACATCCCAGATGACCTCCTATTTCAAGGACCGCAGTTTCCCCAGCCACATGATCAACAAGGCCATCCAACACATCTCCTCCACTTCCTGAGCCTTCACCCTTAAACCCCAGCCCTCCAACCACGACAAGGTTTGAACACCCCAGTCCTCACCTTCTACCCCACTAATCTCTGGATACAGCGCATTATCCTCCATTGTTCCCACCACCTACAATCAGACCCCACTACCAGAGATATACTTCCCTCCCCAACCCTATCAGCATTCGGTAGAGACCATTCCCTCTGCAACTTCCTCATTAGGTTCATGTCTTTCACCAAACCACCCTCCACTACTGGTACCTTCCCTTGCCAAGCAAGGGGTGTAAAACCTGTGCCCACACCTCCCCGCTCACCTCCATCCAAGGCCCCACAGGATCCTTCCACATCCAGCAGAGATTTTCCTGCACATCTAAACACCTCCTCTATTGTGTCCGTTGCTCTCAATGTAGTCTCCTCTACATTAGGTAGACAGGCTCCAACTCATGGAATGTTTCAGAGAACATCTTTAGGATACACACACCAAACAATCCCACTGCCCTGTGGCCAATCAATTCAACTCCCCCTCCCACTCCACCAAGGACATGCAAGTCCTGGGCCTCCTCCACCACCAAATCTAAACCACCAACGCCTGGAGGAAGAACGCCTCGTCTTCTGCCTTGGGACCCTCCAACCACACGGCATCAACGTTGACTTCACCAGTTTCCTCATTTCCCCTCCCCGGACCTCATCCCAGATCCAATCTTGCAACTTGGCACTGCCCTCTTGAACTGTCCTACCTGTCCATCTTCCTTCCCACCAATCCTCTCCACCCTCCCCTCCAACCTATCACCATCATCCCCCCACTTGCATTTACCTACCGCCTTGCCAGCTACCTCACCCCACCCCCACCCTCACCCTCCTATTTATCTTTCAGCCGCTTTCCTCCCCCACATTCCTGATGAAGGGCTTATGCCCGAATTGTTCACTCTCCTGCTCTTTGAATGCCGCCAGGCCTGTTGTGCTTTTCCAGTGCCACACGTTTTGAGTATAATCTGCCTGTTCTGCTCGCAAACAAAGTTTTTCACTGTACTTAGATACATGTAATTACAAGGAAAGAAACCAGATCTTCATTTGAGTGTGTGATGGTGTAACCTTGTAAATAGTTAGTGTTGTAAATAAGGGCATCTGTCTCAAAAAAGAATCAACTATTTGCGATATATGTTATGTGGACTAACATATGAGTGCCCACAAACTGTATCAAGGTGGCATCAAGTGGACACCAAAAGCTATTGAAAGATAGTCATGACAGCTAGTTAGTAGCAATAAGTGGCTGATAAATGTTGAAAAGGTGATAGCAGCAAGCAATTGTGAAAAATATTTCTTTTAACAATCATCATTCCCCATCATCTCCCTGATTTTGGAGGTAAAGTTAACAATCAAGACCAAAATGCTAAGCCAAAAGGAAAAGCTATAAAACTGTATAGAACCACCATGAAAACTCTATCACTTCTTTAAAAACCCAAACAGGAAAAGTTGTTGCCGATCTAATTTAGAAAACAAAATGCAGCAGTTTAGAAATGCTGAAGGTTAGCTCCGATCTAAGAAACCATTTCCAGAAAGTGCAAAATGCTGTTACCAAAAGCCTCCAACTTGTAAAGGCACAACAAGAATGAGATAAGCTAACAACTAATTTCAAAACCATTGAAAATGAACCACTTTTAAAATTAATGAAAATATAAACTAAATAAAACACTATACTACAATACTAATTTTTCCTCTAGTATTTAGAGTGCACAAACTGAAAACGATAGATAGAAACTACACATTCAACCATGGTTTGCCATAACATGGATATTCTGTCTGAATTTCAATTACTAAAAGAAATAATCAATCCTAATTTTAATGGATCAGTAAACAACTGTTCAAAGAGTGACAGATAATCAAAGCTCTTCATGTTTTGGGCACTGAAGGGTTAGGAAGAATAAAATCCTCTGATACTTCTGATGATGACTACAAATGTCCTAACAAAAGTTTTTTTCAGATTTTAGAAGGTCACAGTCACTATCAAGATGTTCTTATCCTGATGAATGTAAGATGAAAAACCTTGACAAAATGTGTCCTTTATCAGCAAAATTAAAAATGTATAATAAAATAATCACTCACGTTCTACTATTTTATCTAATTGAGCTGGTTCATAGAAGATATAGAGGTATCGTGTTTATAGTTACTTAGATGATTTTTTTATTAGAAATTTGAATGATAATGTATCAAGCATTGTTTTAAATGCTTCTTAGGTAAAATATCCCAAATGCACCCAAAGTGAAAACTTTGGCTTAATGAGGGAACAGAATTCATAGAATCGTAGAATCCCTACAGTGTGGAAACAAGCCAATAGGTCCAACAGGTCCACACTGACCCTCCAAAGAGTAACCCACCCAGATCCATTCCCCTACCCTATTGCTCTACATTTACTAGGAGAAAGGGAGGACTGCAGATCTGGAGCTCAGAGTTGAGAGTATACTGCTGGAAAAGCACAGCAGGTCAGGCAGCAACCGATGAGCAGGAGAATTGACATTTTGGGCATCAGGAAATGTCCTCACGAAGGGCTTATGCCCGAAACATCGATTCTTCAGCTCTTTGGGTGCTGCCTGACCTGCTGTGCTTTTCCAGCATTACACTCTCGAATACTGTACATATACCCCTGACTAAAGCATCTAACCTACACATTCCTGAATACTATGGGCAATTTAGCATGGCTAATTCACTTAATTTGCACATCTTTGGACTGTGGGAGGAAACCGAAACACCTGGAGGAAACCCACGCAGACACGGGGAGAATGTGAAAACTCCACACAGACAGTCGCCCGAAGTGGAATCAAACCTGTCTCTCTGGCGCTGTGAGGCTGCAGTGCTAACCACTGAGCCAGAAGTAGAAGTAATTTCTGGAAATCATGAGGATTTAAATTGGTGAGGGCTTTTGCAGAAGTTTACCAAAAAGTTTACCTGAAGTTACCTGAAATTTAACAAGGTGAACCTTGTCTTGACTACGTCAGATCCATAATGTTACATTGCAGACAATATTAGAGTTCATTTTAGAAAGACTGTTGTGTCATGGGGGTTCTATAAGATAGTTAAAAGTGTAAAAAATTGTCTGAGAGAGACTTTCGCTCTCTAAGGCTTAAAATAGGATTGAACAACCTATCTATTTAAAGTAATGGAAGTAATCAGCAACATTTCCAGCCTCTTTGTACAGTAGAAAATCTAGCTGCTCAAGAATCTATTGTAAGTTAACAGAATTACAAACGATCAATAAGGTAGTGGATTCACCAGTCCTAAACTGCTATTAATGACAGCATATCTCAATGTTTCTTTTATTGTGCCCACAATATTAGATAAATAGGTTAAAATGATTCTTTTTGAAAAATCTAATGAAATCTATGAAAATATTAGCACACTCATGGCTATTTATTGAATATATTCACTGCATTTTGCCACTTTTTATTTGAGTTCAGTCATAAAACATGGTACAGATACATAAAAAATATGTGCAGTATAATATGAATTAGTAAGACAGCACATTGACTAAAAGAAATAATGTTTTGCCAAAAAACAATCTCTTTACCACACTAGTTATATAACTGATGAGGTAAAAACAATGACTGCAGATGCTGGAAACCAGATTCCGGATGTGGTGCTGGCATCAGGATGAAGGGCTTTTGCCCGAAACGTCGATTTTGCTGCTTCTTGGATGCTGCCTGAACTGCCGTGCTCTTCCAGCACCACTAATCCGGAATATAACTGATGAAACAGATTCTCTGATGGCTGATGATCTGGTTTGTCAGGTACCAATCCAACATTTGTCGCTAAAACTATTTACACTGTTAAAAAGAAAGTTCTGGACTGTATTCAGAAGTGTATTGCACTTATAGACAGAATGATGCTGTATGGTGGTTGGATGTTGCAGGTCTCATGGTGTTGTATATGGGTCTGAAAGATTTAACACTTGACTGCATGTAATAAGGCAAAAGTGAGGACTGCAGATGTTGGAGATCAGAGTCTAGATTAGAGTGGTGCTGGAAAAGCACAGCAGGTCAGGCAGCATCCGAGGAGCAGGGAAATCAGCATTTTGGACAAAAGCCCTTCATCAGGAATGAGGCAGGGGGCCTCTGAGGTGGAGAGATAAATGGGAGAGGGGTGGGGCTGGGGAGAAGGTAGCCAAGAGTACAACAGGTGGATGGAGGTGGGGATGAAGGTGATAGGTCAGAGAGGAGGGTGGAGCAGATAGATGGGAAGGATGATTGGCAGGTAGGACAGGTCATGAGGATGGTGCTGAGCTGGCACCATCCACTGTGACAATGTACTACTGGCACCGGATGCTGCAAAGGCAATTGGCCCTGACAAATTCTGGCTTTAGTCTTGAAGACATGTACTCCAGAACTTGCTGGATCCTAGCCATGCTGTCCCAGTACATCTACAATACTGACAACTATCCAACAAAATGGAAAATTTCCCTGTTAGGTCCCAAATATGAGAAAAGGACAAATTCAATCTGACCAATTACCATCCCATCAGTTTACTCTTCATCATCAGTAAAGTGATGAAAAGTGCTGCAAGCAACACTTGCTCAACAGTAACTTGCTCAGTGACACACAGTTTGGGTTCTGCTGGGACCACTGAGCTCCGGGTGTTATTATAGCCTTGGTTCATACAAGGACAAAAGAGTTAAATTCTGGAAGGTCAGATGAGAGTGACTGCACTTGACATTAGGATGACCATTATCAAATTCCTACATCAACCCTCTGAAGAACATCCCACCCAGACCACCCAGTCCGCATAACCCTGCATTTCTGTGGCTACTCCATGTAGGCTGTATATCCCTGTACATTACAAGGCAATTTAGCACGGCCAATCCACCCTACCCTGCATATCTTCAGACTGTGGGAGGAAACCAGAGAACCTGGAAGAAAGCCATGCAGACATGGGCAGAATGTGTAAAGTCTACACAGAGAGTCCCCCAAGGCTGGAATCGAGCCTTGCTTTCTGGCACTGTGAGGCAACATTCTAATCATTGAGCTACCGTGCTACTGAAAATAAATCTTTAAAAAGATAAAAAATGTAATCACATTAGGACCTATGACATTAGGCAAAGTAATGCCAGGAAGCTTTAAGTTCAGAGATGGGCCAAGCAGAACTCAAAACTTGACAAATTTTAAAGAGATACTGAAATGCTCTGACTACTTCAGCCCAGAAGTAACACCATTCTTGAAACAGCAAACAATAAAAGAGTTCACTATTCAAGTAAATCTGTAATTTTGTACATAGTCTTTTCAGTCTAGTGGAGAGATGTGACTATAATGACTTGAAATTAAACCTTATAAGAGACCTGATGGAGATAATGAATTGTTTCAGCCTCCCTCCTCTCTCTCTAGCCCCCACGTTTACAGCTTCCCTTTCCCTCTTTCCATCTTCTTCCTTCTTACCCCTCACTTTGGCAGCCTCCTTCTCTTCCCTCACTTACTATGTTGCACCTTCCCTTTGTCTTCCCCTGCCTTACAGTCACTCCAGCAATTTGCATTCTCTGACCCTGGCTCCAGATCCACCTTGCCCAGCCTCTCGAACGGACACCTCATTGGACCAACACTGCCTTACCATCAGCATGGACCTTCTCACTGCTCTTCCAATTACAGGCTGAAGTTAAAAATCACACAATACCAGGTTATAGTTCGACAGGTTTATTTGGAAATAAAAGCTTTCGGCACTGCTCCCTCATCAGTGGAGCAGGATCATAGAACACAGAATTTATAGCAAAAGATCATATTGTCAGACAACTGATGCAATATATTGAACAAACCTAGACTGCTGTTAAGTCTTTAGAATGGGTTGCAGATTTTGATTCATGAATATGCAAATCCCAGAACTTTTTTCAATTCACATTCCTGAAATAACTTAAGGTTTTATTAAAAAAGGTGACATCTCAGCTCAAACAATGCATTAGAGTCTGTCTGTATCTCAACCTTGAGTCAGATTGGTTGTATTTCCAAAATAGGAATTTATAAAATGTCGCATGGATTGACTGCCTATAGATTGTGTACTTTTTGAACAGAATAGAATGAATCTGAAAATACAATTCTGCAAATACAAATTCACTCCATAGATTTATAAGTGTGTGGGCATGTATGTGGGGGAGAGAGTGAGAGAGAGAGAGAGTGTATGAGAGCAGGACAGAATATGAGTGTGTGTGTGTGCTTGATAGAGTGTGTGCATGAGTGTGATTGATTATATGCCTCTGAGAGGGTGTGCGCGTGGGTGTGAGTGTGTGAGCAAGCCATTTGATACTTTATAACTTCCTACTTTGGAAAGAAACAGCCTGACTCAAGGTTGGGATACAGACAGACTAACCTCACACCTTTAATGCATTGTCAGAGCTGAGATGTCACCTTTTTTTAATAAAACCTTAAGCTATCTCAGGAATGTGACTTGAAAGAAGTTCTGGGATTTGCATATTAATGAATCAAAACCTGCAACGCATTCTAAAAGGTGAAAGACTTAACAGCAATCTAGATTGCTTCAATATATCACATCGCTGTATGACACTTTGATCCTTTACTATAAATTCTGTGTCCTATGATCTTGCTCCACTAGCTACCTGACAAAAGAGCATCTCTCTGAAAGTTTGTACTACCAAATGAACCTGTTGTTGTGAGATTTTAAACTTTGCTCACCCAAATCCAACACTGGCACCTCTACATAATCACAGGCTGGTCTGTCTCATGTTTGCCGCTGACAGACTCCCTGCTGAACCTACCAGTAACAAGCATGGGAGAGAACCAGGCTTCCCTCGGTCTTTGAGTCAGTGGTCAGCACACTATCCTGTCCTGGACTCTGGGAAATGGATGTTGCATTTGGTTTACATGACAAATTGGAGAAGAATGTTAACCTTAAAGTAGAGAATATGGTAGGAATGTTTGAAAGAAGTGTTGAAATTAAGAATATTTTTGACAGAGCAAATGAGGAAAATCGATTTCTAGTGGCAATAGTGTCAACAATGGGAGGTTTAAGTTGATGGATGAAAGCACCAGAGGCTGCTTGAGGGGTTTATTTTCACAAAGAAAGTTGTGATCTGGAATGCAATGACTGAAAGAGTGTTGGAGTGGTATTCAATAATAACATACAAAAGGGGAATTGGATAAATACTTGAAAGGAAAATCTTGCATCCACGAGTAAAGGGCTGAGGCATGTAAACAATTGGATAGGTCAGGCAGCATCTAGGGAACAGGAGAATCGACGTTTCGGGCATTAGCCCTTCTTCAGGAATGAGGGAAGTTGGTCCAGCAGGCTAAGATAAAAGATAGGGAGGAGGGACTTGGGGGAGGGGC